>NC_136637.1:12741525-13209025 GCF_949748355.1 Melanostigma gelatinosum | reverse complement strand
TTGTAAACTGAATATATTTGCGTTTTAAATGACTGATGCACAAAACAAGCACATATTGATAACGATCATGATGAATTGAGTAAATGTTTGCTTCTATTTATGTATAACTATATATTTATATACATACACTTTGCAAAGCACTGACTGTGAATTTTACAATTCTTTTAAACTCACATAATGACAAATAGATACAAACCCTGAAGTGCACTGGTTTGAGAGACATCTTTAAGAGCAAAGTATGTACCTGTTCTAGCAGGTTTTCAGTTTTCTGTGTGTGTCGGTGTCAAGCGTACATGTGAGACACAAATATGATGCAGTGCAGAATAAATGCAGTGGAAACAACAAATCATTGAAATGCACAATGAGGCATTCAATCTGTGTGAGTCGTTGTTGTTTGTGCCGCACCACAGCAGAAAATTCCCTTAAGACACTGATGCATTCAGAAACTATTCTTTAGTTTCTCAACTGGTTTAAAAGGAATGATGGATCTAAAATTAGAATCACACTTTTATTTTGGCATTTATGTAATATTAAGTTTCATTCAGTTTGATATTAAATCTCCACTCTATAAGTGTTTAAAACCTCACTGATGGAAATCTGCATTTTGTATGTGTGTGTGTGTGTGTGTGTGTGTGTGTGTGGGGGGGGGGGGGGGGTAAAAGGCATGTCTTGTGTTTGTTTACTAGACTGCTTTAGCTTCTTACCTGTGAGCGCTGGGAACAGCTCTGGTGTCAGATGTCAAACATCAGTCTATTTAAAGCTCAATACCTCCCCCCTGTGGTGACATAGCGGACCTGCAGTATGAACCTGCTGTCTAAATGAGTGATCAGCCCTCGACTTTTTGGTGACTCTAAAAGCTGTGCTGAGGGTACATTTGATGTAAATGGGATAAATGTATCCCAAGAGCGTCTAAGTGGGCTTCAACTTGATTTATAACACTCTTTAGAGGTCCGCAAAACATAATGAAATATGAAGCTAATGTTTCATTCTCAAGTGGCCGCTCTGAATTTTATAGTCTGCCAGAAGTATTTTCCTAATGTTGTCGGAGTCAAAGCAGGTCACTGAAGTTTAGCATTGGAGAAGAAGAAAAAGCCATGTAAAAATGTTTGAATGTTGGTCTTAAATCAATTGCACTTACTTGCTGGAGGCACACTGGACATTGGTCAGTACAGTGAAGTTATTCCTCACACTACGAAGGCTTGCCAGAACCTAGAAAAGCAGAGGAAGAGGTTATTATTAGGATCCTTTATAACGTAGACAGTATATTCAAAATATTGTTTTCTGAACAGTGTGTTTTCGGGAATTAGTGTTGATACCAGGCTCATTTTGGGTTACAGACAGTATGATGTGTTTACCTGAGCAAAAGGCGTTACAATCAGGTCATCACCATGTCTGAGAACATACACACACACAATAGAGAGAAGTAATCAGAAGCATCCTCAAATAAAAGTACACACCAACTATCAGGTTATGCTGTTGCATGAAGCTTATATGCTGAAGTGCTTTCTGCCAACTTGGTCATGGTTGTTAAAAGCAAAGAGTTAAGTAAGAACAAAAGGGAAAGACTGTCATGACCCAGCCAGCCTCATTACGATAATTAACTGAAAGAGTCCAAAGAGGGAGAGGAGTATGGGAGGACGTCTACTGTTCTGATGGGATGTAACTTTGTAAGGCACTCACAGGGTGACCTGTCTTCGTAAGGTCAGACAGGGAAAAATACTGAATTACTCTCCTGTAGGTTTCAAATCATTGTCATGTTGAGTCCCGTAGTAGACTCCTTAAACCCAACACCATCACTATGTATCAGATCTTCCACAGGTGGGCAGAGCTTTGACTTAAAGGTCCAGTGTGGAGCGTTTTGGGGGATCTATTAGTGGATATAACAGTCATAACTATGTTTTCAGGCAAGACTCGTGTTTTTGTTACCTTAGAACGAGCCCTTCATAGTGTTGTACCACCATGTTTCTACAGTAGCTGATCATGGACAAACCAGACGTGATGTAGTTCAATGGTCAAAAGTACTACTTTGTATCTTGGCTTTATTCAACTACATTTACATTTATTAAGGGCAGGTGATAATTCAGTATTGTTGTTAGCGACCTTTGGATTTGAACTGCATTGTCCCGTAAAAAAAACTGATGAAACCCAAAACACACAAACAACCTTCAACAACCTCTGAAGCTACACAAAGGCAGCCCTGTACCTCACTGGTGATGTTGTTTGGGCTGTATGATTTACCTGCAGACACTGCTCACAGTGATGGAAAAAAACAATATCTTTTTCTTAAAGGATGCTAGAACTGCACACCACTCAGTGATAAGGTAACATTATCTAACAGAGAGTATCAGGTGTCCATTGAGGAAACTAAACTGAATTTGAAGGGAAGTGCATTATCAATACAGAGTTTACTCAGCATTGTTAATTGTTTTTCATTAAACTACCATTATAGAATGGACAACAAGGTATTGTATCCTAATTCATTATTTGCTTGGTATATGTATGTATATACAGTATGTAAATCATAGGAATGCACATCTTCCTAGAAACGTGTATATGCCACCTTCTTCTGTGCATCTTTCTTTGACTCTGGCATGTACATACTTGTGCTTTGTGCGCATGTGTGCGTGTCTTTTATATTTACAGTTCAGAGGCGATGGAGGAGTTTCGTGACATGGACTTGGGTGACAGATCATAGTCGCTGTCAGAGCGGTAGAGGAAGGACTCTCGGCGCTGGTTATGACCGGGGAAGTTAGTGTGAAGGACCAGACCAGAGCCGGGGGAGGCCTGGGGGTCCAGAGGGCTGCAGCTGGCGGACAGGCCATTCTCCACATCAAAACTGAAAACAGATGAACACACACTTTAAGATGTTTATTCGTCATCGCAGAGTGTTTTTGTTTCTTAGCAATGTGAAACGTAGAACAAGAGGCAGAGAGAGATGAATTATTTCCAGAAAGGAGACGACTGGAGCTGGGTTTAAGAATGCAAAGCAGCCTAGTGTAGGTGTTCAGGCTGCATGAGACTCAAATATTACTTTGCTACCAAACACTCCTTCTCCGACCTTTGTCTTTCTGATAAAAACGTTTTTTTCATCATCGAGCGCTCTGTGGACCTGGTTAGGTTTAAACGACCAAGCATGAGGAAACGAAAAGAGTAGTTTGTTCATGTATACACCACCAACATCCTCTTAAGAGATGAGCTGCAGTCACTCACTCTCACACATGATCATGTACGGTGCAAACACACATTTATGGATGGACTTGACATGACCGGGCAAGAAAGGGCAGAGTGACACGCTAGAGTGCACCCTGTTCATTCACTGATGGACATTAGTCAGAGTGATGCTCCTACATTCACGAGGAGGAGAACGTGGGGGAACGAGGAGAAGGATCTCATTAGGCCATCATCAAAGACGAGACGAGGAGGAGGACATCACTTGAAGGACATTTGTTATGGCTGTGGTGCGTCTTCCGGTCAAACAACCAACTGTGAGATGTGTTGCATGTGTGACATTTTCCACAGCAGTTTGAGTTTTTGCAGGTCTGACTCTTTTATCACTTTGTTCTGCCTTGATAGCCACCACTTCCTCTTCTGTATAGTAAACACACACCAGCAGAGACGGTGCTGGTTACACGACAAGCTTAAAGTCCCCCATCCACCCAAAGATGTTTTGCTTCTTGTTGCTTCATTTTGACGTTTGACCTTCACTGAGTAGAATGATACAAAAAAGCCGTTTTCACGTCTGTCTGCCGAAGGGAGGAGGTTTCTCTGTGCTCACTTTAAATCTCAGTTGAAACAATGATTTTTGGGACAAAACTAGTTAGAAAGATGAAACTGTGAAACTTCCAGCACCTATACACTAAGATTGGACTTTCACAATATTTCCATATTTATAGATTCTGCATTTTGGATTTATTCAAAGCATATATGTTGAAATGTCTGGAGAAGAGAAATATACAATAATTACTGTAAACTCTGAAAGATGTTTTTTCCATCAAAATATCCGGTCTGTGGAACTTTTGTTCAGTTATTTAGTGTATTTGTCTTGTATCACTGCGCCAACCCCACTCCTCTTCTGTTTAGTGTCATGAAATCAGGGATGGAAAACACATCAGTTCATCTTTACAAGAAGACCGACCAGGCATAGATGAACCGCTCTCATGAACAGGCTGCTGCTGCACCTCTTATATTACACTGTGATAAAGATCATTGAAACAGGCTTTTATTTTGATGAAAATGTTCTGACTTACTGCTTCATGTACTGTGCATATTACATTTCACCGCATATGGATGGTGTGCCTTAGTACAGGCCCCTGTGGCAACTCGTTATAACCGGTGACTCTCTATGCTTTCTTGAACACCGTTTGTAGGGTATATGGGACTGGATGGATGGGATTTCTAATGGGTTTTTTTACCCCAGGAAAAAGGGGGAAAGTGAGTGAAGGGTGAAGGGATATCTTTTACACAAACGATGGGAATCTGGTCCAAACAAAAACAAGAAATAGGAAGCAGGAAATAAACGACAGGACAATAAATAAGGAAAGGGCTCAAAGTGCACAAACCACAAAGTCTGAACTTATTCAACCAGAAGAAAACAAGTCTCAGTAGTTTTAAGATGCTTTTTGAAAGCGTGCAAATCTGGATTCTATTACACTTTGTGTGAGGCTGATACAAAGTCGAGCAGCAACAACAGCAAAAACGCTGTCCTTCAAAAAGCCAGAAGTCCCTGTTCTGAAAAGCAGAGGCTCCTCCCAGAAGAGAGAGAGAGAGAGAGAGAGAGAGAGAGAGAGAGAGAGAGAGAGCGAGAGAGAGAGAGAGAGAGAGAGAGAGAGGGCTAAACAACGCCTGTACTTCAGCCCTTGAATGTAGAAAATGAACTGATTAGATTGATTAGGGATTATCATTTTCTGACTTTCTTAAAATATGTTAAGAAGCCAAAAGACAATACGCAAAACTGAATTAAAACATTGGGGGACGAGCACAGGGTTTCTATGGATTACAACACTGCTCTGAAACAACGATTAGGGTCGCTAACTTTGGGTGCCGTTAGTAAGCCACGCTGGCAAATTATGAATGAAATGCTGTATTCATTGTAATCGCTTCATCAAACAATGGAAAGGTTGATGTGCGCATATTAATGGAATGTTTGACAAAGGGACATAGAAAATGTATTTAATTTAGCAATCTCAAAGTTAGAGTAATGTGTCACCCAAGTAACGTGTTTGTGAAAAGCTTTGGCGTTGAGTCCTACAGGGTGGGAAAGCTATAGAACGATGTAAAACATGACTTGAATTAAGATGCAGTGAGGGGCTTCTCTTGTTATAAAGCGTCTGTACTGTAAGGCCGATATTGCGTGACACAGCAGGTCTACATTTTCGTGTGGCATGTTAAAATAAACCATGTTTGTGTTGAATTACATCACGGGGTCCACAGATGGATCAGTAATAGAAAACACGAGGGAATACAGAAATCTGAGAAAGTTGAATGTGCTAAATATGTGCACAAATCCAGCCTCTCAAAGACACGAGGAACACAGAAAAGGCTTGGACAGCACTTTATTTCAGCTCTCGCTGGCTGAGGAAGAGAATTTCCTGTTCAATGTTCTGCTTCATAACATATCACGATGCACTGAAACTAAAAAGAGGAATGAACACAAAGGATGAAAGGTAAATGAACAGTGTCTGTGTGCATGTGTTATAGATGCACACGCATGCCTGCCCGCACTGTCCACCACGTATTGGATGGTTGACTGCTCTGCCCTCAGGTCAATCCACTGGCTTTGTGTGTTGTGATCACGTGTGGAGAAGACTAATTCTGGAGTCAACGCAGGCAAGTCTAGTCATCCACGACACGCACATCTAACAACTGTCTGACGTTTTTCTCTTGTGTTCTATAAAAGCTAAAGAGCATCACATTAACTCAGTAGATGGAGGTATTATGCGGTACCAAGACAATTCTAAAGGATAACATTGTCAAGTCAAAACCTTACTCAAGTAAAAGAATAGAAGTAATATCAGCAAAATGGACTTCAAATATCAAAAGTAATTCAGTATTCATTAATGCAGGAAATGGCCCCTGTGACTGATATATTATCATTCATTGGTCATTGTTTTTGATGCATTAATGTGGCATAATTGTCTACATTAGACACATCATTCAAAATGAATGTTGTTATTTGCTAAACACAGCTACTGAAATACCTACACTCAATTATCAAGCCCCTGCACCCATAATGCACCTGTGAAAACACCTGTAATCAATTAGATCACTTAGAAATTAGAGGTTGAACACGATTAATATGATTCAGATTTGCTCTTTGGTGGAAGTAAATTTAAAGTAAACGTTTAACGGACAGACCCTTGTGTCTGGGTGACTGATGCCCAAGTCTGTGGTCGGCTTTGGTCCCCATGTAGCACTGACTCAAACTCCCATCATTTCCCATGGAAGATACAGCTAAAGAAGTTAAACTGTTTGATCTTGAAAAGCCATTCTTGGTCTTTGGAAATAATCTGAAATGAAATGGTCAAACTAGCTTTTCTTAACAGCATCTCTTTTTACAAATGTATTTGCTGAATGAAGAGTACTCAGTAGACCTCTGAGCGTTGATTATTTCATTAAACAAAACGAAAACAGGCTTATAATGACTGTAGAAAAAAAGGAGCATTCATCCTATGGCTGTGCTTGAACCCTGGTGTACTTAACAGGACAAAGGAGGGATGTCCAAGAATTTAGCCTTCAAAATACAACACAAAGACACTTTTCTCTGGGGGTGTCCTGGTGGTTTAGTGGATTAGCGTATTTGTCTGGGAAACCAGTCTCACTCATACTACCACCCCATGCTTTCTCTTTAAAGTTCATGTTCAGAATATCACACGTACTCTACAGCTTAACATAGACAAATGCTAAATGAATGTTCTCGCTCAGTCAATTAGAAGCACGGCGTCTGTTCAAAGAGAAACAAGGACTGCTGAGAGATCAAGAGAACCAGAGGCCAAATGCTTTATTTCCATCACGAGCTTCCTCGTAAGAAGGGAAATAATCAGTCACACCAGCATGAGCAAAAGCGTCACCGGGTTTCATGACGCACGTTTGTGTTTATATGTTTTTACAGGATGGCATGTCATCTGTATACCTTCCAAAGAACTACTCGGGACACCGATTCCTTGGGGATGTACATTTTCCAACTAATCATGATCATTATGGTACCGCGTAGGCTGAGAGAGTTATGATTTTGGTGATATTCGTCACTAAAGCAATCAGGAAGCCCTTCCTCTGGTCCTAAAATGATTTGCTAGGATGACACGACATTCCTTTCCCATGATCCAGCTGCATCTGTCCGACTGACGACCAGACTGACTGAGTGATGGACTTGCTCAAAGGTTCATTGACAAACGGACAAGTAGAGAATTCCTCTCATTATTTTAGGTTTGTTTTAGTTTATCAACATTAGCTTCTGCAGTAGCTATGGGTTCAGTCCTCCATACAATTAAAATCCACGAAGACTAAGACAATATTAGAAAGGAAGATGAGTGTACTCACTCATACTCTACTTACATATGCAATTGATTCTCTAATACTGTTTGGTAACTTGTATATGTTCCTCTCCAAATCTGGATCTTATTTTCAAGGCCAGGTGCAGTTAAAAAAAAGCTCCATCAACTATACTGGATTATTATACTGGATGTCAGTCAACATGTCAGAGATGTACTGGGAAGCGAAATCATTTAGTGCTTTAAAGACTATTCTTAGAATTTTTAAATAGATTCTGCATTGCAGCTGACCAAAAAGTCCGAATATTATTGGATTGTAATTTTACCTCAGCAATATTTATTTAAATGCTTCAATGTAAGAAAGCGGCCATGTTTCAAACAAATACAGGCAAATATTAAACGAGACATGAAGATGTCTTTTAGCCTGCAAATCAAAAACTGTGTTCACTGGGATTTCTTTCTTTTACTTGAACGTTGAACTGTCCTCTGTCATGAACACCTCTCACTGCTGACCTGGGTAAAATACAAAGCAGGAAACTACAACTCCACAGTGTGTTAAGAAGAACCAGACACTCCATTCGTAAACGCTCGTAAAGAGGGAGCCACAGAGTGCCACAGACAGGGAGAGAGAGAGTTTTATTATACTTTGAATTAATCTCCTCCTTCCCGTGTGTGATGGTGAGGAGAAACCAGTCACCATTTGTCTGTTTCATTGTGCAAACACAGGGGCCATGGCAACACCTCCAGTTTGTCCTGAGCAGAGGTTTAACTATTATTTCTTGAACGGGAGTTTGTTATTATATGAGCATTGTTACTAACGCTAATGTTGTGGCTTGAAAAAAATGACAGATTAAATCTGTTCCACTTCATCATTCGTAGGACTTCTGGTCATAATGTATCAGAGACAAACGGCACTGAAGCCGGGGGAAATGGGAGAGAGATGTCCGGGACAAGCAGTGGATCCAAAAAGAGACCTTTCTGAGTAAGCAGCTGGCTCAGTGACACATGCAAAAGCTTTGAAATGCCCCACAGAAGGACGATCAAGTGATTGAGCGATCCCATCAGAACAAGAAAAAACAGCAGCTGAACTGTTGTGCTCAAAAAGATTGCAGCAACATTTCCCTGCATGCATCTGCAGCAGAAGTATCTTAAAATAGGTTAATAACCCGAGCTAGTCCAAACATGCACATGCTGAAGCAGTGCTTTTCTGACACATGAGCTTAAGTCTCTGGAGCAAAGGGTGCAACTTTAGCAACCGAGGACATCTAAAGGACATTTATCTCATCATCATTGTCAAACACTGATCTATTCCCACATCTCGTCTGAACACATCAGTGTGTCTACCATTACCCAGCATGGGAATGTTTAACCGCACTGATGAAAACATGAACTGCCAGAATTCTAGCCCTGACCTTTGGTTTATAAAAACAAGCATTCCATTAAGTTAAAACCATGCTGAGAATCAAATATGTCCTCTGGCCTTTTCTTATCTGTGACCAAAAAAAAAAAGGATGACAACTCAGGAATCCAAGTCGACACACAGCATTTATTAATAGAAATTAGGCCACTAACCTATTTGGCGCTGTGTCATTATATATGCACATTTAGGTACAACGTCATCTAACAGATGCTCTCATTTAGGAATTATTTACCGTCTAATTACAAAAGCCGCGTGTCACACGGTTTCAGGAAACACAAAGCAGAACTGGCCGAAAGATGAGATGTAAATGTTAATGATGACGATGGAACAGGGGCTGATGCACACTTGAAAGAGAGAGGAACTGAAATGAACTTATACCTGGGAGGAAGACAGAGATAACATGAAAAAGTCATGGAAAACATTCCTGTGCTGGCAAGTTACAGTGTGGCATCTCTTTTCCATAACATCCCCTGGTCTGCACAGAGTCAAGCTACCCCCGGTCACAGTCCCGAACTTCTCTCCGTTACTCTCATTGAACTGAGTGCTGGAACTACAACTCCATTCAACTTTCTCTTTAGTAAAGCTAATTATTTTAGGAAGCTGGACTTCATTGAGTCACCATCTTCTTGATCCTTGTCATCCTCCCAGCGATCCGTACCATCTCGTTGTCATTTTCATCATTCCCATCGTTGCAATAATCACCATTATCAACATCAAAGCCATGACACAGCCACGGCGGCTGATTTCAACTTCAGCCAGTTATTTAGAAATCAAAAGCCCCCGACCACGTAAACCACGGCACAGTCACGAGTCCTCGCTGCATTTTTCTGTAAGTGAAGTGCACTGCAAATAAAATACTGCCAAACCACAAACTCTACAACACAGTGCTGAACCCCGCCCATGGGGCGAGCAAGCACAAAACACTGTTATTCAAAGGCCTGCGCTGGAAAGGAAAACAAGTGGGTCACCAAAGTGAAAGGAAATTTGGTTTAAAATGCTGACATCGATTTAACATGTTAAATAAGATGAAGGATGAAGAGGATGAAGAGGTGAGGGACAGCTGTGTGTAATTGAAAATGCTTGCAGTTTGAAACAGATATAGACGATGAGGAAGTTTAGGGTTTTTGTTTTGACCAATTACAAGCTGGTTACAGGGAACACTGCTCCTCTCCATTGCACTAAAGGGCTCCCTCATGTAAAAACACTGATAGCAGCATGAATAGCTGTGAGTGCTTCTAATTTGTTTATTTGCACTCAAACAATGTTTCCACAAGTCAATAGTTTGGGTTTTAAACGTGAAAAAAAGTCTTCACTAGAGATCCGATTTTGGTCCGAGATGATGTGAGGTAACTTTGCTCTGACAAGTAGTGAAGGGTGAAAATGACTAAATGAACCCAGCACCCAGGAAAACCTTCTGTGCAGATTAAAGGGGCTCTGATCTTTGTTATTATGACATCGGAATCCAGGTCACTGGCAAAATATTAAGCTCATCTCCTGTCCTAGCTGTGGAGTGAGAAACACTCCCTGACACACACACACACACATATATGAGCTAATTCATGCACACCAATGTACCATGGCAGCTGCATTTGTGTAAATATGTCATAGGCTTTGTACAAACAAAAGCACATGCGTCTACAATGCACACAGAGGAGCATTAATGGAGTAATCACCCCCTGGTGCTCACGTGGGCCTTGTGCACCTGTCTAATGATTCGAACATGCAGCACAGTACAGTACACCATCTGTGAACTTCTGCTTTCTTCAGTGCAGTCCAGTACTTTCCACAGGAAACCCTTAGTCACAGAGGTGAACCCACCCGACCAGCGGTGGATGTCTACAGAGCTCAAGATTAAAGAAATACACATTCAGCATTACTTTTGTGCATGTTGAGAACAGTATTAGCTACTGCAGTACAGATCACATGACACCAACTTCTCAAAATGTCTCAGTAAACTTTATGTTGTTGGACTATTTCAACAAACTCTTTTAAAGTGTCTGGCTGTTTTCCTGCTCTAATCCATTGTGATGACGTCCCCTAAACATGGCAGCAGTTCCAGGCAGCAGCCTGACGTGCCTCCAGCTGAGCCAGAATACCCACAGTCCTCTTGGGGGGAGACACAACCTAGTTTTTCACACTAGCTTATTCCTTCCTTGACTCAAACATTAAAAGAGTCTGCACTCTTATATTCTGCTGCTTATTTTCAAGGTTTTTTTGCAGTTTTATCAAAAAAAATATTTAAATCCTAAATTGGGGGACTTAAACACGCTGTATTGTAGCTGTTTATACATGTACTGGGTGTTCTATTACAACTGATCGTATATGGAAATAAATTGTCAGACTAAGCAGGTGAGATGAGACAGATAATGCACCGATGTGCTTGTATCTCACGTGAGTAGTAAAATAAACAGCTGGAGGTTGATTCTCATCCTCGAGCCTGCGTCCTTCATGAGGGAAGGAGTTTGTTTTATTCCGGGCCAGTGTATAGTAGAATTAGGTGGCATCCAGCGGTCCCTTTTAAAGACTGCAGTAATGTGAGCCGCAGAGTGAAAGACTGTGGTAATTCACCTCGCTCAGAGGCCATCCTTACTATTATAATACACCTTCAGCAGCAACAGAAGGCGGCTAGTGTTACCATGTTTTTGAATCTCACATTACCACAGTTTCACAAGCATGTGGGAGGACTGCAGTGGCCTTCAGGTAACTTCAAAATGCGAAAGGCTCTCACAAGAGCCATGCTTAGTTTGTCGGTTCTTGGTTACTAAACATGGCGGACTCCATGAAGAGGCCCCGCTCTTCTGAAGATATGAAGGGCTCATTCTAAGCAAACTGAAACATAAGGATTCTCAGTTTCAGGTGATTATACATTAATAAAAACATAATCATAACTATTATATTAAAATCTTGCTTATAGATCCCTCGAAATCCCCACTGGCCCTTTAAATCATGGCACAAACTTCAGTATTATTTATGCATGAAAAATAAACAACGATGACATACTAAATCCAGCACCCAGAGCCGCCTCTTGACACTGTTTAAGACACAACATCATTATAATCTACTAAAACTGTCCTTCTTTCCCAACTCATTCCCTTCTTTGACGTCTATCCTCCAGTGATGGTTGGCTGCATGCTGCTTTAAGGACAATAACACCAAACAAGTTGTTAAAGGAGCACGGTGGTGCAGAGTTACTACAGTTTCCTATTTATCCACATGGGCTTGAGTCATGCACTACGTTTTAGTTGGCAATGCTTCGATATGTCTGGGGAAGTTATTAAAAAGATGTCTATTTTTTTTGTACTTCAAGACACTTCCAATGACATGAAACATTTAAGTCATCTGTTCCCAACCTTTTGGGCTTGTGACTCTTTATAGACAAGCACTCGTTACAACGTTGGATTTCAAATGAAGGAGTGATGTTCACTTCTGTTTCAATTGTTCAAATGTAAAACTTTCCAGTGCTTCACTGAAGAAAGAAAACACATGATTGTTTTAGCTATGTGCTGTCTCTGGTAGGCATTCCCAGTAATTATGATGTAGGAAGAGATAGGCTGGAGTGTTCAAAACATAAACTGATGTGGTCTGACAATAAATCCTGCTTGTCAACAAAGCCATAATCTGCCCCTTCAATGTTATGATGTGTGTGGGATTTCTTTTGAAGATATATCCTTTGGTTCCTCTGGTTGTGTCTCACAGACCAGACTGTTCACACTGTGGCTAAAAATAAAGTAATGACAATAAACAAATTCATCTGAACATTTCCAGACTCTTTTGCATGGCCAACTGCTCGACTCTTGGAACGGCAATAACACAGCATGCGGCCTATTCAAAACATCGCTCTGCTGAAACTGTTGCCCCGCGAAAACAAACCATCACGTCTACTTGGATTTTGTCACCCAAACATGTGATATAACGTGCATACAACCACATCCTATCTGAGGATTACTATAATGATGAGGAACACGTGAGAGGATTGATGTATGGGAAATAGGAAGTAAGACAACACATATACTGAAAGGGAAGGAGTTCAGGGACTCTACAAAACGACAAGACTTAAACAACTTAGTGAAGAGGTTGTTTTTTTTAAATAAGACAACTTTACATGAAAGAAACAATTCAGCTATTGGAGTCAGAGGTGAGTAAGAAGCTGAAAATGACAACCTCAAAACCGAAACAAGATAAAACACTGAAAGGACAGATTCAAGTGTGAGAGAACATAAAGTGTGTGTGTGTGTGTGTGTGTGTGTGTGTGTGTGTGTGTGTGTGTGTGTGTGTGTGTGTGTGTGGTTGAGTGGGTCATCTGTGAGTCCTGACCTGTGGGCATGGTTGGCGGCGTGGAGTTTCCTGATGACTTCTTCACTGAAGTCAAAATGAATCCTTGCTCTGGCACAGGGTGAACGCCGGTACATCTCCCTGACACACTCATGCACACCCTACGCGGCGCATACCATCACATACGCAACCACAAACACTGTGAAACTAAACCGACTAGAACACACCCAGTGTTGGCAACATATTTTCACACACAGACCCAGAATTCAGTATCAACGTCACACACTACCATACACACATGTGCCAAGTCAGTAGCATTAATGATAACTGCACAGTAGCATGCACACACACAACTCACAGACTTTATCACACAACTTCAAATGAAAACCATCAAATGAATCTATCGGTCACTACAAAACAAGCATCATCACACACGTTCAGCTCTACATAAATAGCAATCCACCACACAGTACATGACTGCTACATATAAAGCCTTTGTTTAAAAAGTTACTCAGCAGGTTATTCATCAGTCTTGCCCTCCTCGGCACAAATGACAGCGACAAACAGGGATCCAAACACCTTCTCCACACATTTGATCTCAAGTCACACACAGCAGCAACATCAGCAGTGGTCCATACGTCACATCACGGAGCTGTTTAAGCCCTTGTTCACACTCTCCACTCTCTCTGCGCTCTCTTTGCGGACTCTTCTCTTCATCACAGGCTATACTTCCTCCCCGTGGTGTGTGAGTGTGTGTGTGTGTGTGTGTGTATGGAGATCTGTTCCCTTCAGCACGGCCCAGCAGAGCAAGGAGGAACACCCAAGTCCTGGACTGGAGTTGCTGGAGTGGAGTCATAATTCATCCATCACTCACAGCCTTGACAGCTATAATTCGCACGGTATATGGAAAATGTTAAGAAGCACACCAGCTACACGCACGCACACACGCACACACACACACACACACACACACAGTTACTCAAAATATAAACCAACGATACTGTATATCTACCCCTGCTGTATTGTACAAACTATGATGATTGAAGAGAGTTGGTAATGGCTCAACAAGATGAATCAGGATTTACATTGATATCATAGTATTACAAAGTCATCGTTTTCCCCAGTAATTCATGATTTCTGTTGCAGACAATGAAGGTCCGAGGACTGATTGTTGAAACTGTTCTTCAACTTTTCTATTTTGCAATTATCAAATGTATACACAGCTTATAGAAATGTCTTGTAAGCTCATGCAGGCTGCACAGACACAATAATAAAAACGACAACACTTAACTGTAACTTGCCTTATTTAGCCCACAGTTATTTACACAGTAGTCATGAAAACCTGACTGACTGACAACTGATGGAGCTCTTACTTTGCATCCTTGTCATTTACTTGGAAATGATTCAGAAAGATGACATATAACCCATGCACTTCACCAAACATTTAATGGGAGGAGTCAGGTCACAGAAACCAAAACCGAATAACTAATAGGTTCCCACGCTGCAGCGCGTCCCACTGCTCCACAATACACACAGATATTAGAAATGGTAGAGGCGAGAGATGTGGTAGCCACAGGGCTATGTGTATCCCACACAGCAATGGCATTCCTCCTTAATGTGCTCCAGAGGGTTAACCAGTGAAGAAGAAGATATAGAAAGAGCTCCCCTGCAGGCATCATCTGGTACACCAGTGGGCGCTGGTACAGATTGTTATAACACTGACTTGCAATCGATCATGGCTGTGAATGTATGTTCTTGGGTGCTGCTGGGAATCATGTTGTTCTGGTTCCGTTTTGTTTTTTTGCAACCAGCAAATGTGTATCATTGTAACAAAATATCCAGCCATGGATGATTTGTCGTTTGAAGATAAACATCCAATATAAACCTAAAATGTTATTTGGAGACACAACTCTAGATCTAATTCTGTGGTGTTATAATTGGTGCCGTTGCAATTCATTGATTTATTCCAACACACAGTGGCATTATAATAAACAACACATTGGTGACATGACAGATACTACCACATGTATCACCTGTTCTAATTATAGTGCTAAAGGAAGTATGTGTCATTGTCAAGTCTGTTGATGAAACCAAAACACATGCCACGCAGTGAAACTATTCACTCTTGGGCAGGCCACCTTTACTTACTGTAGTCTAACACCATTAAAGAGATCACTCTGTATTCTGGTCTGTTCAGTCCTCTCATGCTCCAAAACAACTACTGTTGATGGATGAAACCATAGACTGTATAAACTCCTTCTTATGCTTAAGTCAAATGAGGCAGGACCCATCTATGAACATCAGAGGGCATAATTTCACAGAAAAAGAAAACTAGTTTTCCAGGCCTGCATCCACAAGATGGCAGTGTGTAACTGCGTCATATAACCTCCAGTTAAAGCATGACGCTCACATTTACAGGATGTGGGTTCAGTGTCACGCTCAAGGACTCTTCTACATACGGACAGGAGGAGCCGCGGATCAAATGACCCGCTATACCTCCTGAGCCACAGATGCCCCAAATACGTAAACATAGTTCCTTTAAATGTTGTTTGATATTGGATGAAAAGATGATAGTTGTAAGGCAGCCACACAGTTAATGTGACAACATCCTATTAGTGAATTATAGCTAGGTGTGCTCTTAATACTCAACAAGATGCTAAGGAATCAATAAGTGTAAACCCTTAACTACAAGTCTTCACTTCGAATTTACATACAAGTCTTAATTTCGATGCAATTACCTCCTTTTATGTAACTGGAACCCTGTTTTGGATTCATGTCGATATTTATCTTATTGTAAAACATTATTTTTGGGAGATCATGGCTGCCTGGAACTTGTAAATGTGCAACAGCACTTTATCTGCAGCTTTAACAGGGTGAAGAGACAACCATAATTAAACATCGATCAGACATCCATCTGACGGCTTAAGAGCAGCCTGTCACATTGTCGCTGGCAGAAGGCTGCTCTGGCTTGTCCTTGTGATTTAAATCGATATCACACTGCAGATGAGACGACCGGAAAAAAGACAAACTTTAGCACAATGTCTTTTGTCTCGGTCTACCGGAAAGAAAGACTGTAAATGGAATCTCAGATATATTTGACAGAACCTGACAGGCACAACATCACCTTTGACATGAAAGCTGTCTCTGTCATACAAACACACACACACACACACACACACACACACACAAAAGTATGGCTGAATAGTTCAGATGAACAAGTAAATAAGTAATGAATAAGTAAACATGATGATCGGCAGGATTTAAGTTTCTATCAACAAAATGAGGAAATGTCTGTTAGGATTTTACTCTATATAAATAAATACAATTTAATTTGATTGAACTGACTCCAGTGCAGTTCATAAGTACATCCCTTCATTCAAAGAAAACGTTGCTTCCGACATAATCCAGGCAAAGGCAAACGTTTGTCACCACAACTCGACAGGCAAAACAATTTAGTGACATATAAACTTTATTTCTCAGAGACTCAAGTTGCCTTAACATTCAACTAACACATTCACACTCACCCACACTGTGAGGGCAACGGCAACAAAGCTGCGTGCCCACTTTTTTACTTCACATTTTCACATACCAAACCCAGGAGTGACGACGGTAGAAGAAAGGGCTGATGGGAAAATCCTGACTGGATGTCATCGTCTTGGTTACTCTTGTGATCAAAAATAAAATTAGTTTTTTGTTTGTTTATTGTTCTCTGCAAGTCTCAACTCAATAACTTACTTGATTTGATTCACAGATTATGAAAGTGTAAAACGGTATTATTGAACCAATCTTCTCAAGACGTAGCCGTCACACAGACGCTGCATCCTGGAGTCCTGCTCTGGATCGTCTCAGGACAGTTTCAGGAATTCATCGGGATAACATCAGCACTGGGCACTTGAAAACTTGCTCTTGGCTTGCAAAAAAAAAACAACTCCATGTTTATTCCAGTTGCCTCCCAGGTAGCCTACTGCAGGTCAGCAGTTTCAGCAAATTGGATGAGACAGAAAGTGAGCTTAAAAACAACATCCTCATTCAGCCAAAACCTTTCTAAATCCTTGCAATTAAAAGGCCAGCATTTAAAAACCAAGTCCAGACAAAATACTTCAATCAGACAAAAACGGACAGAAAAATGATGATGTTCTTCCGTCATAAAAATACTTATAATCCTCCGATCCAGTGTTGATCACAGCATCTGTTCCGTGCCAGTTTTCCTCCAAGCGTCCAGAGCGACGCTTCACGTCTCCGCCTGTCCCTGTCCTGCTGAAATTGATGCTGTTCCACTTTCTAGTCTCTGCCTCAGTTCAGGTCTGCTGGACCACGTACAGGTCACATTTCATGGATGTGATCTTTGGTCCCCCAGCCCAGAGAAACCAAGGAATATCTTTGCATGGGCCAAAACAACAATCTGGCTTTCTTGGACACGTCTGTCACATTCAATTATTCCAGTTGAACTTTTTTTTAATTTAATATAATAAAAATATATAAAATATATATTTATATATAAATAAAAAGAAAGAATTTTTTAATTCCTCAGAACCTCTGCCTGTACTGTGTGTCCTACTTCATCCTTGACTCCAACTACAAGTCAAAGCAAGATTAACAACAACAACTTTAATCGAATCTGGAACAACAAAGATGGAAGAGTTGATAAAATAGTGAAGCCTTAATGTTGTGACAAGCTGCTGTAAGACATTTCTTATCTTTTTCTGTGAAAGAGCAAGCATGCATCATCAATTTTGAAGAGTGGCAACTGTATAGGCCTTCACCTACTGTACACAACACTTCATCAGCTCCGGAGCAATTCAATTAAACATAAGTTGCTTTCTTTTCATTAAAATAACAGCCCAGCAGTAAAGCAATCACCCTCTTTGGCAACAACATGCAAAAAGAATCGTATTCTTGTTGGTTTCCCTTCTTGTGTTACCCGAGTACTTCCTCCATAGCACTCTCTGTGTCACAACAGACATTTCTGTCTCACTGTACGTGCCGATTGTACCTACATAGGGTCTGATTACAGAGAGTGGCGGCACACGGTACAAGCTGATAAGGACTGCAGCAACAACTCTAGCTCGCATCGAGACACACAATCCACCGCTTTCGAAAGCAACACACATCGAGAGCTGCACGTTTCAAAAAGCCAACACTGCTGGATGATGTCACAGCTTGACACTTGAGACTGAACGTAGCATTCAGCAAACTGCAGATGAATACAAAATCTGTTTTTACACTGGTGCCCACTTTACTGGTCCATTCAAAGTGCCTCTATAAAACAGCATGTGAAACTGCCTAGCAACAAGTGGGTTCGAAGGCACTTGACTCGTGGCTCTGTGTGGTCGGCCATTGTTTGCTTTGAAAGCTGGTACTTTTCCCTGCATGTTTGGTGAGCTCAGGAAATGATTCTTTGAAAGAATGTAGATAGAGTTAGCAGGAAAAGCTTTTTGTTTGATGAACTGACTGACGGATCAAGTACGATTTATATTCGACAATATTTTTGATAATCAGTAATACTGGTTGATCTCCCTTCCTCTGCATCAGATATCATTAATCATTTCATGTTCAACTGGCAGCCAAGCTTTCTTTTGCGAACGGGCAGTGTTTTGATTCTTAAACCCTCACCGTCTAAATAAATGAGAATGGCATTCAGTCCATTGTTTGAATTGAAGTACATCTTGCTAACAACCTATGGCTAAAGTAAGCATCACAAAGCTCCAACAAACTTAACAAATTGGACTGGGAGTAACATGAAAGCTGAGAATCCTGGTAGTTCACCTGGTAAAGCGTAAACCTACCACAGCAGCCCAGGTTCACAGCCTTTTGCTGCATCTAGTCCCTTCTCCTTTATTGTCAACTGTCAGCTATAAGACAAGAAAAGCCCAAAAAAGTCATCTTAAAAAAAATACGTATTTCTGTTTGTGGACCGATAGATTTCACCCAGAACTGGGAAAACAAATGCTTAATCTTGACGACAGGTCGTTATATATCTGCTATCTCTCCTAATTCAAATGCTCCAAGTAGCAACATGACATTAACGTCAAATCAACTGACTTCCAGTAATGTGAACAGGTTGCTGGTGCTGCCAAACCAACTGCGAATCAACATGCAACACTGCAGCGCCGTGTAGCTTTTAGTCTCTTTAGCTTATTGTTTTAGTTTTCCAGCCGACTGATAAACAAACTATCTACAACCATACAGTATTCAGACAAAAACACACCGACTTAAAATACCCCTTAGCTGGGGAATTCTTCAAACACACGAACATGAGAGAGAGATGGAAAAAACAGAGACAAAAGCACTGAGGTGAGAGACATTTCCATGGCAACCACATTCGTAAGCCTGACTCCACCAATGAGCTGTGACCTCATAGTAAGCCCAGGGATTCACAATACACCCGAGGCCATGATCGTGTTCTAGTCATAGTAATAGTTTCCAGTAATAGTTTCCTGCTACTTTTTGCATTTGATTTCATTTTAACGTATTTCCCTGTATGTGCAGGTATATTTTGTTTCAAACATATTAAGAATATTCTGTTTTACTCCCAAAAAAGGAAGTAATATGACGATCAGTATGTGCCACTTAACAATTCAACAACATTCATACACCTGGACCATCCTGGTGCCTAGATCTGGCCAGCAACATGCATTCATAATTGTAGAATTTGAAGACTAGGATGTGACAAACATATCTGTGTATATATATATATATATATATATATATATATATATATATATATATATATATATATATATATATACATATACACACACACATATATATATATATATATATACAGATATGTTTATATACTGTATATATATTATTTTTAATTCTACAATACATAACAACATATATACTCTGTAAATAATATATATATAAATATATATATATATATATATATATACTGCATATAATATTCTTCATCAGAAAAGTTTAATTAAAAAACACCCAAAGCAGCTGGATTACTTGTGAATTTAAATGAAGCCATGTTTGAGAGTGTGAGTTGGCTGGCCATGTGAAAGGATTTAGTGATGTAGAAGACAAACCAGGCAGACTGTTGTGATAAGGGATTAGACGGCAGAGAGCTGTGGAAATGATCATTGATATGAATGACTCATTGGCTGCAGCAGAGGATAACTCCCTAAATATGACAGGCCTCTCATTCCTTTTGTCTTTGTTAAGACCGACATTGTCCAAGCTGGTGTCAACACTTGCATGCTGTTACATACTAATGCTTTTTATTTATTCTGTATCAAATAACACTGGTGCAATATAGACATCAATTCCCATCACAGAGACGGATTCAAGAAATTCTATATTCACATAATGTAATGGAGGTCAGGACTTTGGGTCACTGTGAAGTGGCAGTATTCATTTAAGTTAAGTTCAGTTTATTGTCATATACATTTACACATATACGAAATTTGTCCTCTGCATTTAACCCATCCCTAGCTTATTGGGAGCAGTGGGCAGCTGAGAGGCGCCCAGGGAGCAGTTAGGGGTTCAGTGTCTTGCTCAGGGACACTTCGGCACAGGACACGTAGCAGCAAAGGATCGAACCGCCGACCTTGCGGTTGCCAGACGACCCTCTCTACCCAGTGAGCCACGACCGGCCCCGTTCATTCATTTCAATGAATGAACATGTTTTTTTCTCTCTATTATATGAAATCCGCCATTTAGGCCATCTCTATAAAAAAGTGTATTAGTCTTGTGAAGGAAATTGAATGGAGGTCCTTTTTAATATTTGAGCAAACGTAACTGCAGAGTAAATAAGGTGAGTGCATTTAAATACCAGCAGTATTAATGAGTAAATTACCATTTGAGGTACTATTCATGAAACGATAATCCCTTCGCATTACTGCTGTCAGGTCAAATAGAAAGATGCTGCTCAGCTTGCTGCCACCACCACCGCCGCGGCGGGTGCCAATGCACGTCACAGCCGTCATCATCCTCTGGGCTCCATTTCTTCATGGTTCCCCACAGCGGTCCGCATTGAGCTCACTCTGCTCTCACTTTCGTTGTATTTAATTTATGCTTTGCGGGGAGCAAAATAAAATATTTAGCCTCGTCACCAAAACTAAATCTATACTCTCCTTCCTCCCCAATTGAAATAGTCTTCATATATATGTGAGATGGCTGAGTGCAATGCATTGAATGTTCAAAACACTAAAAGAACAGATGAGTGCATCCAGCTAAAAGCTACTACAGTACCGTGTGTTGGTTTTCCTTGTTTTGCATCGATATGACCAGAGGAAGACATGATGAAGATAAAGAAACGGTTTAGTTGGAGAAGGTTTAGTTTTAACTACATGTCAATAGGAATAAGTCTAAATATGTAATATTTAGACAACTATCTGAATTGTCTCTTGTAGCTCTAAACTGGAATCACAATGCGGCTCTGATGCATTATGTCCTTGACACATAAAACACAAAGGCCACCACTGACATCACCACAACTCATAACAACGTTCGATGTAATTATCACCAGGCAGCGCTCCGTATGGGTCGCTGTCTTACCTTACATGCGCAACATGTACGCGACAGCGTGACGCACGCGGTTACCCGCAAGCATCGCTGCATGGTTGCCATGGCAGACGGTCACAATAGCTTCCTATATCTCTGTCTCCACTCTTTTTCTTCAAGTCATTTTTTTTTCTTCCCCCTTTTTCTCTTCGGTTGAAACGCCTCAACGATTCTCTTTCTTTTTCCAGCCGTCTGGTCAGTAGTTTATCCCCACTTATAAACTGTTTTACATCCTCCAATTTGTTATAAGTTATGCCATGCTACTGTCTCTTTTTTATCATCTATATTGTCAATGTGTGCATCTGTTTCTGTGTTCTGCCCCTAACCTGCGTCTATCCTTGTGTCTCAGAGATGAGCAGCATATCATGCGATGGCTTCCAACCAGGACGTTTGGCCTATTTTCGTCTTGTCTGAGTTTGTCTCCCACAAATGACAACAGCTAAATGGGCCACTTGGGATATTGCTTCCTTCTCTTGAGTTCTTTCTTTGAGGTGATTTTTATTTTGTCTGAATTGAATCAGCACTTAGTATAACAATGATCTGAAACATCATGGCTTGTATACTTCGAATATAATTTTGGACCAGAGCCAAAGCTCTCTATCTTTATCCATCTATCATCTTATCCTGTGTAAGGTCACAGGGGGAATGCATTGGGCAAGAGGCAGGTCACTTTCTTTTGAAGGGCTTATACACAAACAGCACATTCACACCTGCAGGCAATTTAGAGATCTGACAATCAGTTGGAGCCTCCATTCCAGCACCGCGGTGTATACTTTCCCTCGAGGCTGAGCCGTGTGATGCCCTGATAATTTGAGCACACCCTCCAGTCCTCTTTTAAAAGTCAGGAACCACTGGGATAGTAGGACTTTATTTTATTAGCAGAGCCGGAATAATGACATCACAGACTTCAGCCTAAGTCTACTGGAGCAGTCTGTATATAATCATCCAGCTATGGTGCCTTCTTGCTACTGCAGAGCTTGGACCACCTCGGGATCTGGCATTAGGGAAATGGGCAAACTTCAGTTGTAGCAGCATGCGACAGTCCGCTTCACAAACTCCTCCTTCATCTGACTGACAATTTCTCTGTTCAATGTCATCAGTTTCTCAATATCTGCTGAGAAGAGCTTGGGCATCAACTTCCCTCCCTCTTTCCCAAGTCCTTCTGCATGGCCTCTCCAAACACACTTTCACACCCTTTTCACACGTTTTTGTTTCCACAAGAACAGAAGCTGCAGTCATTCAGGGCTCCTGAAATCTTTCTTCTCATTGAGGAAACCACTGGACTCCTTCAGCCCGACATCCTTCCGAGGTTTCTCAGGTTTCCACAACAACAAGCACCAACCGGCTACAACTCCAAGCATTCACATCCCCGATTGAATAGAATTTCATGTTCCAAACCTCCGGCTGGACACAGAAAATGATCGTTGAAGCTTTAAAGGCAGATGTTCTGAGTTTGTCTTTAACGTCTCTCTGAAGGATCATCTTCCACCACGTGACAACCTACCTAATGTTTCAACACTGTGTTCCTTGCACAAAAGCCAATACCACTCTGGTTCTTCGTACTAAGAATGTTTCACAGTGCCGAGGAAATGTTCACCATGGTGCTGTTTGAACAATAATATTAATGCAAACAAGATATGAGCACACATTAACCCACAAGAGTTTATAGGCCAAAGAATCAAATTAGAAGCTGTGGGCTTTTGCTCGCCTGGAGGTTTCACATTATCCTGTGTCATGGACCAGTGACATCACTGGTGACACCAATGTAAAGGGATCTATGTGTGTTTGCGTGCAACTCCGGGTGCCGGGGGGGGGCTCCTCTTTCTATGCAACCATTGTGTAGCCCTGTCCCACAGAGCCTTAAGGGTATGCCGGTAGACTCGCATTCACACCCCCTGCAGGTGCACACACACAAACCGTACGTTCTGCAACCTGAGTCTAGGAATCAGATTCCAGCCTCTGTTCTATACACACACAAACACACTATAGTCTCTCTGCCAAACACACACAGGGGCCTCCATCTCACATTATGCCTGAGAAGCATTGACAGAGAGCCATATAATTCATATGCAGCACCACATGGGAGCAGGCTAGAAGGAAACCTACGTCATACAGGTTTACAAGACAGGCCAGTCTGTTGGCAGCTTCGGCACACAGGAGAACAGACCTCTTTCTCTTCTTCCACCCCTCCTCTGCTCTGCTTGTCCTCCACCTCTCCATGCCTCATACTCTTTCTGCACTCCCATCAGCTCTTCTCTCTCTCTGTCACTCTATCATCTACCCTGTCCTCTCACCTTACCATGCAGGATTTCTCCTGCTGTATTATTTAATAGGAAAGAGTGCTTGATGTTTGCGCAACTTTTAAGTGACGCTACGCCACAGGAAGAAAGAGCAAACGTGCCACTTAAGGCCAAAAGTTGAGAGCAATAGAAGAAGAAGCCTTCAACATGTGATCAAGAGAAGAATTGTACCGTGCCACCCTGTCTTACTGAAAATCACTTGCATGAATCATTGGCTCTAATCATGGTTCGCTCACAGTGCGACACATCACAGGTGTCCAAACCATATGGCAAGTCGGCATTCACACCTAGTCATCCTCAAGAGGAGAGAGGATGAGCCCAATGAGACAAATGGTGGAGCAACTCTGTGTCGGCGAGGATTGCATCACTTCTTTGCTGCCGCCTGTAAGTCTGTATACTTTGCAAAAGCATCCCGACAGCCTTCTGACAAAACCCAGCCTCAAAGGCTTACAAAGCCCAACACAGCAAGGAATCAGTGGTCTGAAGGGATGAGAGAAGGGATGGGAAGAGAAAGGGGATGGGAGGGAGACAGAAAGCAATGAAAAAGGAGACGAAAGAGAATGAATGTACAGAGATGAAATGTGAAAGTAAGCAGATGAAAAAAAGGAAGCAAAAGAGCTTCCGATAATCAAAAGGATCAAAAGGATTTGTAAAAAAAGAACCATGCACTGTCTTCCGTAAAGCTCGTCCAGCTGAGTCACTCACTGCAGAGCAACAACAGAGCTGAGCCACCTCTGGTCTGCCCTGCATTCAATTCACAGCGCAGGCTCTGATCAATTATCAAACAAGCACAGTCACAGTCACTACAGCAGCTGTGAGGCTCGCACCATCGCCGCTGCCTAACAAGCCAAAATGCATACAGTAGCAGGCACATGCTAATGCGTCACACTGCATCAGCATGTCGCAGAGCTGACTGGGCCACATTTCTAAGCTTGTACACAAACTTTGAAAGGATTTATTTTGACAAAGTTTATTTTTAGGGCATCAACTTTCAATAATAAAACATTAATAGTAAACCTTCTCTGGAAAGATACATCAAAAGGCTTTCAGTGGTATGCAGCATAGAAATTCCGAGTGGTGGTGGTGATTATATTTTATAGCATATGGACTGCAGTAGCAGATTAAAAGATTCCAATCACTCGTAATCTACTTGTAGCACACAGCAGTCACACGCTAACAGATACAAAGCTATGAGGCATAACAGACACAAATCATTTGTGACTTTCACTCATCATTTAATGATGCCATGGGCTCTAATGAATTAATTGACATGTGCAGCCACTCAGTGACTGTACGGTACCGACAACAGCACTTGACATAACAGCTGCATAACGAGGCTGAATGTATGCACTTGCTGTCCTTTAATCCATAGTGCAGTGGGGTAGACGGTGTAATGTAATTCTCAGACCAGTGTTGTGCCATGATGCAGCAGACTCCATCACACAAAAAGCAATTTAAATGGCTGTGACTGTGCAAGTGCTCTTTTCTCTGTAGTCTCTGAGCTTTAATGAGCCACGGAGATAACCTAGTGCTAGATTAAAGACCCAAACCGCCAAACTCCTGCCAAGGGACTCGCAGTGTGTAAGACAATAACCACTCCACATTAATACCCACATAACTACAGTGATACTACCCACTATGCCTAAACACTACAAATCAAGCCCTCTTCACGCTTGGTTTGTTCCACTTGAGCAAAGGGAAGAGGCACAGGCAGTAAAGACAATTGCATGAGTGCTTTTAATGCAGATCAGCAGGGACCAAAAACATGCATTGTCACTCCAGAACAGCTTCACATCTTAAAAAGTCTTGTTTTGTGTTTAAATTGCTTTCAGTGTCTCGCCGTAGAGGATACATTTGGAGTAAGTGACAAAAGTAGATGTATTAAAAAAAGATGTGATGAATGTACCAAGGTTGGGAAGCTGAAAACAATTTATCCAAGTGGCAGGGGCACTCTGTCACCCTCGCACCGCCACCTGTGTCCACGACGTCAGGGGTAAAGGGAAAAGGGACGTTAGGTCGAAAAGGGACTTCATCTGCTGCAGGGGTGTTTGATTTGATTTATCTGAATGTGGACCTCTAAAAGGCTAGCTTTCACAAGCCCAAAAAGAAAAGGTCCACCAGCACTCAATTGGATTTAACAGCTAAGAAATATAATAACAGCCATAACATCAGGAAGGTGGCTTGTTGGGGGAAAACTGGAGTAAATCAGAGCTTTTAGCCTGTTAGAGAACATCACCTGGGCCAAAATAAGGCAAATCTAAATGTCAATTCTGTGTTGTGAGTTCTATTTAATGTAATAAAACTGACAAAGAGAAGAAGAATGTGGTAAAGTTAGATGAGAGTGGATGAGAGTGGATGAGAGTGGAGGTTGATCGATACCCAGTCCTAACTGCAAACCTTCGTACTGTACGTAGATGTAGTAATTATCCGAATAAATATATGAGTGTATGATCATTTAAAAAAAAAAAAACATCTGATCTTGTGAGAACAATATTAGGACATTTAATGGCAGGTAGGATTAATTGAAGCCTATTTATAAACAGCATATCATGCCCAACCATGTCTTCGTGTGACACATCAAGAACACATCGCATGAGTCACTGCCACTGCATGTGGTTGTCAGGCTTCTTTTTGCACGTGAAAATCAGACAAGACAGGATGATTTCAGCACTAACCTAGACTGAAAAACCAGAGCTAGAGGACAAACTGTCTGCTGCCCCATATCCAGCATCCAGTCTGGTTGAGTGGTTTGTGATGACAGAGTGAGTGAGTGAGTGAGTGAGTGAGTGAGTGAGTGAGTGAGAGAGAGAGAGAGAGAGAGAGAGAGAGAGAGAGAGACATAACCCCTCTGGGACATATTTAGGTGATCAAAATGACAACAGTAAACAAGTCTGTAATTAAAAGCTCATCTCTTTTTGTCTCCCTGGTGGCAGGAAGTGGATTGCTTTCTCCACAAGTCAGGATGATTTACTCCAAGAGCTACAAAGCCACGAACATGTTCAGCTATTCATAGCAGATGAGAGGAAGTCTACATCAACCGCTGTTCTAAATTTGTCTGCCGCGCCTCAGATCAATTCCTGCGAGACTCTCAGCTGCTGATTAGCGATTGTCTTCTGTTGCCATGATTTGGGCGACAGTGTCACAAGTTGAGTTTCAACTTCATGAGGAAGTGAGTTTGATTAGAAACACTTCAACTGTGGCAAAATGACAACGGGGATAATTTCATTATTGCTGTGGTTGGCATCATCCCCGGCATCACCCTCACCACCATGACCCTCTTCAATGACCTCAAGTAATTACTGTCATTATTAACCCTCATTACACCAATTAAGGCTGTTCACAGTCAATGGCATATATCGTTTGCGTCCACTCCGGTTTCATCACCCTCAACAATCGCTGCATGTTGATGAGCAAGAGGTGCGAGAAGAGTCAGTGAGACAAATGTGTTCGTGGGAACGGACCAGTGTGTGTCCGTGTGTGTGCGCTACTGTGTTCCAGAGGGGTCTGTTGTTTTCGCTCAACACTCTCCGCCTGGACTCCTCACAAGGAGCACCACAAGGACGTTGGCAGATGGCGAGCGTTGGCAGGGGCTCGTTACCCAGTTGCCGTACACCGACTGCCAGGAGGCAGAGCAGCCCGCAGCCACGGGGAGGCTTTTTAGGCCACGCACACTTGACACAAGGTGCTGGCAGACAGTTCAACCTTAAACGCACTGCAGATTGTGAGGTTGCCAAGACTCGCTGTGTTGTAATTCATTTTGGGTCTTGTGTGACTTTTCTAGGCCAGTGGTTGTAAAAGTGGAGTCTGGGATCCCCCAGGGGTGAATGAGAGAGGAGAGAGAGAGAGAGAGAGAGAGAGAGACAGAGAGAGAGAGAGAGAGAGAGAGAGAGACAGAGAGAGAGAGAGAGAGAGACAGAGAGAGAGAGAGAGAGAGAGAGGGGTTCTCCAACAAAATGAGGAATACTCTACCAGTAAATTCTTTAGAATATCTCAAGTAATAGTGATCATGTCTGTCCAGGTCATATTTTTTCTTCTTCTGCTTTTTTCTTTCTTTCTTACACTTGTATGTTTATTCATGAATACTTTCTTTTTCCTGTCATGACTTCAATGTGCATGCAGAAACAGCCTTTAGCCAACCGGAAACAGACAGGTTACCGCGAGGCAAAGTTAAAGTTTTTACAAAAATAATTTTGAATTATCTTAGTTAGAGAAAATCTTGATTACCATGTATATGAAAGGACCCAAAGTGAACACTGAAAGGACTATTTAATAACTATTAGCTACTTATTTGCATAGGAATGGTTCTGTCACAAGTTTTTTAATCCGTGTAAGCGGTTGATCACTGTAACCGTGATCATCAGGCGGTTTCCACTAATCCACAAGCCAAACACAAATCTACCCATCAAATGGGACATCATGTCTTATTACAGGATTGTTTTGAGGTCTGCAGCCTGAAGTAGAAATATTTGAGCAAGGTACCTCAACATTGTACTTTAATATTTCCAGTCAATATTTTACATCATTAGTCTTTTTTATGTAAAACCTTTAAAATCACAATTCATTCAGCTCCACTTGATATGTATGACAAAAACAGAAAAGTTTAAGATTTTACTTAAAATGGCCCATTCTGATGTCCAGCCAATCATCTTGTTGCTTTGGAAGCAGTAACTAGGGCCCTTTTGTTTGGACATGAGGAAGAAGGGCCAGAGCAAGAGCCAATTCCATTTCCTGATGATCAAAGAGTCAGAGGATTGCTACTGAGGGGAAGGTGGAAGGAAAGTGTGTGTGTGTGTGTGTGTGTGTGTGTGTGTGTGTGTGTGTGTGTGTGTGTGTGTGTGTGTGTGTGTGTGTGTGTGCAGCTTTAACAATAAAATTAATACCTTAGCGACACGTATTTGGATTCCAATTCATTTTTGATTGGCTTCCTTGATTTGTATCAGCAAGTTCGTGAATCCATTTTCTTGTTGCTTGACACAGTTCACCAGCCTGTTTGTTGTTCATGTTAATGTCGTTAATGCTTATTTATTTCTTCTGGAGTGAAATCATACCTGCACACACAAACTGATGAACTTGTGATGTTGAATAACGACAGCTGAAAAAAATGAGCGGGACCAAAATAGTCACACGTGCGATGGAAGATGAGTTCCTGCGAAGTGCACACATTGATAAGTGAGGCGAAACGCTGCCTTTCAGCTTTCAACATTCACACGAAGTGATTTACAAAAGCTGTAACACACACACACACGGCAAACTGAGAGAAATGATTCAGATGATTGAGTGAATGTAGCCTGACTGAGAGAAAATACTGGAGTTCTGGAGGAGCTACAAGGCAGCCACGGGCTAGCGCAACTTTAGTGTATAGTTACACCTGCAGACTGAGTTAAGGTGATTTTCTTTAGAAAAGATGAGGAGACATGAGTTTTGAAAGAAAAGGAAGCCTAACATCAATGTCATGTTAATTCCAAGCTCAGTTGATTTAAATTGTTTTGTAGATGACGGAAAATTTACTCAGAGTGACCCTCACTGTTTAATGGGATAAAAGTTGTTCAAGTTGAGGCCATTTGAGGGAAGGACAATTGTTAGCCTCGTCTGCAAAGATATTGTACCAATCGAATTACAATCTAAGTTAACAATTCGTTAACTTACTTCTTTATAACAGTTTTGCGCATATAAATTTACAAGTAAAAACAAATAACCTGTCTTTACAAACAGTATAAAAACATAACACCCACTGCTGGGAAGGGTAGAAGCCATGAAACACTATACCTGCCAACCTGTTATCACATTACCTACTAACCCTCCGTCCATCTCACCCCCATCACCCCCATCACCCCCATCACCCCACATGCATACACACACACACACACACACACGCTAAACCCCACGGTTCCTGATCAGGTTGTTACCATGGGGACCGAGCAGTAGCAGTCTCAGTGGACAGAATAAAATAAAAGAGGGTCCCGCTCTCTGCATTTCACCGTTGTGAGGGCGCGCACGGGCACACACACACACACACACACACACACACACACATCTGTCGCCCTGACAAACACAATAACACTCCAGAGCTGACACACACAACGATGCTGGTCAGTGATTATTCCCTCAGGGGCAAGAAGGTTCACCAGGATGACTGTGAACAGTGTGGAAACCATCCATCTCCTCAACTTCATCCCATTTTTGCCTCCTTGGTGATCACATATCACCGTCCGGCCACTTACATGTCACCTGTCACACTGAGAGACAGTGGACAGGGGGGGGGGAGAGGGGGAGTGTTTGTGCGTTCATGTTTGCAAACCCTGTTTGCAGGAGGAGAAAGAAAATAGTCCCTCACAAAATATTTAATGTTTCTGTTATGGAAAATTGACTTCATTTTATGGCATTATGCGCCACCCCAAATCCCGGAGGACAAACACGCAGTTACAAGGTGGTTAGTGTTTGAACAGTGTATAAGCCCTGTGTGTCGCAACTAAGGCGCCATACAAGACCATTGACGACCAGCCATGTCTGATTTTATGCCTCATTACCCCTGCGGGTACACACACACACACACACACACACACACACACACACACACACACACACACACACACACACGCTGCTTGATATGTGTTCAAATATGCTGGCAGATACAGATGAGGAGGAAAGCCTGTTCAGGACACACAGATCTCCTGATACAAATTCTGATACAAACTAATAATCTGATACCAGTATGTTATTTCAGTTTGTGAAATACCGGTCGTCATGGAATTGAGATCTAGTGATTTGTGTACGTGGAATCACAAGACTTTCAACCACGAGACCGGCGTTTGCTGTTAAGTGAACTAACTAAGTGGTTTTGTTGCCTAAAACCTACATTAGTCGTGCTGAGCGTCACATGTACATGAATCAATTGATTCATTTTCACGACTATTTCACAAACTGCTGGGAGATTGAGTTTGTTTATTTTCTTAAGATTGAAATCTCCTGAACTTATGGGATCTTTGTTCTGTAATGTTTCATGAGTGTTAGTTTACGAAAGGAGTGAGCAAAGTAATTATTGCAATATTGATAAGAATATTTTCTGATATGGATAGATATCACAATACAGTAAGTCAATGCAAAATCACATACATCTAAGTGTTCAAAGCAATAAACTCTACATGAGACTTTGTGTGAATCAGCCCACCCTACCTCATTATTTCATATTGGTGACAAAAATAAAACAATTTCTGGTGGATGAGCCCCATCTGGCCAACACCCTATCTGTTTAATATTATATATATATATATATATATATATGTTTTTATCAGTAGAGGAGCAATTACCAATTCAGAGAATCTGACCGCTGCATCGGAAGCAAAGGAATAGGTAATAGTAAGCATGCAGACATGTGTCCTGTTAAGCAGAATAAAATCTGGCAAACCAGTAAACACTCTGGAACATCTCACCTATTAATTTGGGCAGAATAAAACATCGGGAGGCTGCTTCGTCAAACACACACACACACACACACACACCATACTCACTGACACAAGTAATTAGGGAACATTGTGGACAAAGTATTTGCATATGCGAAACACACACAAACCATTAATTCCATTAATTGTACCAAAGCCTAAAGAAGGTGTGCGCACATGCTTGTGTTTATATAATGCAGCAGCACGCACACCTCTCGCACTGGTAATGCTGCACCCCCACGACTTTACAGCAACCAAATCCCAGCAACATCCTCCGTCACTGCTGACAGAGGATGCAAATTCTCATGCAAAGAGAGATACAGAGAGAGAGAAACGCAGGGAGCCCAAACAAGCCGAAAACAACTGGTAACCACTCAAATAAAACCTACCAGGGGGATCATATACTTCATTCACACTCTTTCCTGCGAGGATCCAGATAAATAATGCTCTACTACACACACAAACACACACTCACACTGGACTATTTGAATGAGAAGGCGAGTACTAGGTCCCCTCAAGCAGGTCTGAGGAGAAAAATAGTGTTTTCATTCTGTGCTTAGCTAGCCTTTCCAGCACGTTATCACCACTCTGCTTCCAGATTGCTGCCATGGCACGGCCACCGTGCACAGCCATTAACACCTTTTATAAAGCAGCAGACTCTAAATGGCTCCGCAGTGTCCTACACACAACCTTGCATGTCCTTTCTGTTAATCTTACAGGTTAGCTTCGACAAACAGGTTTAATTAGTTTGACCTGATAACGGTCTGGTCTATTCATTCATGTACTCAACTAAGTTTCCCACAAGATGACATTGTATCACACGGTGTTACAACCCGGGCTAACCCAGGTTTTGGGTTAATTGTTTTGGACTGGTTATGTCTTGTCATATTGGCAACAAATCCGGACATTAACGTGCTGTCATTCATCTAGATTGCATGCAATGTGACAATACTAAGAAGCAGCCTGTAATTTTACATTAACCAGTAATAAGTCCACCCTTCATGTAAACAGAGGTTAGCCAAACATCTGTGGTGAAAACTGTTCGATGGACTATTGATGGAATTTCCGTAACTAAAAGAGAAGGTCACATCATCATGACTGTCATCAGAGAGACGCCGCAATTCTTCATTTTATCTGCAGAATTATCTGAATAATTCCTCGTGCCGCTAGAGCAAGTGATATAAACTGTGGGGTTTGATGGTGTCGTGGCAGCTCATATGACTCAGGCACATACTGTGTACCCGCCAATCTGGCATGTCACATGTCATTACGCCTCCCTCCCATCTTTCCTGTCCGTCAACTACCAGAGACAGCAGGGACACAGAGAGAAAAACAAGTGCAATGTAGGCAGGCAGGACAGCAGGCTTTTTCATTCTTGGGGCATAGCACTCACTGTGAGACAGACGAGCACGAACAGAAGAGTGGAGGAGCAGGAAATACATAAACTGCCGCCACTCAGTCCCTCCTAGCCACTCTCAATTCTATATCCCTCTATTGATTTCAATTAAGATAACTGTTATTAAGCAGCATGCACGACATGACGTCGATAAACCGGTCGAGCAAATGTAGTGCACTGATGGATTGGAGTGGAAAGCGGGATATTGAAGGGAGCCCATTGTTGCTGAGAGGGCCGGAGGTGGAAATGGGAGGAAATAGAGTGAGAAAGAGGGAGATTGGATGAAATATCCTCTGAGCTCCACCACAAAGTAGCAGCAGGTAATTTGTGTTGAGATTGACAATCCGTTTCATAGACTCGCTCGTCGTCTGAGTGAAGTCTGAGTGTCAAGTGAAAGATGAGACGAGGGGAGTTTATTTAATCTCCCGAGTTATTTGTCTTTTATGCATCTGGTTTTTTTTATACATCACTGCTGTCCTATATATATATATATATATATGTATATATATATATATCTTTGTGGGTTTATATATAATAAAGGAATCAAAGGACCTTTTAAGTTTCAAAAAAGTTTATTTTTGTCTGCTCAAAAATGCGTAATTGTCGAGCTAAAAGCAAATCTCATCTTCTTCATAATAACAACAAATACAGTTTTCACTTTATAAAAGCAATATGCTCAGTATGAATTCTTCCTTGTGCCCATTATGTGTTTGTGCCAGCGATTAGAAATGTTTTTTGTGGAGACGTGAATAATGGATGCATCATGCATCAGAGAGGAAAATAAAATCCCATGTTTCCTTTGAATTAGTGATGACTACAATGCAGACTCCACTCTGCTGTGTGTGACACATGAACAGCAGAGGAATAAGGAAGGAGTCGACTGCAATAAAATACCAGGGGGAGAAGAAAAAGGGAGCTTTGTGCATAACAGGCAGGAGGAGAGGTGTAGTGCAGGAAGCAGAGCCAAAGAAGAATGCAAGTATTTAATTATCCCATGTGGCAGGTAAATACATGGGCACACGCTTAATAACAAATTACAAATAAACATATGCATTATCACATACACACACGTAAAAAGTAAGACACTAATAGCTTGAGAAAAAACTTTTTTACTTGAAAAGTGTTTCGCAAACAATTAAACATCACTATCAGTGCCAATATAAGAAAAGAACAGAATAAACGGGGAATTCAAAACTGGGAGAGAAAGCTGTTTCAAAGGCATAGCTTGACATTTTGAGAAATACGCTTTTTGCTTTCTTGCCTTGCTTATCTTGTTTTGTTTTCGTTCGTTTTTTGGAGGGTTAGGGGGTTTCCTTAGTAGCGACATGACAAGAAACGAGGAGAGAGAGAGAAAATAGGAATGACATGAAAAAAAGATCCCGAGCCAGATGCAAACAGGGGATGCTAACGATTCACGGTCAGCGTGAATTCTTTTACTGCCAATGAGTTCAGTCAAGAAACTTTGAGAGTCTGAAGTGCTGATGAAAAATGAAGCAATGTTAGATTTCAAGAACTTCTCAACACAAAAACATGGTATGGCACCTTCAACACTCATTTTCTCCCTAATCTATTAATCTGTTATTTGGCCAAACTAGGATTACACACACAGGGATAAAGGTAAAGTAGTGGTGTTATTTTGTCAATATTCTGTTTGTTCTGTTGTATTTTTGCCTCTAGAACTGAACTTTTCTGAAGCTAAGGCGGCTTTATGCTTCATTTGAAAAGGATAAAACAATGTCTTCTACGTCGTGTTCACGTAGACAAAGGTTTTGTGAGGCCATACAGCTTATTGCTGGTCACAGTAGAGCTGCACATGATAAGAGTACTCATCAGTATTTTCATTAACTTGCTGGCCACGAGGAACTAAATTAAATTGTATCTTATAATATCTCTCTGAAGGCCGAAGAATATTAGCCCACCCAAAATGTCAAAAACAAGATCTTCAGAGATGAGTTTAAAACTAAACCGGAAGCTTTCTTTTTTTTCACATTGGTGTTTTATTCCATGCATTATTGAGACAATGTGTTTATGTGTGTGGATGTAAGAGTGTTTACGTTCATTTCTATCATCACCTGCCCTGTAATCTGAACAGCAGTTCGTGGCTCCCCCGTGGTTCTGTACAACTGACCTTCAAATGCCAGGCTCCTTGGCTGAGAGCTCGGTGCCTTCTGAAATAATCTGAAAGGTTACATATGAAAGTGGAAACAAAAAAATGTAGGAGGGCTCCTGTAAGACTTGCAGTCAACGGGCTGATGGGGACCCAAACAAAGCAAGAAGACAGAGAAAAAGAAAAACATGTATACAGTTGCACAGAGACAAGAGAGAAGTGCAGAGAGTCCTGCAAAGGTTCCTCAAGAGAATATTTAGATTATATATTTAGTTTTAAGGTTGACACACGTAGAAAAGAAAGTACACACTTGGACAGTATAGAGTACTGGCAGCACAGAATGATCCCATTGTTTAAAAAAGAAAAACCGAAGGAGTGTTTGTTCCTCGTTAACTTCTCTAGGAAGTTCAAAATATATTTCACAAATCTATATATTTTCCACCCTAACATCAACCTATAGGCTCTGTGTACAGTATACTGTACCTCCCTATGAGTGTGTTTATCTGCACATCTCTGTGTGTGTTTCCACCGCCACCTGGAATGTTTTCCTATATGAAGTCTCACCCACATGCCACTGAGTTATGATGTTTACATCAAGTAGAAAACTATCGTAAACAGAAAGGCCCCTTCCAGGCTGTCTTAAACTGGCATCGGCAAATCCACTTAGTCCACAGACCACAGACTGCCTAATAGGTGGCTGGGATTAAGGCTGGTCAATGGTCCAGCTGTGTGTTCAGAAATAATAGTCGTGATAGCAGCAGTGGCTGTTTTAATTAAACCATCTGAAATCTTAATCAACTGTAATACTGTACTATTTTTGGTCTCAAGGGGGCAGGGGAACTCCAAAACTACAGACGCAGAGCCCTGACATATCGCACACTTTAGATGGAAGTAAATTATACAGCCAACTGTCAACTGGAAATCCTGCAGCACATTGTGGCTATTATTGTGAGGGAGAACCTCTGAGAGAAATAACTTGCTATGTGAAATGCTGCATTTGTCCCCATTAACTTCCTTTTTTCCCATCGAGGGGATGGCACAGCACACAAATAAATGGCTGCTCACGTTGTTGATCTTTGCTCTATTCTTTTACTATCATGCAGCTGAGAAATCTGTAAGGGTCAATAGTGGACATATGAATACCTATTCACTCTACTCACATTCTGGGTGTAGGGAACCAGAATGATTAAGGAAGTCAGACCAGTTTATGAAAAGGCCTCTCACAGTTTGTGTGTGTATTAATCAATGTGACACTAGCTAAACAAACGCTGCTGGAGAGCAGGGATAATGAACAGAAAGGGACTAAAGGCAAACTGAGTCTAAATCACAGAACAGACACGATGGAGAGAGAGAGAAAGAGCGAAATCAGGTGAAAGACAGCATGAAAGACATGCCAAATGTTACCAGTTACACAGCATAACAAGAGCACACCTGGGTTAAATGGTATTTCTTCATGTTCATCTTCGCCTTTTTAGCCCTCAACAGTTTAAAACTCGATTGCGAGATTGACAACTTGACAAAAACTATGTAAAACTGGTACACTTGTTCTCAGTAACTGTTTTCCCACAGTCCGCTATCGTGTTTCTCTCGCTTCCAATATCGGATGCTCTCAAATTCAACCGTTGGTGTTCTGTCAGGAGATGCAGTGATTTGAACTAGGTAAGAGTAAAAGAGCTATGTGTAAGAGAAAGTCTGCTTGCCGCCTGGCTAATTTATGCATTGTAAAATGCCATAGGCTGGAGCTGCTGATAGCGGCTTCTCTGGCGCAGTCGCCAAGTCAGCGACACTGACAGCCCATTCCTTCAGGCCTCCCTCCAAAGCCACTCTCCCAAAGTGAAAGCCCTCTAAAATGTCACATACAAGCTACGTTTCCTCTGAATTCATATTAGTCGACTCAGTTGATAACACTGGTGTATGATCATACATCAAAGGGTTCAATTGAAGCAGTTATGTCATTTTAGAAAAAATATTAAAATATCCAGATATATATTCTATATCACGGCTTATCCTAAAAAGAACAAGATATTACTTATTAGCCATATCGTCTAGCCCTAGGACATTTATCAATGTGAACTGGAACACGTGCAAATGTGAGGGTAGCCATGGGTGATCTGACAAAATGAACACACCCATGGGTACTCATCCAGTCACTGGGAGCAACTGTCTGCACATGAGGACAGGCGATAGAGAGGGAATTTTGGATGTGAATATAGTATCAATATTTCACTGCCAACATACCAGCATGGATAAACACCGGACACATAGCACTCTGTGACCCTCAGATTTCCATTATTTAAGTCAGAAAGTGTGCACTGTTAGTTTCACGAGTTAGCTGTTAGCCAAACACAATATCCAAAACAATAAAAGTGTGTAAACTGTTTTCCCCCACTGTGTCTCTGGCCGCAGGCCAGCATCCGACAGGTACTCCGCAGTGTGTGCACACTGATAGCTCTATTAGCTGCTAGCTCATAGCCAAACACACCTTCCAAAAACACTAAAAGCTGTGTTATCACGAGTGGCCCCTACCGGCCAGTGGCCAGTTACAATTAGTAAGTGAGGAGTCAGCAGGCAGTCAATAAAAGATGATTTGAGAAACGTGAGTCACTGGACAGATTGCATGGACGTCCTGGCGGAGTCAATAAATTAGTACAGTGACAAGGATTACAAATTATAAATTAAAAAGTATTTCCAATGAAAGACAATAAGTCTCTATAGGTGAACTGAAATGAGTCTAGTAAACAGTCCAAACTAATTAAAGTATAATACACATCAGTTAGCCCAACAGTAAACTAACTGTTGTGTTAGCAACACACCAGCCTCAAACAACTAGAACAATGGCTCGTTTGGTATGCATTGAACTGATCGCAGAACAAACTAAATCAGTAAACAGCTCACAAAAGCGTAGTAGAATGGTCCAAATAGGGAATTTGGGGAGTAGATAAAAGATATCTTTAAACAGCACAAACAACTAAATACTACAACACTTTGGTGTCAAAAGTGTCCATAGATGTGACTAAAAACCAGACACCTGACCACACAGTGTCAACAAACGGTTTCACAAAACTATTAACTTATAGAGGTGGTTTTAATAAAATGAGGAAGTATTTGGTAAAAAAAACAATCTCTCCATTTCCTTTCTCCTCCATATAATGTCCCTGGTTTACGGTGTCTCTCACACACACACACACACACACACACACACACACATCATTTTATCCCTGAGCACAAACTAACACTAAACCATTCAGCCTTTCTCAAGTCCAATTTTATTCACATCAGTGCACATGTAAACACACACTCCGCATCTCCCACTGCATATCAGAAAGTGTGTGGGTGGTGGTTTCCCCATAGGCCTGTGGTGACAATGAGTCAAGGAGACAGGGACATGCATACACACACACACACACACACACAGGCACAGATGGACATACTGTACATGCATCAAGTCACAGACTCTGCTGCAAAAAGTTATAGACACATTCCAACACTCACTCTGTAGTGCTGTACGCACAGAACACTGATGGAATGAGCAGTGATGAAAATGACATTCGTGACGACGACAACGATGACTGTTAAAATGTGACAATGTGTAAATGTGTTGCCGAAATCTTCTTTATCAGACAGCAGCACAGTGAACCTTTTGTGCCAGAAGATAGTTATTCAGACTGGGCATCTTCTAGTCAACCGACCCTGATTCCCTGTTTGTTTGGTGAACTTTGTGGATATTAATCCCTCTTCAAGTCCCATTGTTAACAGTGTTATGGGTAATTGTACGATAAATCAAATCAGAAGATTGTACTCATCATTTCAGCATGCTTTGGAGTTTTAAAGTGCTAAAATGAAGTGCTGTCAACAGAAAAGTAAGATAAAAATGTAGACAGCCTAGCATCCCCAAGCACCCCCAAGTGCCTATTATACACATTCAAAAGAGTAACCGCTCAGGGATCAAACACTTGAATTAACTTCAATTAAAAGTAGACAAACATTACAAATATCTCTTAGTATAACACAATATAATTCAACAGCACCACAAGCTACAGCCTCCAAAAAGTAAAAAGTTGAATCAACAATTTTCTAAAACGACTCCAGAAAGAAACGAAACATTATAACGTTCATGTAAGTAGGATTTATTGCGGCGCTGTTGTATTTGACTGCATTGGTTCTAGTGTCTGTAGGGGTCAGGTTATGCAGAACTAGATGACATGTTGTCTGACCACGTCAGAAGTCTTTATCCTCGATCCCAATGACCACATTGAGCGCAGAGAGGGGAGAGATGTATCAGATCACTTCAATTTGAGGACAAGTGTGGTATACATTTGCAGACAGGATTCCTGGTCGTCAATTACAGAGTTCCACTTGGTCGTTCCCAACAAAAGGGACAAAGATAATTGAGCTCTTCCACCATCCAAAAAGTAGTTCTGAATCAGCATACTGGTGACTTGATTAACTGTAAAGTAAGTCTATCATTATTTACAAGGGAAGACTGCAGCGCATCATTCGCTCTGCTGAGAGGGTGATTGGCTGCAATCTGCCGTCCCTCCAGGACTTGTTCGCTTCAAGGACCCTGAAGCGAGCACGAAAGATGGTTGCCGACCCCTCTCACCCTGGACATGATCTGTTTGTGCCCCTTCCATCTGGCAGGAGGCTGCGGTCCATCAGAACTCAGACCTCACGCCACACAAACAGTTTCTTCCCGTCCGCAGTCGGGCTCATTAACAGAGTCCCCCACTGACCACTGACTCTGACATCCCCATGACATCTCCTTCTGGTCTCTCCCCTGCACATCCCCGTTTCTTTATTTAAACACACTCATCACTTACACTTCACTTGTTTTACAGTCCTGTTATCTGTTTTGTTGTGCACTTTATTTTATATTTTATTGTAAATTTGAATATGTTTCTATTTCTTGCACTGTGTTGATTGTTGATAGTTTAATGTTGTTGTTTATTGTTAAATGTTACGCACCACCCGCCACGAGAAATTCCTTGTAGGTGCAAACTTCCTTGGCAATAAACGGTTCTGATTCAGATTTTTGTTTATCCCAATTCATGTTTTATTTAATTGTTCGAACGCATATCAATTGTCTCTGTGCTTGAAAGGTGCTGTACAACTAACGTTGCCTTGAGTGAATTTCTCTGTCCTGTATTTGTATATTTTTTGACATTATTCATTTAAATTGGAAATATTTCCTGATAATAGTTTACTTCTCAGAGCTTCTCAGTGCCTAGAAACAGATGTACTGCGTGTGCCAGGATGAAAGTCAAAGATCACAAAATATAAAAAGCATTTGATGTACTAGCTAAATGTAGTTGGTGCTAGGATGTTTGCTGATGAAAAAACATTTTGTTGAAAGAAGAAAACAGTTTAATGTTCTTTCTTTGTTAATTAATGCGCAGCCGAAAGAACTTCTGAATAACTTCAGTTCCAAAAAACTTCAGTTTTGCGATGCAGCTAGCCTGTGCTCATTTGATAAGATAAAGCACAATGCAGCTCTATAGCACACTTTTGCATCGCTGCACATTGTTGCCATCAGAAAAAAAAGGATGCTGCCACAGCTCCTTTCAGTCACTGAGACAGACAGCAATCAAGTGGAGAATAATTGCTCCGTCTTTCTTAGAGCAGAGGGAAGGGGAAAAGGCAGAGAGGAAATGTATTGTTGCTTTCTGCAGCTCATACAAATGGTGCTTTAGAGCTTTTATTAACGAATGCTTGTGCTGTTCTGAATGGGCTGAAAAGAATATACAGCTGCCTGCCACCACACACGCACACACACACACACACACACACAGTCAAGAGTAACAGGTTAATGACACAGCTGTAGTCCCCCCTAGTAGGATGAACGTATACTATACACGCAGACAAAGAACTATGTGCATGTCACTAATTAAGACATGCTTGCTCACTAACAGTAATATGTTAACAACAAAATGTACAGTTGTAGCCCAAAAAAGCATAGGATGAACAGATGGATGTTCCCACCGAACCCCATCCACTACCTCCAATCTGAAAAGGCAACTCGTGGTTCTCGATTATAGCTTAAATTACAAGTGCCACCAAAGTGCGAGAAAAAAAACGAAACCTGCCAAAATAAGAGGTTGAATTCACAGCACCACCAAACGTTTTCGAATGCAGCAGCATTGGTGTGAGCTTGATTATAAAACATACAAATGCTTGGAAATGATCACACCAGTCGAAACGTCACATCGAGCCAGAGAAGTAAAGTGGGCTCCCTTGCCCACTTCCAACCCCCCTACTTTCAGCACCCTAGCTCAGACCACACACAAGTTTTGTGACTGCATCTTGTGTCAAAATTGCTGTGACAAAATCTCTGCCCAGACAGACAGACATAAACACCCGACAAAGTACTCAAAACCACTTCTCAAGTTGCTACACTAAGTGTTTCCAGGATCACATTTTGCCATGAAACCCACAAGGTGAAAACAATGCCAGCGTTGCTGTCGCGACGAGTAATAAGAAAGACGTGGCTTCTGCAGCATCCAAAATGTCATTGCAAATATCAATATTTATATATTATCGAGGCTGGATGGGGAAAGAGATGGGGGTGGGGTGGTAGAAAGAGGAATAGGAAAGGGGATGAGCAAAACATATAACACAGATAAATGGGTTTTCCCATGTTTCCTGAATGCTAGTGCTAAAAGCCACATGTTGTTGACTGACTATAGACCTATTTATAACCTTCCCTTCTGCTCTAAGATCCTTTAGAAAGCAGTCTCAAATCAGCTGTGCAACTTTCTACATAATAGGTTATTTGAGGATTTTCAGTCAGGATTTAGAGAGCATCATAGCACAGAGACAGCTCTGGTAAAAATGACGAATGACCTTCTAATTGCATCAGACAAAGGACTTGTCTCTGTTCTTGTCTTGTTAGACCTTAGTGCTGCATTCGACACCACTGACCATCACATCCTATTACAGAGAAAATTTCAAAATCAGGCGCATCCCGTCTCAAAGCGATACAGAAAAACTACCGTAGTTAATGCATTTGTTACTTCTAGACTAGATTTCTGCAGTTCCTTCATTATCAAGCTGCTCTATTAAGTCTCTTAAATCTACAACAAGCCTGATACTGAGTTGAAACAGGAAAGGGAAGTCTATCTGTGCACCGTAGGAATCTTAAAGCTCCATTACATTTTATACAGCATTTTATTTCTCTGTGAAAAAACTCACTATAATACTGGTGATCTCAAATTGACCTCACATTCTGCAGTACAGTATGTTGTCATATTTTTCTGGTGCCTACTTAAAACTGCAATGATGAATATGTTTTTATAAACAATTAATCAAATGACTCCCTGTAATGATAAAAGGTTGCTACAATACTGCTGATCCCACAGAGAATTGTCACCAGTATGATGTGTATTTTCATTATGTTTAACAACAATTTCATTATTTTTGTCATATTTGGGGAAATCAATAATCCCATGACTTCAAATGTAGTGAGAAAAGCAACGGTTTTGAATAGTCAAAGACAAAAAAAAGTTACATTTGCTAAAGAATTCTAAGAAGATGATTGTCTTTCTCTCATGAAACACTGACATTGTAGTAGCTGCAAGCTGACAGTTAACACTCTAACATCCTATTTCTTCTTTAGGCTTTACAAGTCAACAAATGGAATACAGAATTGTATGTCTTCATCATGACTTGTACTGGTCACTGGCAACTTTAAAAGGATTACATCGCCGCTTGGGTAGACCATATAGAGCAAAGTGAAGAAGGGGCAAGTGGCAAGCAATACACCTCATCAGCTAAATTCAAACTGACAGCAGTGCGAGTATGGTACAGTATGTTCTTTACAGTATAGCTTAAAGCAACCACCAAGACATCCCAAGGGAACAAGCGCTTACCTTCCCATCAGCCCTTTACAACTGCATGCATGCTAACTTAAAGACTGCTTGTGCAATCAAGCATTCGAGTTGCTTCATGTCAAATTCATGAATCCCTCATATTGTATTAAGAGTGAAAAAACTATTTAATAAGGTAGTTATGAAATCAACATGAACAATCTGAGAATTGAATAAGCCATGTCCGTTATGCACTATGAAAATATTAAAAGGCATGAAACACGTCATTTGTCATCCATGAGTTGTCACAAGTTTCCATCCTTTGAATCCCAATCCTGGCCAAGATAACCACATACATGTTGACAAGCACAGAGGCATGCACGCACACACACACACACAAACACACACACACACACACATCACACAGTCATCATACTCCTCCACCCATCAGTAATCGTTAACTTTCTGCTCGACTGGTTCGGTACAGGGAGATTGGAGAGAGAGATGGAGGGTGCTGAAGCAAGTCATGCAGTGTGAGAGAACAAGGAGGAGGAGGAGGAAGCCTGGTTTCAGACCTCTAAATCACTGCCCACATCACCAAATTCATCAGTGACTCAAAAAGAAATGTGGTTGCGCTTGTGAATGGCTGTGTTGTGTTTAGAGAAACAACCGAGCCAATTAGAACCTTTGTGGGCGGGACAAATGCAAGTGACGTTACGAGGCAGTGCCAGATCCAGACAGACATAGATCTACATTGCCTTAAAAAATTGGCCATTGACCAAGTAAATCCCTAAATTCTGAGGACTGCTGGGTCGCTGTACCATGTTAAACTGCATGTAAAATTCTGGCTGTGCTGGCTTCTACAATTTGCAATGATCTAACATGTTACCCTTACAATGTCACCTTGGACATATGAGGTTGATTTCTTTTCAACATTTTCTTTAGTTGTATGCATTTTTGGATTTTTTTATTTATAACACAAAAAAATACATATATCCAAAGTCAAACTCTAACTTGGTTCTATAAGGTTCTACTTGTGAGACAATCAGCACTTTGAATGCACACAAGAGGACCAATCAGCTTCTGCTTTTCTGTCATGTTGCTGCTCACTGACAGCGGCTAAAGTCTGTTCCTGTCACAGCCCACCAATGTTCTACTAACTTTAGTGAAAGTTACTGCGAGGAACTTTGAACTGGTTATGAAACGGACGTAATTTAATACCGACGCCTCTATGAATGACCGAAATAAGCAAACGACACCATCAGCAAGAAGATTGGCTTTTTCCATGCTGTCGGATTCCACGCAAAGACCAGACTCTAAAGGGACTCTGGTGCTCGGAAATACTATCCTTTGTCCACAAAGACTGCCAAAATCAAAACAGAATTAAAGTTGCTCGTAGAAGCTTTAATTTCCTGTCTCTTGAAAGCAGTAACACATTAGCTGGTATCTATACATCAAGCAGGCTCAGTATTTGTAAATTAAACACAGCAGCTCCTTTGTTAGCACCAAGCCCTTATGTGTTCGAACAAAAACGAAACCAACAAAAACAATTACGAGTCAATACGCGACACAGTGGTGTAAGAAATTTGAGCAAAAAACTGTAGTTAGTAGATATAATAAAAGTGTTTAATAATTCATAATTAATAATTCATAATTAGTCATAATCATAAGGGTTTTGGGAATGCATAAATAAGATAAACATAAAGTGATGTAGGAATAGTAGCTAAAAGACATGAAGCTTCTGCCAAGTTGCAGAAGGTTAACTTTCACACTGAAGGATTATTATAGACGGGATTAAACAATAACTGACAATCATTGAATGTGTTAAACTCAGGGCAAGAGAGTCATGGAGACAGGCGTTGCAGTGCGTAGAGAAGTTAGCCAATAGCAATTGAGATAGACGGAAGGGGAGGAGTCGCGAACGAATGTGTGGGAGGTTTGAATTAAAGTCTTTTTCTCTCTCCCGTGAATGCTCGCAGAGGACAGACGTGTTTTATACCTGAGGAGCTGAGTAGAGTTTTTTGCAAATGGGGTTTTATTGTTTTAATATTTCATAGGAGTATGTACTCCAATGTTTAACTGTAATCATACTTGCATCAGTGGAATTAAATTCCTTATAATTGTAAATCAGTTTCGGTAACGTTTTTAGCGCCGTGTGACTGAAAAGATATCAGTCCACGTGTGCTGGCCTGCTCCACTTTCATTGTGAGGAGATTTCTCCCTCCACAGTGGCCACCATTCCCAGAACAGAAAGCGACTAGGGTGTTATTCGTATGTTTACAAAGAAAAAGGCTACATGTATAGCATGATGTCATAACATATTTCAACTTTACGGTAGATGTCCATTTCCACTGTCATGAAATGATCTCTCTTTTTTTCTTCATATCCAACTCTTCCTCAAGTGAGCATTTGGCAAAAAGACACTGGCTGATGTCCATATCAAGATGATTTGGTGGGCGCGTCACAGAGCCGAATAGAAAAAGAAACAAATCAATAGCAGCCGGAGTGCTGGACAGAATAATGTGGTGGGATGGATATGTAGGTTGACATTTAAGCTAAAGTAAATAACCCTCTGTGCAGAGCGACCTCGGTTTATATTTGTTGCTGGGGCTGACTCCTCTGTGGTAAATGAGATCTGTTAATCTGTCTCCCTCTTTCTATATATATACACATGTGCATTTCCTTCCTCCTCCTCTTATCTGTCCCTTTAGCCTTCTCTGGTATCTCTCACATCTGAGGGACGTCAACACACAGGAGGACATAATCTAATTGAACTGTAGATAGAAACAACTGCCTTAACTGTTTTACATTTCACAGATATGTAGGTGTGATTGTTTTTAGTTAGTTGTTAGGTAATGTTTAGCAGTTACATACATGTATTTCATTTTATTATACAAATCCACATTTCCTGTCTTCTCCCATCTTCTTATTCCCATGGCAGTTTCTCACTTCCCGCTAATCTCTCCCTCTCCTCAATGTGCTTATTGTGCTAGTGGAAAACAAAGCAGTCATACGCCTTTGCCAGCCATCAAAGATTTAACATCATGTGGTGCTTTGGAGTGCAAAAGAGACGAACGACAGAGGAGAACAGACAGAAAGGGAGAGGGGATGCCTACAAAAGAAACATAGACATAAATGGAAAAACACAAGAAAAAAAGAGAAGACTGTCATCCAAAGAAAGAAGCAGACGGAGATGGTGAAACTTAGGAAAGACACACACAAAGACAGACAAAGAGAGCATAAAGGAGACACAAACAGACAACTAAAGAGATAAGTCAACAGCTGAACAGCTCAAACAGAAGAATCATTGTCTGAGTGCGAGTAGGTCAGGAGTTCATCAGCCACGAGACCACAACAGAGTCAAATAATGCTAGCAAGGATGGAATTTATATAAGAGTTTGGAAAACTTGCTGCTGATTCATGATTGGCAACAGATTTTCATTTGAAACTCCAGGCAGAGCGACATCAAAACAATGCCCAGGCCTTCAACAGAAGGAAAGGTGGTGAGCAAGTCTGTCGAGCGAGATAAAAGTGCGTGCGTGTCTGCGCCCGTCGCACTTGTGAAGTGAGAATATTTTTGAGGGCAGATAATGAATCACGTAATACATCTGTGAAATGTCTCTGTATAGCTGTGATTACACCCTATCTCAAGATCGGCTCGTAAACTCTTGATTTGAGCCCAGAGCAAGACAAATACAGGTTTGTGACTGTGTCAAAAGAAAACATAATCCCTCTAAACCAGTGGTTTCCAATCTGGCCGATGGGCGCCAAAGGGTAGATTCACAAGATAAATCTAAGAGTAGACAACAACGCATAGCTTTGCTACATGCTCTTTCAAATCTTTGTCTGACTTTTCTTCAGTTGTTGCTTATTTCTTGTAAAATACGGATTGTTTTATGTCTCGAGACCAAAATACAAAATGCGTAGCATGTCTATGTCGTCTAAAAAGACGTAAGACATTTCTGTTGAAAAATAAATCTACTGTTTGGTGCTGAGCAGGAAGTGTGTTCGGTTTTTAGATTTTATTTTTGCTGCCTATAACAGCTGCCTGCTGCGGCTAAAAACGATGCTAAGAACGGTGAGAGTGAACTTGAACAGTAAAGTTGTTAAACAGCTGAAATAATGATCTGAAACTCATTATTAAAGCTCTGTAAAGCAGAGAGCATTTACAGATCCAGGTAATGATTCTCTGTAATATTCACATTTAATGCATTGTTATATTGAATATGTTGATAGTGGATTTAAACACAACAACTATTAAGTACTGTATTACCAATATGAAATGGGATTTTTTTTTAAACTCTGATGCTGCACTCTTAAAATGACAACTTAAACTTAAAGAGCTACATACATACTGTAATACTAACATCTTGAATTGCAACCGTAAATAAGATTCATCTACTTTTATTAAATATTTAAGTTGTTTAAGAGCTGTTTATTTTTCTCCATTCTAGTGATAATCAGTGATAATTAATGCAGAGCTAAGTGTTGGAGAATTTATAAAAACAGGATTACATAATTGAGTTTTGCTTTGTGAATTTTTCCAACAGTAGAAAAGCCTGGACGACACGTATTAATCTTTCATCATCCGTAACTTTGCTTACGTCTGGCACAGGTGGGGAGACAACTAGGCCAGCGATTCCCAGGACAGGTGACTTTTGTTTTTTTTAAGGCAAAAGGGATAATGATATTCGGAGGCAGTACACAGTGTATTTAATGTCATGGGATGAAGTGGAGTGCTGTGATTAATCTTGTAATCCTTACTTATTCCTTTTACCTTTTATTAACTGTAACCTATGTACTGGGAGTCTGATAAAAAAACAAAACAAGCATGAAAAATAAGTTTAAAACACCAGATACTAGTTGGCAAGTGCCGTTATCTCCCCAATGTTATCCTCGCTGTCCTGATTGATTTTTCCCTTTGGTCCCTTTCTCGCCGTGTCTGCTTTTTCTTCCCCCATTTCTAATTTTAGCTTTTTACCCGCCACTCTCGAAGCATTACAGGGAGTGAGCAGATAGACCTCCGCATCTCGCTTAAGGACGCTTTGTCATGATTCTGGCTTTTAATGGGTTGGACTGGCAGTTAATGGGTATGATGGGTGCTGTCATGACTCTGGAATCGAGCCCATGTACTGTGGTCAAACAAGGCGAAGGACACTACTGAAATCTTTAATGATTTCTAAATGAAGCCGTTAGCCTTCTTTTTTCCCCCTGCACCGACCCAACCCCCACAAATCTCTCCGTCTGCTCAGAAATAGGCTGTACAATGAAAGAGAGGAGCGATAAACAGACATGAGCTCCCGTTCTGTCTGCTGCTGTGGAGGGAGGAGAAGACAGACAGCAGAGAGAATACACGTCCATTACATTTAAAAATGCTAAATGTGCATCTAAAAACACACATACCGATTCAACAAAACAACATCTGCATTCATCCACAGAGGAAAACACAAACGTGATTTTCTTTCCACCATAGAAACAACACCGCGTGTTTTAACACAACATACAACAGCTGATTCACATCTAGACTTTTTACCTTTCCCTCCCGATATTCCTTTTTCCATACAAGCAGTGACAAGCCAAGCTTTTTCATGTTACCACCAATGTGTATACATGTCAAGCTTTAAAGAGATGTGTAGTACGTGTTTATTGGTATATGCTGATTTATTTGTTTTTTGGAGGATTTTAACCTTCACAAACCTCATGAAATTAAGAAAACAGTATCTCTGACTGCTGCTGCTTAATTTGAACAAATTCACTGTCACTGCTTTTTTTTATGAGGGACTAAAGTCACCTTGAGCCTTTGTAGTGAAATCCCAGCAGCTCTTTTCCTCGCCTCTAATCCATACATTGCATAACACAGCAAGCCCTAATAACGCCTAACTGCTGCAAAATAAAGAGGTAGACTCGGGGAGAGGGTGGGGGATGGGGCGCAAAATGATGCAAATAATATGAATGTGAACATATATTATCATGATGCTGTAATCCTGTTAAATTAAAAAAGTCAGACCCACATCTTCTGGGCTTCTTCTAGGAATAAAATCAATGTGAATGACACAACAAAATGTTGTGTGATGTTGCAAATGCATTTGTCATTTTGTGTTGAGCGTGTGTTGTGTTGTGTAGACATGGACTTGTTCATTGGGGTTGTGTGAACCACAAAAGGTTAAGGACCACCAGGTTGCATAACGCACATACAGCATAACCCTCCACATCAATGCAGCCATCCAAAACGAGGAATGATCCACACACACACACACACACTTCACCCAGGTACAGGGCAGGGATACAGTTCATCAAAATGGAGGACAGGGAAGTCTGATGAATGTGATTTCATTCCATTATGTAATCATCTAACCCAGTGACAAATCACCAGACAGCATAGTTTGGCCTCTCTCAAACTCTTGTCAGAAAACAGTTTTATGTTTAGAAGACATCAAGCATCTTCATTTTTTTTAACCATCTACCTCATTTTCTGTACCTTCTCTCCCTTATTGGCTGTCTGGTTAACCCCTCTACTACCTCTCATCTTACATGTCCATCTCTCAGCCCCTCAACCACCCACTGTTACTTGCCATCTTTCTTAATCTTACCATATCCCTCAGCAATTCAATCCCATTATGTCTCTTCGGTTTCCTCTTCTCATCCATACCCTTCCCCTCTCCGTCTCTTCTCTCCTTACGCTAATGTCACATATCTTAATCCCTGATTTCTCTCTCTTTCCTTGATGTCTCAACCCTGTTTTCCCCTGCTTCCCCTCCCCATCACAGGCCTTACCAGGTATGGGCTACAGTGAAGCGCCGCCTCTGTCGGATGCTCTTGTTGACCATCAGCTTGCGGAAAAGACGCGGGGAGCTTCTTGGCGACAGTTTGGGCGACGTGGCGCCCCTCTTCCCTCCCACCACACCTGGGATTTTGGGCGGCTCCAGCTCCAGGTGCATGTGCTCCTTGAATGTCCGGATGCATGAGTCCATGTCAACGCTCAGCTCGTTGGAAGACATCCCTGCACTCTGGGTCGAGTCTTTCTGTCCTCAAAATCCTGCCCCTTTTTCGTCCTAATTTAGTCACATCAGCATGTACAGCAGGTTTCCTTGAACCAGAAGTTTATGCTGGGTTGAAATGCTGAAGCAGAAAGATTGAGGCTACCTCACACACAAACATTCACCCAGGAAAAGGCCAGCTCACACATACCCTTTTGTTGTTTGTGTTGCCTCTGTGCTTTATATCCTCTTCCTCGTTCTGCACGGCTTTCCTTTGGCTAATGCGCCGTGTTTTCCTGCTGGTCTTCTGTTCATCAGAGGTTCCTAGCAGAGCTTTACCCACAGCAGGGTCACATACAGCTCCTTCCAGGACAGACGAGTTCCTCTTCCCAACACTCTCCCATTTCCCTCCCTCCTGGTTTTACTGACTGTAAAGTGCTCTATCACTCTGCTTCCTTGTCTCTGTGTCCCTCTGTCACTGATGGTGCCCTCAGAATGCACACCTCGGTACAAACTCTTGCTCTCAGTCCATCCAGGCAGCTTGATGTTGGAGGATTTCCCTTATGAAAGATTCAGAAGGGCTGAAACTGCTCTCTGCCTCCTCCTGACTTGCTCTCCCCTCCATCAAGAACTGCTTGACTGACCTTCCCTCTCTGCAAACAACCCCCACGTCTCCCAAAGGCACTCCCGGTGTGGCACAGAGTCACTCCCACTATGCCGAGCCTCAAGTCAGATTTCCCTTCACTCGCACAGTGAGGGCGGCAAGCGGAGCAGAGCACAGCACGCAGGCAAATGCTTCACTTGCCGTTTCATTCAGAATATACACAAGGAGCTCAGAGCAGGCACGCAACGTGTGCAAGCCACACCTCCCCGGGTCAAGGATTGGCTGGTGGTGGCTGTGACGACAAACAGGCAGGCACAGTAACAGGTTGTCGGATTTATTATTTATTTTTTGTTTAGCCGGGATTTGTGGTAATGTTGCTGATGATGTTGTGACCTTTAGATAGGCAGGGAGCTGGTGAGTGCAAGCCAACAAAAAAAAAAATTGGAATGGAGATAAAACCAAACAGCTTAATGGGCATCAGTGAGGGGAAACATACACACTGCACCAAAGGTCAACTGATTCAGATTAACAGTCTCAAGCCTGCATCTTTGCCTGTACATAAAAGTCGGCAACCACAGTATATTCCACTACAATCTAACATTTTCTCCCTCTCTCTCACACACACACACACACACACACACACTTTTACCCATCCATAATGCTGTCTGAATGGAAGCAAACCAACCATGAGATTGCCACTGTATGTAAGGGGGAAAGAAAGAAAGAATTGATAGATACACTCATTCCAGATACATATCCACACACACAAAGGGCTACTCTGACTGATGAAAAGAAGAGAGAGAGAGAAAAAGAGGGGCAATGCCCTGAAGGTAGAGAGACAGAGAAGATGAGGGAGAAAAATCCTGAAGGAATATCAGAAGAGGCAGAATGGCAGCGTGACAAGTATTGGAAATGTGAGCACTTGCGTGTCTGCTTGCTTGATTTGTTTTGGTTGTGAGTCGCCAATGATTCTGAGCCATCGAAGCATGGACTGCTTTCTCACTAAATGCTTGCCAATAAAACCTTTGAAAATAGTCTTACCAAGCGGGTATATGGAGAAGAAATCACTTGTAGTAATATGATGCGTCATGAGCGCAGCAGGCTGAAGTGTGCATCAGTGAGTGGTCTAAAATCAGCCAATGATGCATGGCATGGCATTCCCTGGCTCTTTTTCCTCCATCGTACAAATAATCAAACCTGCAACACAGGACAAAAAATAATGGACCTGTATTTTTTATTTCCTTTACTTAGATGTACTAGAAGCATTCGATACTGGTTGGTGAACTGATTGTAATACACAGTGTTCTGAGAAGCAAAAAGATTCAGTCACTTTTGCATGGAAAAAGGTCAAAATGGAGGAAAGTTCAAGCAAAGCTTCTCACTAATTTTGGATTTACAAAGAAGGTCAAAGACAGAAATGCTGCTGGAGGAAACAAGGACTCTGGCGTGTCTAGTAAAAACCAGAACCGGATGACGTACCCTTGGCATTAGTTGTTGTCTTGTTACTAGCACTATCAGTATATCTGCTTAAAGTTAAGCCACATTTCCCACGGTTGGAGTCACTATCGAAGCTAAAATTGAGGCCTTATTGCAAAATGTGAAAAATGAGAGGATGATAAACAGGTGTGTGTGACACGGCCGGTTACCATCCGCTGCAACTTCCATTGATGTTCCCCATTACTGGACACAGTAATAAGGGAGAAAAACCTGTGGATTTGTGTTTGTGATGGGAATGATGGATGTATTGTGTGCAAAGAAGCAGAGACTTTGTTGCTTGATGACAAGGTGAAAGGTGTGCATTCGGCAAAGGAATGGATTCATGGGACAGTGAGGCTGTGTGCAAAAGCAGCTGCGCAAAAACATTTACAGGCACCGTGACATCATCGCTCAGAAAAGAGGAACAGAAATAGCGGAATAAAAAGCGAAACACTCCCAAAAAGATTAACACGAGCGCCAGTCTGATGCAGGAAACAATCCGCTCATTTAGAACAGCTTAGTCGGCACTGCACACAGATCCAACCATTCCTTCACAGCATTTAGCCAAAGAAATAAAGGCAGCATTTGTGTCGAATGTCGAATCATTTTATGTTCCCAGCAGCATCACTTTGGTTGAAAGTACTACATGGATGCGCACACGATTGTTTCTGTAAGATGAGAACTGTTTCCTCAAGTCCAGTCAGTGCGCTGCCTTGCTCGTCGCTTAAAGTTGGCAGTGCACAAGTCTTTGTATTCTAAAAAGGTTTATTTTTCCTCTCTAAATTGAATGAACTGTGCCACTAGTCTGCCGAAAATCAAAAGAGTTAAAGGACAAAACCGCAGAACTGAATACCCAGATTCTGAAAATCAGACAGGTTTTCACTGTAAGATGGGCAGCAGGCAGCTTCAACACAGTGAAAGCAGTGCCGAAGGACCTTCCTGTGTTAGCCCGTCATTTCTTCAACAGCAAATGATGATGCATCATCACACTCAAATGTGTGGATGGCTAAATACAGGGGCCTCCTTTCTTTATCAGGGTTCCTCAGTGAATGAGGGATGAGTTACATGAACCGTCCCAAGTTAAGCTGTCACATTCAGCCAATGAGACTGAGGGAAACAGCAGATACGATTTAAAAGGGGTTGTTCTTATGGCAACAGGTTGCAATTCTATCAGTTGATAATCTGACTAAAGAATTACCTGACTGTGAGTTGGCGGCTCTTTTGAAACCTCTAGTCAAGCCTTTCTGGGCCAAAACATGAGGGACAGCCTCATTCTCTACGGGGGTAAACGAAATAAGAGATCTGGCGAACCAAACGAGACAGCACTCCACGGAAGCAATCAATGAATCCAGAGACTGGAATCTACAAGAGACAATCAAGGAACACTGAGATGACTTCTGATTGCTGCACAACATGGAAAGCAATCAGCCTAGAAGTTGTTGACATGTTTAAGCCTCAGTGGTGGATGGAATGACATTGCAATCCATCGGAAAAAGCTCTTTAAAGAATTGAAAAAGAAAGACTCTTCTCACAGTTTCTCCATCTGCTTGACAGGTCTTCTTGACGATGCGGTAGACTTAATATTAAAGATACAATAAATAAAGAGAATAGACCAAATACACCTGTATACCAAAAATAAAAAACTGAAAATATTTTTGCTGGCTCTTGCACATTTTGACATTTCTGCACTGAATAGGTCGATGACAAAAGAGGAATGACAAAGCACAAATGAGAAGGACAGAAAACCATTTTCAAAGAGATGAAAGATTGAAAGAGATTGAATTAGAGAGTGACTGGGCCATGTCATTCCACATTAAATTTGTCTTTTTACACCCTCGAGAGCTTGAATGAAAGCGCACGATGCACAGTCACAGCACAGGAAGAACCAACAGCGATATACAATCGGCCCTGCAGCCAACTGTAAAGGAGCTCAGGCAGCTCTTTGCTAGTGTGTTCTGTTCTTTGATCAAGGACCTCAACATTGGTATCTGTCCAAATGGAGACTGGATGCTGCATTCTTTAGGCCTCTGTGCAACCCCTGAAAATGTCCTCTGTTCTCTCATCTCATATGTTAAGATATTTCACCAAAGTGTTTGGCAGACTGACCGTCAAGACATTTCACGCCATTTTCATGGCTAAAAATGCTGGTTTTGCCTTTGCCAACATTTGGAGTTTTAGTTTTTTTAATTTGAAGATGTCTCATTGGGTTCTGGGATACTGTGAGGAGCATTTTTCTTACATTTTACTGATCTATTTAAATGATGAATCAGATTCAATATTTGATAAATCATTATCAGCATCCCGAAGGCTATTTTGTTTTGCTGTATTGTGCTTTTTTTGCTGATAGGCCTTGGTGACTGGATTTAGCTTCATTAAGACCCATGTTAGGTTCTCTCGTTCCTCCACGTGCTGATTTGAAACAATATAGTTGTAAGAGGAAGCAGATTATAGAATTGATCAGTCAACATCCTGCCAATTTTTGATCTTATCTCCCTACATTGTTCAATGAGTATAGGGTTAAATAATTTATATACCTGTCACTTTCCATAAAGTCATAACATGTGAGAAAGATGCCTCAGCCGGCCCCGTGTTGCCTTAGTCGTTGGTCTTCCACAGTGAAGAACATTCTTAAGACCTGTTAGTATGTGGGGATCTTGTATGTCTCGGTGTGTTTATCAGGGCTGAAACGATTCTTCCAGTTCATTCATTTAAGCAAGTCATTTGAATTGCTGGTTTGTTTGCAAATAACCACTGTAGATGACAATAACAAAGTAAAAAGATAACATTTCGAATTTTTCATTTGGTTTACACTGACGTCTGGACGGTTGAAATCATTTTTAAGTACGGTGATGAAAAAATTTAGTCTGTAGCCTCGACACCCAGAATGTAACATGGCACTTAGTTTTATAACATTATTGTATGCAATCTAAGTAATACAAATGTTGATTCTTCTTAACAGGAAATCAATTAATCTTTTCTTTCTTTTGTAGATTTACTGTTGCTGCAAACGTATTTTTCATCCAATTACTCGACTAATTGGTAAAATACTTGATTACTAAATGAATCAATAGCTGCAGCCCTATATTGTTTATCATGAGCATGTGGGTCAGATGGGGTTGATCAGGAGTGTGTGTGCGTGTGTGTGTGTGTGTGTGTGTGTGTGTGTGTGTGTGTGTGTGTGTGTGTGTGTGTGTGTGTGTGTGTGTGTGTGTGTGTGTGTTGGGTTTAGGTATTGAGATGAAAGCCCTAAATGTAGCATCTCTGGCTACTTAAAACCATCTTTTGCCTACCACTTCTTTCACACTCTCCCAAATAATAAAAAAAAAAAACTGCATTGTGGCCCAGATTAACAGACCTATACTCATTTACAAAGGCTCATGGAGAAACAGAGAGAGACTCGAACACAAAGAGAAAGCAGATAATAAACATTGAAGTGCCATACTCAGGTGAAATGAGGCTGTGAGTTATTTATCCATACAAATGATATCCACGCAAATGATGCAAATATAAACAAAAGCACAAAAGCTTATAGAAATGGAAAAACAAACAGTGAAAATCAGAGTAAAGAGACAGCAGAGAACAACAGCAAAGAGGTTACAGGTGGTTTGAGGAGAAATCTAAAACCACTGGGGAGAAAGACGAAAAGGGTGCTTCATGATTTGAAGGCGACCGTGTCAATCTTTCTTCTTTGTACAATCCTAGCCAATAGAAAATGAGTGATTTTGCGGAAAACGTCCCCCTGGGATGTTTGAGTATATTGTAGCATGACGACAGTTATCCTATTAACATCCCTGTCAACTCACCGCCGAACAGACTAAACTACTCGGAGGTTTAATTCACACGAGAGGATTGCCACGCAACACAAACTGACAAGAGTAGCCGAGGTAAATACAGATAGAAACAGATTCTTTTTCCTCTGAACCAAAACTATTCCAAAGCTGATGAAACTGTGGAGGACATGACATAAAACCGGATAAATCTTGCACAAGTGAAGAGGGAACATTAAATGACACCAGTGCAAAGCTAAGCAAAACTTGACAGTGTCAGTTTCATCATTTCATCAGCGTAGCATTGTGAAGGCGTCATTATCATGGTAAGATCGTTTACTTTGTCTCGTCCAACAAACACACTACATACTACTAACTCGTTTGTTCCTGTGGCTGGCCATTGGCAGCAGTCAAAAGACATGAGGGAATTGGCGTATCTCAACTCTATTATGATTACAGAACTAACAGGCATGTTTGTTTGTTTTACTTGTGATTACCTTTCTTTGCCTGATTAAGACAATCTAGATGAAGTGTTCATGGCAGCTGCTGACATCACGTTAAGCTCTGATTACTAGTGTGCATGTACTGTAACTGCATCCACAGGCTTTCACTTAGCTCTGTTTTAACTGTCAATGTCTCTGTCCTGTATATGCACAAATATTAACGCAAAAAACAAACCCACAGTATTTTCAGTAGGCGCCGTCATTCACAGTTTCCTTCTGCACTACACTGGCTTTTCTCAGGCAGTGGGACAGGCACGAACAAGCACACACACAATTCATGAGGCACTCTGAAACAATTGTGTCCATCAGCAGGAAAAATAATTGAATCCCAAAATAACTTCTTGCTCCCAGTCCGTCCTTCCACAAAACATTGATGAAAGCACTTAAAGAAGTACAACAAACAGACGGGATTGAGAGGAGACGAGGAGTTTGTGCTGATGACGGGCACCTCAATGGTTTGACAGACATATATAGACACACATATAACACACACACACACACACACACACACACACACGCACGTCGACCAGCTTTAGGCTTCACCAGGGAATAATCAGACTTGAGAACCTTGAGGAAGGTTCTGCTGACCCTGGCGTTACACTGTAGCAGCAGTGATGCCTGATGGAGACGTAGTGTGATAGCTTCTTAAAGGAGAGGAAGGCCAGGAGGGAAAGGCATAGGGGGGGGGGCATGTCTGCCTCTACCACCAGGGACTGATACACACGTCACCTGCTGTATTTGGGGGCGACCGTGGCTTACTGGGTAGCGAGGGTTGTCCGCCAACCGAAAGGTCACCGGTTCGATCCTCGGCTGCACCGTGTCCTGTGTCGAAGTGTCCCTGAGCAAGACACTGAACCCCTAACTGCTCCCCGGGCGCCTGTCATTGGCAGCCCACTGCTCCCTATATATACAGGGATGGGTCAAACGCAGAGAATCATTTCCCCACCGTGGGACTAATGAAGGAATGTTTCTTCTTCTTTCTTAAAGTCTGCGGTTGCCCGAGCGGACTGTACAACCGCCAATAAACCCGCTGTTAACACAAAGAAATGGGTGTTGTCGTCAGATTCTATAAAAATGTAAAAACAGATGGGTAACAAATGACCACCACTAGCTTCACGAACAGCTTCAGAGCTCCTTGGCCTAGAACTTCTCCCACAGTTGTTTTTGAGATTTTGGGTTGAAGGTCAAAGCATCTTCTTCACATAATTGTGACACTCATCAAAGCATTCAGTGAACCCCAGTGTGGAAGCATCTGCATTTATGTTTCTCTATTCATTTATTCAGCTTCCTCCTTTAATCTGTCACCTGTCTGTATGTGTGAATATGTGAGTGAGTGTCTGTGTGTGTAAACCCATCCAGGCAACCATGCCCACACTGCACTCTTCTGGTAGAAATAGAAATTATAGCTCTTCAAGGATTCACTCAATGACTTCTCAATGAGCAGGAGTTTCTGTTCAATGTGAAACATCAACATTTAAAAAATATATATATTTTGGATCACAACTCACAAGACAGGACCGAGGAAAAAACTATCGAAAAGAAACAATCAGAGATGGGAAAATCGGTCTTCGATTGATCTGCTTGTAAAAATATACAATCGGTCACAGTGGATCACAAGGAGGCCTTACTTTGCTAAAAAGGCGATGAGCAAAAAAAGACACATGAACACAGTACAATTAGCAATAACCTTTCCAGCAGCCCTTATTCATTAAAGTGTGTCTCTTACTAGCTCAATCTATTCACTCACTAACACACGTACACACAATACTGGAGCTCGGGGCCAATTAGTTCATTAAAAACATCTGAATTTGAAACAACTGGACACCTGGCTGCCCGCCATGAACTGCTGGCCACTTGCTGTTTTTGTTATCTGAAACTGCACGCTGTACCTGTTGATGTCTGTGTGTGTGTGTGTGTGTGTGTGTGTGTGTGTGTGCGTGCGTGTACCACTGTGTCTGAAGGCACAGAGCATACATAATGAAACAAGGCAGTGTCATCTTCAACAGGCTGAATGCAACATGACAGATCAGCCACTGATGAAGACAGGGATTATAACAAGCTTTTTGAAGCCCGTGGTTTGCTATAAAATAACTTTGGCTCAGATAACCAAATATATTTATTTAACCTTTGACCTGTGTGATGTGACTGCAGAAAACTCTGGTACAAAAACTCACCTTCAATCATCAGTGAGTGCTATATCTATCTGATGTACCCAAGACACCCAATACCCACATCAGCCAAAGCATATCCCTATCCAGTTACACAGAAGCTAAGCACATTGTCAGGCATGCCCGCCTCCTCTACTGATAGTACAGAGTAGCATATGTATTCTGTAACTATCTAACGTGTCAGCAGTGCAGCCTGTGCACTTTAATTAGAATACGCGAACAGCTCTGATCTCCACAGCGTCAACGTCTCAGGAACCAAGAAAAGCAGTTTCGATTGATTACTCCAGGTGTTTCACGTTGTGTCATCAACAACAAGCTTGTAATGCTTCCATTGAGCAAGTTTGTGTTCCGCCGTTTCTTTTACTTTCCACTCACCATTCAGGATCAACTGGCGTGATGTCTATCCTAGGAGGGGCTCCGAAGGGCAAGGACGTTGGCCTGGACATGATTTCTTCGTCGGGCGTCCGCGACCTCTCCCCCTGCCGCCATGACAGCGGTGGCAGCTGCAGGTTGCCTGAGAAACGGCGTCTGCCATGGCGCAGGTCAACCCCCAGTGTGCAGGACGGAGATGTGAAGGACTCACTGAGGCAGCAATCTGGAGGCTCTTTGCAGTCCTGACAAGAAAAAGAAATGAAGGAGGAAGTGCACAAAATGAAATAACACACTATTAATATTCATTTAGAGTCAAAGAGAAGTGGAAAATGAGAGTATAGAGATAATAGGAGATCAAAGGAACAGTGCAGAACTATTTTTTCCCCTTAATTCAAAGTGAATCCTGTGTTTAATTACACAGACACAACTTCTTTCTCCTGCTCTGCAACTGTTTGCCCACCAAGGGGCGCCACAGGCCTGTTTCTGCCTTAAAAACGTCAAGCAAACCTTTGACGACCATCTCTTTACATGCAATATCTCTTCTCCGAAGACTGCACTCTTTCCTTCTGCCTCTTTCACTGGCTTCATTTATCTTCTTAGCGTGTGCTCTCTGTAGAAAACTGATTGCAAGGCATAAAAAAAACACCTTTATTTCTCTGCTAGAAATCAAATCAGAAGGGAATGGCAAATATGTATTTCTGTTGTCTCACGAGATAGCGTTTATAGTTCTGAAAACCAGAGCTGTTTTTACTGAGCATCTCAGAGAAGTTCGACAAGGACAAATAATACCTCCTTCATACCCTCTTCCCTTAGCTTTTATCCACAATTATTACTCTTATTACAATCAATGCATTTCCCCTTCTTTCCATGGTTATTCAAAAATCAGTGCACCAATATGCTAAATGTATTCTTTTCGACAACCCTAAAACCAGTGATAAACTGCCATGAAATGTAGGAAGGGCTTGTTATTTATTTTGGGAAGCTCAGATTTGAGTAAGTAGCTAAAATAGCAGCAGCTAAAAAAAGACTCTTGGCAGCACAACATCATATGCTCAGCAGCATTCCCCTGCAACAGAATGTACGCCAGAATCATATTAGACTCAGGCAACAACTATCAGAACAATACGAACACTCAGAAATGAATGTTGAATAAAAGACTACTATGAAAGAAGTTCTGCAAATATAACTTGACTCTAATAAAATCTCCCGAAGGTCCTGACCCAGTCTTTGGGAATGACTGGATTTTACTGTATGATAAAACATGTTGTTTGTCGCTGATGATTGACCCGATATAAACCATTCTTAAAAAGCAGAGATAGGTCACTTTCTTTACAGGGTCTTTATTTTATTGATTTAGCATGGTCAACTAACTCAAGTATTTTGATCATAAATGAATAGTTTAAATGTAACAGTACATCGAATATTTTTGCTGTTGGTCAAAACAAGACTTTTGTAGCTGATAGATTATACTTCAGGAAATATGACGAGAAAATAATGTGAAGATAATCCCATTCATCCATAAACTACAAAATCCCTCAGGATTGCGGGAGGGCTGGAGCCAATCCCAGCTGACACTGGGTGAGAGACAACAACACATGATGACCGACAATCAGTCACGCTCATGATCACACCTATACGGGCAATTCTGAGCCGCTAATTAACCTAACCTGCCTGAGAGAGAAGCCCCCGGAGGACACAGGTTTGAACCCAGAAGTTCCCCCGTTGTGATGTTTTATTTGATAATGAAAACATTTGCCAGTTGCAGCTCTATAGGGACGTCTCTTTCAAAGAACAACCTCTGCTCCTTGTTGATAGTGTAAGACTGCATTTACAGTAAATAGCTGAAATAGAGATGTGTTTGAAAAATGAATTATTGAATAATTTGTACTGATTCTTTATTCTTAAGCGCAATACCTACTGGGTCTCCAGTAGCAAGTACTCCTTCCACTCGTGGTCCCACAACAGCTCTTCTTGGCCATTTACCTTCCCCCGCCTACTCACAGCAGTTACCAAACTACACGATGCCACTGATCGTGACTGAAGCATGGCGGCTCAATCCATTCTTGCTACAAATTGAAGCGGCCTTTTTGTCAGCGTGGGTGGTGACTTATTTTCCCTGTTCGATCAGTGCTAATGGTAAACAAGGACACTGAATACTAGACTCAACTTGCATGTTGGCGGTACCACATACAGCAGATGCATTTGGGGACATGCTGTTTGGTGAACAAAATAAACCTCGGCATACTCAGCGTTTGCCTCTAGCCATTCATTACAGTTTACAATTTATGCTCGACAAACGTTAGTAAAGATATCTTTTCAAGAGTACTGAATAAAGACTGAACGTCTTGTATTGCGTGCGTGCGTGCGTGCGTGCGTGCGTGGGGCAGGAGCAGGATTGGTCACGTGCAGAAGTTCATCAACCCATGAGCAGCACAACCTCCGTGGCCTCTATGTCTTCCTGGGACCATTAAGACTCATTCCTCTCTCACACATCATGAGAACAATGTCTATTCTTCATGCACGCACACACACACACACACACACACACACACACACACACACACACCGAAACACAGCACAGAGTCCGAGCAGCCAGGCCACAAGGCCTCAGCTGCTGGATAAGATTAATAGAGACAATAATGTACATTTACAGCCTTGTCAACACTAAATTTATTCCCGACACACAACTGTCACAGCGCTTAGAGACTTTCATCACCAGAAAAGCATTGGTTATTTGTTCAAACAGCGACCTTCAGCAACCTTTTGCTCTCATGTGATTAATGACTATCCTCTGCAGAAACACAAACAGCACAGGTTTAGGTCACCTTTGTCTATGAAAGAAAAAAAACAAAGCAGGAATGAGCAGGTTGTATTATACCAAGGCAGAAACAGGAGACGAGGACTTGTGTTGCGTCTCACAAAAACAGTACTGGTTTCCTTTTGAAGATGGCTTTCTAACCATCACACAGTATGAATCTTCCAAGTAGTTTTGGTCAGGAGCGGAGGCACAGAAAGTTATTAACAGGAACTCTATCTAATTCAATTTGCATTGTTTAAAAGGTCTGTTTAAAATTCAAAGTTGAAAAACAGTTAATTTCCTAAACTAATGAACAAGACCATACCCAAGAATCAATTTTAATGTTGCCAATTATACAGGTTTTGTATAAAAACTGATGAAAACTGGGTGTCCAGATGTAGTATGTCAATAGCAAAGTCAAAATAAAGGATAAGGATAAGGATGTTTATTGTCATCGTATGAACATACAACGAAATTTAGTTGGCGGTACAGTGTCAGTACAGCAGCAACAGTTAAAAAGTGTACAAAAACATTAAGACAAGACGATTTAAAAACAAGACATTAAATAAATATATACAAGATAAAACAAGATAAAGCACAGGCATCAATGGCTCCAAAGTGAAAAATGTGCTTGGTTACAGTGTCGTGTTATTGACTGTTTGTTTCAGCACTGTCTGGTGGGAGCTGTGTGGGGGTGGTGCGTGGGAGGGGGGCGATGTAGGAAACCGCTCTGGGGAAGAAGCTGTTCCTCAGCCTGTTAGTCCGGGTTTTGATGGTCCTGTATCTCCTTCCTGATGGCAGTGGAACAAACAGAGAGTGACCCGGGTGAGTGGTGTCTGTGCAGATGTTTCTGGCCTTCTTCTGGAGACGGCCCGCATACACAGCGTCCAGGTCAGGCAGGGTAACTCCCACAATCCTCTGTGCTGTTTTAACCACCCGGGCCAGGTCCCTCCGCTTCTCTGCTGTGCAGCTGGCATACCACACAGTAAAGCACTGACACAGGATGCTTTCGATCACACTTCTGTAGAAGTTAACCAGAAGTGCAGGGGGCAGGCCAGCTTGTTTGAACTTCCTCAGAAAGAAGAGCCTCTGCTGGGCTTTCTTCACCAGGAATTTGATGCTGTCCACCCTCTCCACCTCCTCCCCACTTATGTAGAGAGGAGAGGGTGTGGTCTTCCTGGATCTCCTGAAGTCCACTATGACTTCTTTGGTCTTGGTGGTGTTCAGGACCAGGTTGTTGTCCGAGCACCACTCAGCCAGATGTTGGACCTCCTGTCTGTAGTGCGTCTCGTCGTTGTTGGAGATGAGTCCCACCACAGTGGTGTCGTCAGCAAACGTCACCACTGTGTTGGAGGAATATGTGGCGGAGCAGTCCTGAGTGAAGAGGTTGAAGAGGGCCGGGCTGAGCACACAGCCCTGCGGTGCTCCAGTGTTCAGGATGGTGGTTGTTGTTGTCAGGTTCCCTATCCTGACATTCTGTGGTCTGTTAGAGAGAAAGTCCAGAATCCATGAACAGAGTGATGTAGAAAGTCCAAGGTTTTTGAGTTTATTCACCAGTTTATGGGGGATGATGGTGTTGAAGGCAGAGCTGAAGTCAATGAAGAGTATCCTGACGTATGTGTTAGGGTGCTCCAGGTGAGGCAGGGCCGTATGAAGAGTGATGGAGACCGCGTCCTCCGTAGACCTGTTTGCTCGGTACGCAAACTGGTGGCTATCCAGGTCTGCTGGGAGGACGTGGATAGCCACCAGTTTGCGTACCGATAAAGAAGATCATTTCTAAAGAAATTGCAGTGTGAATGCTAAACTGGATTGCTAAAAGATAAATAATGCCCGTAATGTATGAAATATGAGGAAAATTGCAAGGTTTCAACAGTTTCCAGCTGTATGAATAAGTAGAGAGCACTTGATGCTTGAAAAAGTGTGAAAATTGGCCTGTATGTTTGTGCCAAATTACATAAATTTGCTCATCTCAATCAGATGTGCCGAGCTGCAATCAAAGGTCGCCATGGTGATCACACAAGTAACCACTGCTTTCAGACTTAGTGCCAAATGTGAACGTCTGAGAACACAAATGTTCCTATATTTTAAAGCTACAAACATGTCTGAAGAGTGCACATTGTAAGAATGAGAGCAACTTTAAGATACGTTTTAAGTAATGGCAAAATCATCAGTCATTTTTACATTTCAACAAAAGTTGTTTTTAAAAGTTTTAATGGGATTTCAAAGCTGGATAATATCCAGAATGTATGCAAGATGAGACACATTTTAAAGTTTGATTGGAGTTTCTAGATGTGAAAGACTATATGGATGAAAATTGGTAATATTTCCACTCTGAACATTCTGTCCATTCATTTGAATGCTTCTAGCATTGACACCCAATAACTACATTATGCTATACAATAAAATATACTTTCTATAAAACTATATTTGGTAGTTTTGGCAGAAAGGAGACTTTTTCTAAAACCCTCTTTAGAACAAAAATGCAAATACTTTTGCGAGTAATTTGGGATTATTGAAAGATAAGTATTTAGTTTGGAGAAGCTTAATTATATATTTCTCGCTCCCTCTGAGGGATTAGACTGTAAACCATCCAGTCTTCAAATAGCTGCTTTCTTTACTATTTGTACTATTTTTGTGATTTGTCTCTGTGAGCATAATGCATCTCAGGGCAGTCTTGCCTGGCACCCTTCCCATTCCTCACCCGCCCCCACCAACACACGAATCCCGCTGCACTCTCGCCATTTAGACACAAAGGCAACAAAACAACAGGGAGGAGATGAGGAGATGAGATAAGAAAACAACACCTGCTTCCCATCCGTTATAGAGGGGGAGGTATGGAGAGTGGGAGAGGAAAGATGGAGGGGGCTGTTGGTTAGGAACGGGAGGGGAAAATATCTGACAGACCAGTGAATATGTGAGAGGATAACAGCAAGAAAAGGTTCGAACAGCTGGGGCAGGGCACGGGAGGGAAGACTTGCAGTGAAGGGGGAGTAAAACAGAGAGAAGGTGGAGGGGGATAGCTGGAGAGAAGAGAGTGAAAGGAAGATGAGTGAGAGTGGAAGAGAGAGGGCAAGAGGGGAGCACAGGGAGAGTCACTGAAAGAGACTGATTGGTACAGTATGAAATAAGACATATTCATCTGCAGCTGAGCATAGCTTCTAGCAGTGTGCACATGCAAACCTACCATTCAGACTACATACTGTGCATTTTATACACACACACACACACACATGAATAGAAACACATGTGCATGCACAGTGCCAGCACACAGACATATATTAGCATTACTGCAAATATATTCATGGCTTGCATCTTAAGGGTTGTTAGAACAGATAAACAAAACAAATATGTCAGTGTGTTTGTGTGCTGATGCATTCCTTTGTGTGATAAGAGTTATTGTCAAAGTTATTTAAATGAATTAACAGATTTAAAAGGGGAAAAAAATAAACAACAATATAAAACGTTTCATTCTAGAACAGACATAGGGTTGTCGCCTTGGAATAAACATTCATTGCAGGACAAATAAACTTGATTTATCGGCTGCTAAAAGTGATGAAATATTGCCACCGAGGTTGACAAAAGAACAGGATATTAATAAAACAGTTTGGTGAATTATTATCTCTTCTTTCTTTTATCATCTTTTCTTTATTGCTGTGAAATAGCCCGATCCCCGTGTCCAGACAAGTAATACCATGAATTGCCTACTTTCCCTCTTTATATCGTAACATGTGATGTGCGGTACATGTTGCTTGTCGGACGGCTGAGCACAAGAACATGTTCAGTGTAATTCGCTGGAGGCTATTTTCAAAGCCATTTCGAGCTTAATTGATCTCGTATGTATGCATGGACAATTTACTGGAGATGTAACAAAGCATGAGAAGCAGATTGAGATCCAGACTGAATCCATGCTGTTCGTCTGTTCATGTGTCCAAGAATCATTCCCCTTTCCCCCTCCAAAGAATCATTTTACCTTATTTATTCCATCAATGCTTCCATGTGTTGTTGACATCAAGTTAACTCTAAAAAATGGTCCTCTTCCTTCTCTCGTCCATGTCGAAGTTTCCCAAATTGCTTCCGAAGGTTATGGTGTATGAATGGGCATGAATGTGAATTAGTGTAGTCATGATGGGCAGGTGGCACCTTGCATGGTAGCCACTGCCATCAGTGTGTGAATGGGTGAATGCTGTGGAATGATGTAAAGCGCTTTAAGTGGTCTAGAAAGGTGCGATACAAATGCAAGTCTATTTACTATTTACTGAAGATGCAGCAGGATTTTTAAAAGTATTCAGATTTGACTATATTCACTTTATTCTCAGCCTCAGGAAAAAACTAGACTTTAGGAGATGCTTTCTAACTTCAGAACTGTCCCTCTCATTTTCGCATGGTTAGCAAACGTTTGAGTTATGGTGTTTCAAAAATAACATAAACTGTGGGTAGGAACTAAAATAAGTGAAGGGAACTGACTACATAAAGGGAGGATATTCAGAGAATGACAAGGAGTGAACTCAAAACAATGCTGGCCAACAGACTGACAGCCAAAGTGCAAGAGGTCACAGTTTGTGTAATCCCACGGTGCCACCACCGGAGAAAAGAATAATAGTTGCTGTGGTAACCAGCATGACTCCTCCCCCTGACCAGACACACGAGTGAGATAGAGAGGGCGTCAGAAGAAGATTACAGTGTTTGTTAAGACCGGCGCAGAGACAGTGCAGGGAGGTTAGATACATATAAAGAGAAAGAAGAGGGAAAGAGAACAGGACAGAGCAGAGAGGATGGATGGATGGATGGATGGATGGATGGATGGATGGATGGATGGATGGAGAGTAATGTGTGCACAAAAATTCGTTAAAAAGGATGGGAAGAAGGGCAAAAAAAAGGACTGAACTGTTGCTTTCGCTGGCTAAGATTTAACCTTCAGCTTTTAAGCTCTCCAATTGAAAAATGAACAGCTGTAAATACAATCTCAACTGCCAGAGAGGGAGGGAGAGAGAGAGAGAGAGAGAGAGAGCTGTAGAATGACAAAGAGATGGAAGCTAAAAGAAGTGAGAGAAACTGACAGGGAGAGATTACCGTTACAGTATGACCACAAGCATGATTTGAAATATGATTATTTGCTTTCTTTCCGGGAGTTACGTTATTAGATCTACGCTCATGACTGTGTGATACGTATTAGTTTAGCTCAGCATAGACACCAGAAGCAGAGGGAAACAGCTGGCCTGGCTCACTCCAAAGTACTGTAACTCTCTCTAAGCATATTTCCAAATATGTTGAGCTATTGCTGTAAGGTTGGAAAAAATATGCATTTATTTGGATGAAGGACAAAACTTGGAAGGTAGGGAAGGTTAAAAGAAGGTATAAGTACATCAGACTACGCCCTCATTTGATTCGGACACACATCAGTCATAATTTGCCCAATCACAGTCGGGTAAATGTAAAAGTGTTTTGTTGGTTAACTGACAAAAACAACATCTACCACAGCACTTACCATTAAAAACTGTAAACTACAAATACTTTTATAATTTCATATGTGTACTAATAGCTGTAAGAGTCTGTTATTTGCATATTTGCTAAATTGATGACTAGATAACGGTGAAAATGACACACCTACCAACTGTGTTTGGTCGGTGTCATTCAAAATATGATCTATTATGTCAGTCAATTCATTTGTCATTTCATTTTATAATATATAACTGAAGATAATATATTATATTGAAGGACCTGCACACATCCTGGTTGAGCAAAACACTTTCAATTCCATAGTAAAAATATGAACTGAATTGCTGATATGAGACAGTGAGGGGTTTAACGGTTAAATTAAAGCTATAACCTCATATGGATATCTTACAGGACTTGATGAGAGTAATGTGTGCACAAACACACTTCCCTGCAAACCTTAGGAAATAGATTTCAATTGACTGAGTGAAAGGTTGGCTGCATACTAAAATCACCTGTAATTCTGTATGCGCCTATGGAGATGAGCATAGAAACACACTTCCATAAAAATGCACAGTCACATACCAGTTGTGGCATGCACACACACACACACACACACACAAATGGATTGTTAGCTGTGGTCTGCATGAGAATGAGGTCATTAGGTCTGTGGAAGGCAAGGACATTATTGAATCTGTGCACCCCTCAGGAAACCTCAGTCCAACAACAGACAGAGAGACAGAAACACACACACACACACACACACACACACACTCACACACACCACAAGAATCATATGAATCTATAAAGATCCAATCCTTGGGCATACTGAATTTTAATCACTTGATCATACACACCATCAACATTCACAAACAGCCTACTAACCCACCAAATGTTAGCGTGATGATGGGCCAAATCATTAACACACACACACACACACACACTGACACATCTGCACCACTCAAATCTAATCCCTGCTGAGCATTACCAGCTAAACCAAAACCCTGTTGTTAGAGCTGAAGTCCAATAACAAGCCACCTACTGGATTTGACTTTGTGGGGTTTGTAGATATGTATTCATGAATAAATTGTCAAGCCATTGCTCGAACAAATAAAAGATCAGAAGATATATGCTTATTTTAAAAGGAATATTTTGACGTTTTACACATTTTACCGGAATACTTCCAGATTTTTGGTTAATTTATGGAGCTACACGTGGGAGGCAATTAGCTGAGCTTCACATAAAGACAGGAAGCCGGGAGAAACAGCTGGCTCCGTCTTCACATTGCATCGAACAGAAATGGAAATGGAAAAAGACAATCTGTGGTTTTAGGAGGAGTTATGTGCTTTATTAAAAAAACGTATCTGCCTGGAACATCTGTTCACTGTGACAACAAGTTGTTGACCAACTATTTAAGTGTACATGTAGAACAAATAAGATACATGTTAATTAGACAGCTATAGAGGTGTTCGTAGGCTTTATATTTGAACTTTGAACTGAGCCAGGCTAGCCATTTCCCCTTGCTTTCAATCTTTATGCTAAGCTACACAAGGATATATTGCCCTGCAGTTCTGAACTATACCTCTGAGTTTATATGTAAAACCTAGTTCTATGTACTTTAAAGACACATACTAGTGTTAATCTGAAGCGGATATACACATGCTTCAGTGTCGCTCTGTATCATTAAATGTCCTGTTTGAAAGCCTCTACATGCATCTGTTCACTAACTCCAGTATCTGTTTTTTAACATCCAACCGGTCTCTGAAGTAGCATTCCCCTTTTCTCTCCCCTCTCCCCAGGAAAGTACAAGTACAGTCTGGAGCCTGTAAAAATCCCGTAGAAGTCAAGTACACAATAGCCTGCCCAGGTTCCAGTGCAAATGCTTGTTGTGAAAGGCCTCCCCTGCTGTGACTAGAGAAACCCAATACCAGGTGTGCCATCATAAACTTACTGAACCGTCTGAACGGTAACACCACCCACCACTCCTGCACTAAACTACTTTTAAGCTTCAAAATCTGCATCCGCCCTTGTCAAAGCAGAGAGCAGATACTCAGCTGATTCATCTGTCTTTTGTTCTCACATTCCGCCTCCATTTGATGAAACAACTATGACCATTACCATCATTAACGTGTCATTATTATTATCATTATCAAGATCTCTACACACACAGCGTCTCATACTCGTATAATCTGCCTCCCACAGACCGCTGCTGACAACTACAGAGATGGAGTCGGCCGGCTCAGGTCGGCACGTCAGACACCCAAACCTGAGCCAAGATGTGTCGCTGTGATGAGTGTGGAAGTCCAACTGCGATCACTGCACCTTAAAGGTCTGCGATCTGCTCTTGGATCAGCCTGCCTTTAAGATCTTTGTTTCTGATCCAGAGGTTGAAAAACACACTAATGAGTCACTTTACTGAATGTGTTTTTGCTGAAAGCTCAACACATATTCAAGACAAGAGGTATAAAGTTAAGAAGACATGCTGTGGAAACACGGGTGAGGTAATCAAGTGAGAGACACAACGTACTCAAATAAAGAAAAAAGCAAACAATGTTCAAACTTACACGGAGAGAGAAAGAGAGACTGATCAATGCACACCCACACCCTCAGGACTGTTGGAGCAATGGATCATCCACAGCAACTGTTAAGTGCACCTGCATGTTTCTGCCCATACAGTATGAGCGTACAGTATAAATCTGCAGGTGCCATACACATGAGCTTTCTCAACCCTTTCTCCTACAAGTGAATGCAATTGATTTGCAAAAGCACGTGTGGTGCATGCAGAGTGTGCTGGTAATGTTGTGCAATTCAAGGAGGTCGATGGCTGTTAAAAGCACTCAACCTTTTTACCGGAGCCTTGCATCTTTGTGTTATCTTATACATCAAATCAGGATTCCACCATCAATACAAGCACTAAGAGTGTTGGACTTTTACGAAGAAGTCCTGTAGTGAAGTGTCTGTAGTGAATAGATAAAAAAAAAAAAAGAACTTTGCGAGCTCACCTGCAATCATCAGTCCTAAGCACATTAGCAGTTTTTTTTCAATCAAAAGATAAATAGGCCTAAAACGAGGCCACTGTTCCCACAGGATTATGTGAGACTGTGTGCTGGGTGGACAAGTAATGAAAAATGCAGATTCTTTTCATATATGTTCAGTGCGAACATTGTTGTGATGAAAAAAGGCATTACGTTTTCACTAAAAAACAACATTGACACATGAATTTAATGTGTTGATAAAATATTAGCTCTCCACATGTATACGTTTAAGTTGGTGGCAAGGATCAGTAGCAGATACAACTAAGAAGTAGATGCAGGATGTGTTGTGCTGAGGTGCAAAAGACTACACACAACATTTTGCAAACCTGTGAGTCAGATTGAGATCAGAGACAGAGGGAAATGGAATGGGGAGAAAATGGGACCTAACAAAGGAGAAACTTTGAGCAAGAGGTATGATGGAGGAGGAGAGAGCCAGACAAAGCAGAGAACAGAGCTTTCAAAACACAGGGTGACTAACAAAGAAAGGAAAGATTGAGAGCATTGCAAAGGAAGTGTACCATCTCGTATTCTCTGTGGATGTGGAGAATGTCTCATCTCTGCATTTTGCTCTGTTCTGACACACAGTCACAGCTTACATTGTCCTGCTTTTTAAGCACAGTACACTCAAACCCTCCTCCAGTGATGACACCTATCATCAAAATGTGTTTGATTTATCTCTGGCGTATACAGCCTATTATGTAAGTGTTGCGATAGTGACATGATGACTTACATTGTTGAGAGACACTGTGAGAACACTCCTGCTCTTCCTCATCTTTCCTCGAGTATCTCCCTCGCTGGCAAACCACAGCTTCACGTGAACACCTGGAAACACAAATAGACAAATATGTTGTTTTTTTAGAACACGTTGCTACGAGACGGTTGACCTTGAGGCTGATGGATGTTGAAACATTGTCTCTGAAAAATTGTTGCTGTTGAGTTTTTCCAAATGCCACAGTTTCATTGCTAGACATGGGGATACAACATGTTTACCTTAAAGCTGCTGTGAGGAACTTTTAAACAATCTCAAATGAATACTGATGCCTCTATATGACCATCAGTAAACGAGGCCAGCAGGGAGAAGATTGTCTATTTCTATGTACTTATTCTTAGTACTTGGTATCGGTGCCACCGGGTCGGATTCTGCACGACATCATATGAAATCATGCAGTTTTCTCAGAGTCCTTGTTAAAATCAACAAATGTCTTGTTTTGTCCATCCAAAAGTAAAAACCTAAAAATACTCGAATTACAATTACCTCACAATAGAGAAGCGGCAGCAGAGAATTTTAAATGACCACACATTTTCTGTTGACCGACTTATCAATTGATCCACTAATGGTTGCAGTCCTTTGTAAATGTATGCGACTAATGTGCACACATAAGCATCCATGGATGAAAAACTACAGCTTAAAGGGAACATGGGAACACAACTAAAAAACACATTTTCTGAAAAACAATGGTTTTTGGTAAGGTTGTGTAGAACCTTGTGATTATTTAATGCTTTCCAGGCGTCCTGGCTGTCCGGCTCTCTGCACAAATTACCATTATGTGACAACAGGAGAGATACTGCAGCATCCGCTTATGGTAAAAAAACAAAGATAGCAAATCGCATGTAGTGTATTCAACTTAAGATAACTAAAAACAGTCTTCAACTAATAGATGTAGCTGAAAAAGGACAGCTCTGAAAACTACAGAATATAGGGAATAGCGATGCATAAAAAAGCAAGACGAAATCCTTAATCATGCAGCTTTTTAATCAATCAGAGTGATTCTTTTGACATGTCGTGTAGTAGCTTTTATAGGGCAGGCTTCACTTTGCTAATCGGCTTTGAATTATGGGTTAACAAGACTCATGTAGAGCTGAAATACTTTCTTTATTAATGGGTTATTTGATCTACAGAAAAAAAAGTGCATCACTTTTAATCATGAATTAGTTGTTTAAATTTAAACAAAGCAAAGATTTAAAGCAAAGATGCAAGAAACGTTCAGTTCTATCTTCTGGTTTTCTCAGTCTTCTGTTACAGTTAACTGAATATCAAAGACATTTAGGGACATTTGAAGACATCACCTTGGTCTGTGGAAAGTTGTGATGGGCATTTTGTTGTTAATCTCTGATGTTATGGACCAAAAATAAATCAAAAAAAGAATTGCCAGATGAACTGATAATGTAAACAAGTATTAGTTGCAGCCCTGATACAAATAATGAAATCAAGTATATGAGGCAACTAAATATAGAAACATTGAAGCATTGAAAGTCGACTGCAAACTACATTTTATACATTTTGCACTGACAAGTATAGGTCAACAATTTATCGTAACTTTTTGCAGACGTAAAATAAAAAAATGGCTTGACATCACAGTGGTTCCTACAAAAGTAAAGTCGATAGAAATGATTCCTCCCCGCAGGTGTAGCACCAGCAGCTTAGGCAGAGCTGAGGAAGCCGCCAGCAGAGGATGACAACCTAAAGAATAAGAGAGTATGTCATGTGTGAATGCTAAAGAGCTACTCAGGTTGACTGTGACCCAGTCTGAACTGGGTCACAGGTTATGAATACTTTAATTACAAACAACAGTCCTGACATTTATCTGATTGTGTTGCTAATAGACCCAAATTAGAGGAAACAGCCTCTGCTTTTGAGTCGCTGTAAGAATATCATTTTATATAATTAATCATCATTCAAAAGCAGAAGACAAGAGTGACTCAAAAGTCATTGAGCCTCTTTCTCTCTAATGAGCCAATTCAGTCGTTAAAGGGCCCCAAGAACTCATGTTCTCTTGTGACCCATGAAGGTTTTTGTTTTTTTTCCTTCAACATAGAAAAGAGAGGGGGAGATTAGCATCAGCAGCGGAAAAATTAATACAGAGGGAGGGACTGACGGTAAAAGATGAAAGAGACTGTTTCAGGGAAGAACAGGCAAAATTAGAGGAGGAGGGGTTCAGAAGACGATATGAAGATGGAGATGGAGAATAGAGAATGGTAAAGAGAGCTACACGCAAGCAGGTCAAAGAGGATTTAATGAAATAAAGACAAAAAAGCTGGAGGATAAAGTAAGAAGGATTTATTTATTGCGAATGAGGTGCGAAATTAGGAAGCAGAGGAAGATCGAGGGAGACTCAGTCGGACGACTAGATAAGGTCTTTCTGTTTAGTAGAATAGTTCAACAAATTTGGTAAATATGTCATATATTTTCTTTGTTAAATCCCATTGTGTGCTAAACTAAGCTTCTGGCTCCAGTGTCATATTTACCATACAGACATGGGATTGGTATCAATCTTCTCATCAAACTCTCTATGAGAGAACAAGTGTATTTTCCATAATCAAATGGTAAAGGAGGGTTCTTGCCCTTGAAGCAGATGGGCATCTTTCAGCTGGAAAGGATAAGACAACCTTGACACCACCATTACATAAAAACACTCCCATGACGCCACCTAAATGCAGTAAAAGAAGTGCAAACACTGTGAATGAACATGCAGGATTCCTCTTCAAAGCATGGACATGAATGTGTCCGGGCTGCTACAAGAGCTCAAGTCAGCACCTTCAACTGATAATGAATTTCTATTCAAATGTCCTTTCACAGTGTAATTTGTCTAACCTTTACAGCAAAGACGACATTTAACATGAACTGTCCGCTAGTGATTTCTAGGATAGCTCAAAGGCATGTGTACATCCCTTTTATAGTTAGCAAAGTTGCTGACGAATGATCATAGTTCAAATGTCAATGGTCTTGAAGGAAGTTGCACTGCAACTTCCCTTTTTTGAACCTACATTGTCTCTGGTAGCAGTATGTCTCGAAAACAATCACTTTTTAGGAAAGAAATATTGTTGAAATAGATGCAAATTAATTTGTTCCCTCACTCGTCATTCGACGTGATGTATACATCCTAAACTTTCCATTAAAAAGTAAGCACACCAGACTTAATTGGTGTGAATGCAATTCTGAACAGAGCTGTTGGAAGTATTTTTGCTTGGCGACAAACCCACACATTAAAGAATCTGATAGAAAACTCTGATAATGGGATTGTAATAGCAAACATACACTGCTGTGTAATGTCATAATTTAAAAAGGCAGATTGGCTTGCTGCAAGTGTTGTGTAAAATGTTTTAAATGTTTTGAAGTAATATGGTACTGCTTTGTCAAAACTAACTAGAAGTCACTGAAGAGTCTGAACCACAAAACTGTCCCTATCTATGGTTTTTGTTTCATGTATAATTCTAGAAGTGAATGAGCCTCTTGACCCAACTTCAAACAATTCCCTGTTTCCTGGCAGGCATACCTAATATTCGAGGTACAAAGTGCAGTATCTTACCGTCCAAACGAGAGAGTCTACCTAAGTGGTGCTTAGCTATAAGGCAAACATTTCCTCTCCAAGCCATTAGGCAGTCAATGGATCACACAGAAATACTTAAGAAACCCAACCAATTCCCCAGACTGCAGTTCACAGGTATTTCATTTCAAATGTCACACGTGGGAGACACTTTCAGGCAGGTGTCATGGCAAAATGTGACATGATGTTCTGTCACATCTGATCTCTGCACACTCGGGTTCACATGCAACGTCATTGGGAGGTGTCTTGGCTGTATCAGCCAAATAGAGTGGCGATAACAAGCTCCACACCTGACTGTCCTGCTGACTGACTGGCGCAGTGGGACACCTGTTGGAGGAGGAGAAGCAGAATCTAAGCAGCTGGCTGTCTACCTCTCAGTCTACCCATCCTCTGGTTCACATATCTGTTGCCTGACTTTACGTTAGATCTTCTCGGTTCCATAGGGTCTCAAAGGGTTGGGAAACTACCGGACATTTTCCAAGAGGAGTTAAGCTTTGGTCATTTTGAACGAGGGTATTTTAATTTCCAGACAATCAACATGCTTGTTTCTGACCATGCTTCTGTCCTTTTCAAAGTTCCTCCAGTGGCTGTGGTCTCTAAACCAGAGGCCCTCGCCACTTTCCACCCATAACTTCTCAGACCACAAGCTTCTGGTCCACTAGATAGCTCATGTTCTGCGCAGGAGCTTGCTACTAAATTCATGCAACGATGTGCTGTCGCTCCTTTTTATGTCTAAAGCCTGTTCTGCTATAATGAAACTATCTATAATACATCTAAAAGTTTACAATTATGTATGACAATGATCATAATGGTAAACATTGCACATGACATGATTAACACTACCTGAACAAACAACCCCTATATTTCCATTTTAGTCATTATATTACATGTTGTTAAGTGTCGAATTTGAATATTACTGGAATTTCTACCTTTTGCTTAATTTACTTCAGGAGTTAAAAGCCTGAGTAAGGAGGCTGTAAAACACAGTGATCCATGGAATGGTTGAAAGACTCCATAGACTTGAAGAAAGATGACAATTAAGTGACAATTAATGTGGCAGTGTCAATCCATGGTGGACATGAAAGGAAATCAGATTCTTCAGGAACAGAGCAGGAGCATTCAGCCTGTCTGCATTCATTCATTCATTCACTATAATCTGTCATGCTCTTGCATCATGCCAGTAGACGAAAGGCGTGCAATAAAAAAACATAAAATATGGACATTATTGGACAAATCCAATAATGTCTATTTGTATGATATTCTTTGTAATTCCTTCTCTATATAATAAAGCATGCTACGACTGGTTCTGCAGCGTGATTTATAATAACGTCAGAAAATATCCACAATGCTCGTGATCTTGACATTTTTACCTCATCATACGTCTTTATGTGTGTGGGTGCATGACTGTGTCTGTCTGTGAGTGAAAGGGAGACAGCAACAGAGGCAGAGTGCACACACTGATAACGTGATTCCACAAAGAAGCTTAACAAAATTCTAAGAACTGTGAGTATTGTGATGTTTTGGTCTTGAATAAATTAATACTTAGAACACCCTTAACATACAATTTAATCCTCCACAGATTCTGAATCCTTACAAATCCTGTGGAAAAATCCAGCAGTGCAAACTCCCCTTTGACATGCAAGCATAGACGTCATAAAACCTGAACATAGTAAAGATTACATTTTATTTTTTCGAAATCCACTAACAGAGACAAGAGGGAGAGGGTATGGTAAACAATGGAAGTCCATGAGCCAGTCACTACACATCAGTGAACAACCTGTCATGAATTAAATACTTGCTGGAAAAATGAGTATTCTAAATGTGTAACGGACTTGTTCTTTTTTCACCCTCTTGTTAAATAATTCAGTTTTCATATTCCTGATATTTTTGGGCTCAGTTTCAGCAGAGCAAGAATGCCCTCCTCTTTACATCAAAAGTCATGCATACATGTCTATAGAGTATGAGTAAATTGATTGTATGGATAATAATCTATCTTTATCAGTTACCATAGTTATGAAGCCTCATGAAAAGCTCAGTGTTATTTAACTTACTGACAGCAGAAGCATACTGCTCTCAGTCTCAAGCTGACACGGAGCAGCTTGGCAGTATTTCATCCTTCAGTTCTTCTTTTACATAAGGTTTACTGGCTGGAAGAAATACTGATTTATTCAGTGTACCTTATGCTACTGTCATACTATATTCAATTCTATATTCAACATAGATATCAGAGAGATAAACATAACACTATTCGGTATGAAGCAAAAATCAGTAAAACTGTATAAAATTGCTGTCTCACAACAGCACAAAATAATTGAATGCGGGGGAACAGACTTGATCATGACACCGTACTGAAGGCAGAAAAGCAATCTTATATTCCTTCCTGCATAAATGAAAGAACAACCCTTTCAACAAATTATTTTTTAAAAAATTGTTATGTGATTTGAATCCTCTTCATCCACTATGTTCCTCTGCACCAATCCAGCACTCGGATGTCCAGGCAGCGGTGCTTTGAAAAGCTTCCATCAGGGATATCATCTCGGTTTGGTAAACCCTGTGTTAAAATTCACTTCCTGTAGTAATACACATCAATACGAGCATTTCTTTCTTTCCTGTGGTGGCGGTAACAGCCTTTTTTTTTTTCAAATCTTTGAATGTTTTGTATTTTCTTTGTGATGCATCGTCTGAACAGTAAAGCGAGACACTGCTAACACGTTCATGGGAGCCCTTTGGTCCACCAGAGTGTAAGGGTAGCGCTGTCTGAAGGGAGCCTTAAAGGGCTGTACACATTTTTAAAAGAACTGCTCCTTTAATGCATACAGACAGAGACAATAATCATCTTAGGTGATGCAAAGCGAGATGCAGAAGCATCCTCAAGTTAGTAATGCTTCAACTTGAGCAAAAGATGTGTAACATGACTCTTCTTCATTGATGTGCAGAGACAGGAGCAAAAGTAGAAAAATCATTAACGGATTATTGCTAGGTTTTTTTCTAACTTTAGAAAAGTCTTCATCTACATGCTCATTAGGAACCTCACACCTACAATAGTACAACATGTGGTCCCTGACAGGACATTTAGGTTACCACCTAAGTGGGAGTCACCACACGGAGTAATTACAGCTGTAAATACCGCCCTCATACTATAGCGGCCTCAGGCTAGTTCACCCGACCACAGATAAAATCTAAAATTGGCTGCAATAATTGGCATAAAATTGGCACAAATCTACTCCAAATATTTCACAAACTCTCCCAAACAGTGTAGCAATATGACTTAATGTGTACTATTAAACATGCCATCAAGGTAACTTTAATTTGTTTCAGTTGGAAGGGCCCATCTTGGCTGAGCTATAAATTTGTGTTAAAAAGTGTCATTATTGATTTTGTCCCCTGGGGACAAGATAATAGTGTCACATCTGCTACTATATGATGTTTACTCTGGAGTAAACACCATATAGTCTCACTCATAGAGAACCAGGACATTCTGATGTAGCATTTCAAAATGAAAGCCCTTCAAAATCTCATTTATGAGCTCACTTCAAATCACATTCGTGAGACAATTTGTCTAATTTCCGATTGGCTTTTAGAGGAAATGGTGCACAGTTACTAAATCATTTCGTCCACAGCTGTAATTCCATACACATCACTGCTCACCCACAGAATTACAACAGAGCAAATATACAGACAGGATACATTGGATAGTGTAACAAAGAAGCAATCTACGCATATTTTTAAATGTGTCAAACTATGACACATTTCACAAAACCTCCCAGAGATAGCCTCAGGGAGCCACAGTGTGCATGAAACGTATACAGGGTAATCTTCATCTGCTGACGTACCGCATTCATCGAAAACTCGATAACGACCACGACATGGACCTTGAGGTGAAATTGTTTTTTCTCAACAAGTATAGATAAGGGTAAGAATGAACTTAGAACTATTTTTTATCTCAGCTCGGTAGACTGTAACCTTCAGGTAGCATTATGTACAAAAGGGAGAATGAAAGTGTGCAGATGTGGCATTGACAGTTCAATGAAAATGGGAACACTTGTTTCCGCTCCATACAACAAAAACCCAATTACCATGAAATGTGCTCTGACTGTCACTGTAGCAATTATAGTTGGCTGACAACCTCTTAGTCTACATTTCTTTTTCAACTATTTTCCCACACTAATGCATGGGCTGAAACAGCTGTCTCTGCTCCACCTGCGTGTCCACCATTATATATCAATTCCATTTGGCATATAGAGCTGTGGGCATGATCCTGCCGTGCCTCTATCGACCAGAAAAGTGGAAGCCCACTTAAAAAGGCCCAGTGAAGATGATACAATGACGGCTGGATGGATCTGGAGATTTATAAATGCCTGCTACAAGAAGAAGAGGAAAGTGGATCTGCCTCAATCACATGATATTCGCAGTATTTGAACAGAACAGCCATTAACTACCATAAAAACAACACATAAATATAAAAGGCATATCATTTAGCATTATCTTATGCCTTATTACTTAGATTCCTTGCATTTATGACGAGCTCGACCAATTTTACTATTCGACAAATTGGATCTCGTTACCTTGCTTTTAGCTTTCCTGTATTTTATTGACTTCAGTTTGCACATATTGAGCTAGCAATATTTTGTCAGGATCCCTGTCTGACCATTTGTGTGTTTTACCTCTGTTTCCCCCCCCCCCCGGATCTCCTCTCATGTGTTCGGTCATTGCCCTGTTTGTTATTGTGTGCCATGTGTCTGTGTTTTCCTCTGCATGCCTTCAGACACCTCCCATAGCCACACACCTTGATTGGGGCACAGCTGCTGACAATCCAGCTGATCACCTCCTGTAGCTGACACACCAGACCTGGGTTCCAGTCATCACATCTTGGCAGTATATCAAACCTGGTCCTGCAGACCTGGGTCAGTCAGTACCATCTTCTGCCTCGGTATTCCGTTACCTCAGTCTGTAAGTTTCGCGGTTGAAGATTCCTGTTCACTGTCGTCTCTGCTACGAGTTATAGTGTGTCTGCCCTCCGGTGTCGATCCACGGGAATCACATCGTCGATCCGGCCTGCCATCCTGTGTCGGACCACAGGTACCACACAGCTGTTCCTATCATCTGTCCGGTCTAAATAAAGTCTGTTTTGTACTGGATTCTGTGTCGTGTGGTTGCTATTGGGTCCTGACCCTGAACTCCCGTGACATATTTAGCTTAGTAAAACATTTAAACTTGGAAGAAAGGTTTAACTACTACTGATTCTAATCAACAAAACCTCAAGACCATTCGCCATGAGTATCTACTGCTCACACAATAGCCACAATGTATGCAGATGATATTAACATCATGCAGAACACAAGAGGAGACGGTCTCTCCTGGGGCCTAATGTATGAAGCTTTAACACTCCACCTTCAAGAAAAAACAGCAGCAGGCATATGACTGTTACAAAACACAAGCCATCGCAGAATCGTGTACGCGTAAAGTGTCATACGCCCACCCTGAAAACTCTCAAAAACAAAGGTAACTGATTGTTGGCAAGCCCCACGTTGGCCTGTTTTCAATAGATTTTTTATACCGATGAGGGATATTTAACAGATGCATCTTCTGTCTGGGAGAGCTACCAAGCGTATTTAACCAACTCCCAAAAAAAAGGGCCAAATATAGTGATGGCGTCACTCAAACAAACGGTAGCATAAATAACATTTTTCAATAACCAATAAATTGGCTTTAACTACACCTTGCTGGCAAAAAAAAACCTAATCCTCACGGCCAGGCCAAGGAAAGTGACCTGACCTTTTATTATACCCAGTGAGATCTGAATTGAGCCCTGCCATTGAGTTGCACGTTCAAATAATCCATATTGCAATTAAAATGACAGGATTATTGGCTGAGTGACAGGCAGGGACTGCAGAGTAAGGAAAACTGTGATGTGGAACATGGCGTTTAATTACAGAGAAGAATGTCACATGTATTAAAGGATCGGTGGTGGAAGCCTACTGGGCAGTGGACAGTTGAAAGGCAGAACTTGTCGATGGCCAAAAGCATAAATATACACCTTTAAGAGTGAAAAAATGCAGCAATCTCTAATTAACTTTGCAATGGCAGCCCACAATGTCACTGTAGTCTGACAAGCAGCAGATGCTGTAAATCTTTTTTGAGTAGGATGTGCGATGAATGAGTCTTCTCCTTTTGCCTCCTCACATCACCACAAACCCTTCCTACGTCTGAATGAACAAACCTCTCAATGACACATCAATGGTGTTTGCTTAAGATTTTTGAACCTTGAAGAATAAAGCAGGTGTTCAGATGTATCAAATTTCTAACCACCGAGTTCTGTTGATGAATACAGTGGGAGCTATAGATAAGCCTAGCGGCGCTCCCTGCTATCTTATTGATTCAGACGTCGACCGTGAACCCCAAAGTCCCCAGTTCTCTTCCAGCCTGGACCTTTGCTGCATATCATTCCTCATCTCCCCCTCTCCCCTTATTTCCTGTCATCTCTCTACTGTCAGCTCTCTAATGATAGCTTGAAATGCTCCTCAAATAATAATAAAAAGAGAACTAGGCCATGTGATTGCAAAAGCAACACCTACATGAGTTGAAATAGCAGTTCACAAGGTTTGGCAGTTTTAAGATCCGTTGAGACATACAAGAACTCAATAATCGTTCCAACATAGATCAGTCCAGTTAAAGCGGTTCTCACACTTAAATATTTTAACAAAAGGGAGCTCAAAAGGTGACGTCTGACTTTGTCAGGTTAACTGACTGCTTTTAAGGTTCATAAAACATGATCCATGACAGTAATAGGTCAGCTAGTTCAAGAAGGAGCTAGACTGTAGTGCCCAGAGGTAAACACACAGTTGTTATATATGTGCACTCACTGACTTACTCCGGGTTAAATCCTGCTAAAGCTATTTCTGTTGCGTGTCATCGACACAATAAAAACTACAAAAAGGTGAGTGGATGGGTGCACTCTCTTTAAAATAATCAATAAATGAATAAAACATGCAGAAAGGAGGCACCAGCAGGTTTTCATCAGCGTCTGAAAGCCTGATTTTTTTTGTTGTTGTTATGATATTCCTGCAGAATAGCAATGATGCGTTTTAATCATACAGTGTGCTCACTTACTGTGTGAATGTACAGTACACGATTCTAAGCCGGCTCATTGGATGGCACGCATGCCGAGCGCTAAATTACTGAATGTACGATTACTGTCATGAATATCCAAAAGGTTTAATGTGCGTGCATATCACACATGAACACCACACACACTTGTTTTATGCAATCAAAGTGCCCACATCACACAGCACTCAATTATGATCTCAAAGTGAGTCAGTGTTACCACTCTCAGCCCCATAATGACACCAATCAAGTAATTATCGATCTTGACAAGTCGATCTTGACAGTCAGTCTCGTGTGTAATTGTTCCACTGAGACGAAGAAAGAGTTAAAGACTGAAGATGTGGGATGCATGTGAGAAGAGCTGGAGGATTTAGAGGTGGAGGAGTGTCGAAGGCAAGCGGGGAAGCGTGGAGAGAGTGCCAGGGCATCGGTGAGGTAGAATCAGAGGTAGATGAGTAAGACAAAGGGGTGAGTTGAGAAAGAGACAGAAATGAGAGTTGCTGGAAGAAATAAAAAATATGTCAGCCAGCCGGCCCGTTAGCAGATTGATTTGTGTGTTTCTTCACAGCTTCCTTCACAAGGCAGGATACCCGGCTGGTTTGAATCAGTCACTACTGAGACCTGTGAGCAATTCCCCTTAAATCAAGTCTGCATTCCAGTTCAGGATCTGAATACATAAACACGCTCCTGTTTGCAGATTGAAAAAATAAATGGCAATTATGTGATCATAGAAGTCAGACAGGCCAAGACCAATCTGTCCACGAAGTCTGTCAAACAGTCAGTCAGGGCCAAAAATGGCAAAACAGGGAAGCTGCTGCAAAACTGGAAATCAAGTTGCCGAGCTCAGTGACAGGCGGAAGTGTTGACAGCTCTATGTGTGAGGAAATGTGGTTCTGACAGCTAGCCCTCTTTCGGATAATAATAACAGAATTCACTTGTTGAAATTGGTCAAATCAACACTGTTTGGCTGTACAGGCAGCGTCCACATAGCCAGTGTGTCCCTCGCGGGACTTATGAGCACTGTGGATGACATTTATATACTGTTCAATACTGCTGATGGAAAAGTGACCCCAGCATGTTTAATATGAATCGATGGCTGATGGGCAGACGAAACTTAGAGCCCAGCAAATAATGATATTCTGCACCAATATCCAATTAAAAATGAAAGGTGACATGTTACAGCCTACAACCTGCCAAGTATTTTTAGACCATACATTAGTGTGGATATTTGAGAGTTAGAAAAAGGCATGCATTACATCCCCTTGCATGGATGTGATAGGAATACTGTAATTTGTAGGGTTCAAGTGTTCACTCCTTTGATAAGATACAGTCTGCCAATATAAATAAAAGAAAGGGGGGAGGCTCGGTGAACTTAACGGTGACAGGAGCCAAACAAAGCCAAGCAAAATCTTCTCTCCAAAAATCTCCCCATTTTCACCCAGCCCCTTTCTTCAGGATCAAAACACAAGCTCGTCTGGCAAATGAAATAAAAAATCTAAATTCGACAACCTGAAAGGAAAAGCTTCTTGATTACCTTCTCCACTGCTCATACACACACGTGGGGACAAAGGGAATCCCGACGCCTTTTGCGCGTTGTTTTCTGACGGAAAACAGCAGCTGAAGATCTTTTATTCCGTATGCGCGTGTATTTTCACCATCCTCTGTAGGAGTATGTTTACTGTACAGCTGCCCCCAATGAGCAGGGTGATCCACACTCCGCGGTCGGGTTCTGGTGCACACATGATCTGAGGTTTCTTGCTTGTCCACTTTTTCCGCGATTAAAAGTAAATAGAAACAAAACTGGCTCGTTTAATTAAACCGATTCTTGTTCGTCCCAGTTGTTTTCTCCCTTCCAGCACAGAGCTGCTCGTGAGTAGAGGGTTGAAGGCTTTCGCGTATCAAATGCATCTGAAACTCGGCGATCCCCTCCAACATCCCTCCCTCCCTCCCTCCCAGCAGTGTGGACCAATTGAGAGGCAGAGAGAAAGCGCGAGAGACGAGCAGAGCTTCAGTCTGATGTGGGATCAGCGAGCACTCCACTACAGAATGAACAGCAATGAGATCGTGAAGAAGCATCTAATGTTATTGTTTTAAATCTTTATAATTATTGGTAAGGATGATTTGGAATGGACTGTAAACAAGGGATTTTCACCTGCCTGATTTTGTTTAATTGTGAAATATGATTTCATAGACATAAATAATAAATATGAAATAAATAAATATGAAATAAATAAATATTAACATTTATACATCTGTAAACTCAACAATTTCTAGCTCTTTTCATTTTCAGCTTAATAAATTAATAAATACTGCGTTGCCGTAATTTGAATTATTTTGTTCACACATTCAGTCAATGTGGTAGAAAATAGGGCCTTTGCTTTAAATGATATATTACATTTATACATGATATTTTAATATTGTCTAACATGTTAATGATAAAATATGATTGTATAATTAAATATTAATATTTTTGAAATGAACATTGATGCAACCGTAAACTCAACAATAGACAATAAATGTGTTTTAGCCATATTAATTAATAAAGCATAGAAATAAAATGAACGTTCTTTTTGTATTAAAACTATTTTATTGGAACAAAGTGTTGTGTGTTGAAAGAGTAACTGCCTCCAGGCAACTCATCTTGCTGGCACTGCCAACTAGTGGTGATTGCATACTCTTTTAAACTCTGCAACATTCAACAGCATCTGGGTTTAACATTAAAACCATACACATAGCCTACATTGGAAGCATTTTTAAGTTTCACAACTGTGTACGGTCAGAGATTTCAAGAGACTTATTCCTGTATTCAAGTTGCAACAGCTCTGCTAACTGAAGGTCCATATTCTGGAGTCTGGTAGCAGGGAAGACCAAATTAAAATGATGCACCATTTTCTTGTTTCTGCCTCTTTAGGTTTAATCCAATAAATAAACCATGCACACCCACACTGTACCTTCAACGTGATTGGCAAATCCTCTGGTAGCTCTACTTTTTCGTCCTCTCACGTTGGACTGAGGGCAGACTGAACACTACAGCGACTCACTATCGCCTCTCGAGGTACAAGTGGTATGACAAGCCAGGATGCTCCGGGGCTAGCTGGTTAGCATGCTTAGTAGATATCGCTGCAACACAATACATAGACTTCTTTGGCATGAAGTCAAAACTGTTATTTCTTCACATTCAGTTGATAATGTTAATTTTGTCAATGCTGCACTTTCTTACATATTGCACCTTTAAAGCCATGATGTGTAGGATTTATTTTTACATATAAAGTGTAATATAAAATTACACTGAAATGTGTGCATTTGTTTCTTGCATTGCCTTACCTTTCAGATAAATTACCTCTCAGTGTAAACTGTATTAGCAAAACCCAATTTACTCTTAGGTGCAGTTAACACTTCAGATGGATCAGCTGTTTTTACTTGGAGTCACTCTGGGTGCTCAACAGGGCTTAACATGTCCACCTCGCTCTACTAAAGACAAAGAGAAGAAATTGAAAGATGTATTGAAGCATAAAGCCATTGGAATGTGGCAACTCTTTTGATTAAATATTGTATGAACATACATTAGGCCAAATAACAGCCATCTTCTCAGAGATCACTCTATGTCCTGAGAGAATCATTCAGTGTTGGGTTAGTAAATAGGGCATTTGCCCTGTATGAGGGTGATCTGGAGCTTGTGTGATGATTGTGAGCACATCATGTGAAGATAACGTTGTTTCACAGTATGATTAAAATCACCAGAGCTGTTCAGACACGAGAGCTCAGTGAATTCCCATAACCTACATTTTATATCTGTCTCCTTTTACAACGACAGATGACTTCTGAAGAGATTTCCATGTTGCAGTAAATCATCTGCGCTTTAAGATTGTGCTATTCTAGTCCACAAGAGGACAAATAATGTGGGAAAAAAGGAAGTATTACTCTCTTGTGAGTTCATATATTATGCTTTGTTCTCACGTTCTGGAAGTTCTCTATAATAAATCTGGGTGTCTGTCACTGTGTCACCAGCGTGTACAACAGGCGAAACACAGAGATGCAGCCTCAGCATTGCATGATATGAGTTTAACGTTGGATCATGCATATGACAGCCCACCAGTAGCAGAGGATGAGGACGAGGATAAGAATAACCAAGCCAACCAGACAGACCTCGGTGGGGCCACGATTGCAGCAATGCAAGCTGAGATGCAGCGCCGACTCTCGGAAAATCTGAATTTGAAAAAGGAACTTTCCGATGAACGATCCATGTTTGATTCTGAATTTTTCGAAAATAATGATGAAAAAGTGAGATATTATACTGGACTGCCGGACTTCTCAACCCTGCAAATTCTATACCATTTTATAGAACCACACATCCCATATTCTACTTGTGTAAGGACTGGGGGTGTTCACGAGATACGTGTAGATGTTGGCGTAGTTTACCGATGGAAGATAAGTAGGATCGGCACTGAAACGATCTGCACTCATCGTATAGGGATCCAAGTTACCAATAACCTTCAATTTGGCCAGGTAGCGAACCTTTGATGCACTATCCAGTGATTCAAAGTATGGTATTTTCGCTGCACTTCCTTGTTTACTCGCCGCCATGTAGGATCTGTATGTACTCCAACATGGCGGACAGACCTCGTAACTAAGGAGATTCGTGACGTCGGCGAGACCACTCTATAGTGCATTAACGTGTTTAACCAATGATTTAACTTGCTGCTTGGACCACTGATTCACCAAAGCTGCTTGCTTGCAGTCTGTGTTCCACCACAGTCCCCGACGCTGGTCTCATCATTCATTTTGTTTCTAAAGATAGATTTGATTTTGTAGCGAGTAACGAAGGTTTCAGGGGAAATGTATCGGAGTAAAAGTATCAGTTTTCTTTTGTAAAATGTAGTGAAGTAAAAGTCAACAGAAATATAAGTAGTAAAGTAAAGTACAGATACCCAAAAAAAACTACTTAAGTACAGTAACAAAGTATTTCTACTTCGTTACTATACACCACTGCCTGTAGTACCAAGTGCCGAGGGGAAGCGGAGGAGACAGAAGGTTACATTCTCCCCCTATACACGACCACCTGTTATCATGTGACCGACATGTCGTATTGCAGCCACATGATGCAAACTGAGCAAACTTAATGAGCTGATTACGACGGTGAGATGCGGTTTAATGCCCGGGAGAAAGCCAGTGAAGCTACCTTGAGCTACAATTGTTTTTGTTAAAAATGAACCTTCACGCTCAGTTTAAAAGCTTGTTATGATGGCAGTGTGACTTCAGAGCAGAAGTCAACTTTACCTGGAGCCTTGAGATGAAAGATGACCATCCGTAGGATGATACATTATCTCGACCCCCTCATGACCTCACTGTGACCTGAAGTCATTGCCATTCTCTTCTCGGCAACAGAATGGCTTTCTGTCACTCTGCATGATGTGATCTATTTCTCCAACAGTATGATAAAGCTTCCAAGACGAGTGATTTACCCCAAAACGTTGCGTAATCATTATTGATTCTCATTGTTCTCGATTTGTCTAATCACCTTAATTGCTGAAATACTATTTTAGAGAGCAGATAATCACAACCATAATAACTGTCTGCTGATCCTTCTCCAAAGCTACTGAAGAAATTTATTTTATTTATTTATTCTTTATTTTTTATCTCAATTAATTAGTGAACAGAGTGAGAGACGTGTGTTGACCACATTTATTGACCCATAATCTAGTAAACTTTGATTTGTAAGTGTTCATTTTGAAGCAGATTTGATGTGTGTGTGTGTGTGTGTGTGAGAGAGAAATGGCCTGCAGCGTTGTCATTAAGTTTGAAAAGTTATAGAGGAAGATTATAGAGGAAGACAAACAATACAATATATTTTCTGTAACTAAGCAACCCTTTTTGTAATTCTATTTTGCAGGTTTTTTAGTCTGGAGAAGTCATGTGACCAAGTGTAGTCATGTGACCACAATTCGGAACATTGCAGTCATTGACATTCTAGAACATTTGATGACATCATGGTTTGTCAGAATGAATCCTGGTGACATCACGGAATGTTTGTCAGAATGAATGTTCTTTTGTGATGTCACGGAATGTTCCTTTGATGTAAGAGGAGGTACATCAAAGGAACATTCTGTGATGTCACGGAATGTTCCTTTGATGTAAGAGGAGGTATACCCTGAAATCCTCTGGGAGAGTTAGTTATCATCGGACATCCATCCAGAGAGACCTCTTGTGCAAACAGAGCCATAACTACTCAAACTACAACAACAATTGAGTATTACCATTGTCTAAATATGCAGGACCTGAGAACAGCTCAAATGGACGTTCAAAGACCAGACAACCAGTTGGCGTCAGAAATGGCTGCCTTGAAGGAGGAGATCGCTGCCAAACAGATCAGTTTCGAGCTGGAAAAACAGAAGATAATGAAGGCTCTCAAGTCAGAGAGAGAGCTGAGGAAGAAGGCACAGACGGGCAAGAAAGCAGACAACCAGCTGGCTTCAGAAAATGCTGCCTTGAAGGAGGAGATCGCTGCCAAACAGCTCAGTTTCGAGCTGGAAAAACAGAAGATAATGAAGGCTCTCAAGTCAGAGAGGGAGCTGAGGAAGCTGGCACAGGCGGACAAGAACACAGAGAAGGACACAATTATCAATTCTCTGCGTCAAAGTCTGTTTGAAAAGCATAATGAGATCCAGTCCATCAACAGCCACTGGAGTGCCAAGTTCAACGAGGTTGTTGAGTCTGTGACAGACGAGAACGACACCTTCAGGAAGAACTGTTTGACAAAGGCACATCATGTCATATTTGGCATGAATAAAAAGAATGTGATGGACTTTGACGTACGGATGACTGTAAGAGAGCAGGAGACTGTCACTGCTCTCAAAACCCAGGAAGAGAACTTCAACAAGAAGGTGAAGCAGACCTTCCTGGACCAGGAGAGCTCCACCACGCGGAAAGACAGCAATCTCATCCGGACCGAGGCGGAGTGGAAAATAAAACTCACGGCTCTGGAAGATCGGATGAGATGCGAGCTTGCTGCAAAGGAGGAGAGCTTCCAGAGAGAGCAGGAGCTGCAGAGACAGAGCAGAGAGATGGAGGAGGAGGAGTGGCGCAACCAAAAGCAGGAAGAGATCAATCTCCTGAAACAGCAAAGCGCTGACCTCCAAGTACATAACCTCCGCCTTCAAGAGCTCGCCCAACAAACTGACAAAGAGAAGGCGCAGTTTAAGAAGGAGGAGAAGAAGGCCAGGAAAGAGGTCGAAAAGACCCTGATGAAGGCCAGGAAAGAGGAGAAAGAGAGGGAGAAGAACAAGAAGAATGAGAACGAGAAGAGAGAAAAGGAGGAATTGAAAAGACAGAAGAAGGAGAAGAAGGAGAATGAGGAAAGAGAAAAGGAGGAAGTGAAAAGGCAAAAGAAAGAAAAGAAATTGATGGAGAAGAGAGAGAAGGAGAGGAAGTAGAAAAGAGAGAATCAACTTCCTTTCTCTTCTCTTCACCCATCCCCACTTCTATCCTATCCCCACTTCTATCCTATCCCCACTTCTACCCTGTCTACACACACACACACACACCCTATCTACACACACACCTCTACCCTATCCCCCCCCCCCTCCCCCCCGCACACACACACACACATAGGCACACACTGATACTCCTCCGTGAATCGCCACCTTAACGTGGTGGAGGAGTTTGCGTGGCTCAGTGATCCTGGGAGCTATATGTTGTCCGGGGACCCTGGTAGGGTCTCCCAAGGCAAACAGGTCTCAGGGGAGAGCCCAGACTAAGAGCGGTTCAAACATTATAAATAGCAGCACTTCAGCCACCTCGCCCGGACCAGGGAAACCGGGGCACCCTCCCGGAGCCAGACCCAGGAAGGGAGCTCGTCAGCGGTGGCCGGGCCTTCGCCCATGGGGCTCAGCTCGAAGAAACAACATGGAGCAGCCACCCTGTGGACCCACCAGCCTCAGGGACAAGCATCGGGGTCGGGTGCAATGCAGACCGGGCGGCGGGCCGGGCCCGGGGCCTGGACGAGTTTAAACACTATTTCATTGAATAAACACTAAAAGTCCTCAAGGGCACAGATTTATCAAGGCTGTCAAATACTCTTCTCATTTTAGCTAAAACATTTATAAGTGAATGCATCTTATCAATGGATTTGGATTTGTATCAACATTCACTGAAACAGCACCTACATCAGCTGTCTCTAATAGCTAAAGGTGGGGTGTTACCTGACATGCACACCAAGTCTCTCATGTATTTGTTTTCTCTAAACCAGGGGTGTCCAAACCTTTTTCAAAGAGGGCCAGATTTGATCATGTGAAAATGCCCAAGGGCCAACAGACCCTGCTGACATTATTTTAAACGATATAAGTTGCTTATAAATACAGTTATTTAATGATTGTATTTTCAATGACACAGCAAATAGCAATGTAACCAAATGTAAGCATTCATGTGTGAACAAATCTCAACAACTATTCTGCCTTTCTTTCACATCTTGAAAGTCAGATGACATAAATAACAAGCCATCTAAAAGCTACTTACCTAGAAACGGATCAATATTTTCCCCTGAAGACAATCCTAAATATGACTTCGTAAGGGGAGTGAAAAGTTGTCTAACATTTAAGTTCAACTAGCCCTGGTCTTTTATCGAAGATCATTCAGAAAGTGATCTTTTGTAAAAATGCTGTAAAAATGATCAAATGAGCCTGCTCTTCTGTTTTGGTAACCTTTTGTCTCTTCCGTTTGTATCTGCTACCACTCTGATATTTTATTATTTATTACTAAGTGATTACTGACCAAGCTGCTATTTGCTCTACAGAGAGCCCACACTAATCTCTTGATCCCTCTATCAGAGTTCAAGGGTCAATTCAAGTAATCCACAAAGTGGGTTTTATTGAATTTTGTTAATTTTTATTTTTTTTTCATATCATTGGGAAGAAATACTTTTGTCAGTGTATGATAACTGTGTTGGTGTTTTAAATACCATGTTACATTTCTTCGACGTGAAAGGGAAAGATCGTCCCGGCCCTAATTTTCATATCTTAACTCTACTGATGTTCTGGAGAGGTCAGAGGGCGTGACCTGGATATTTATCTAAATGAGCCACGAGGACGGAGAGAAGGAGTCGGCTTCAGGAATTCTTTTGGTTTCATGTTACATGTGTAATAAAATCTCATAAGCTTTTCGTACATGTTTCATCATCCATTTCACCATCTTTTCTTCTTTCTGAGGTTTCTCTGCCCGTCTCTTATTCTCCATAACCTGGATGTTAGAGAACAGTAGTCCCTGTCCTCGAGACCACCATGAATGAACAAAGTCTCTTTGCAGCCATTGATCCTCCAACAAAGTGAATGAAATCAAATATCTAAATGATGAGCGAGCATTGTGGAAGAAGTTTATATTTGTTGTCGGTTGATTGTTGAAGACTGTTAAGCAGTACCATTTCAATCTGCATTTACTAGGTTCTGAGTTCACTGTGTAATGGATGCAAGAGTATTGTAACTTACTATGTACTAAACATTTATGAAAAAATACAATGTAAATAAGATTATATTAAAAGAAAATTAAATTGAAAATACCTTCCTTGTGTTGTGCGTTATTCTCACGCTGTATGACTATCCAAATATAAATATCTGGATATGAATGCATTTAATTAACTGCATACTATTCCGGGGCGCTGGAAGCAAATCTGTGATGTGAGATTTTTATGATATTTTCAATATGTTGAGGTCACACAAATGGGATTTTCAAAACAATAAATCTACTTTTCACAGTGGTCTTTAAGTTTGGATGTCTATTTGATTTTTTAGTTATAATATAATTGAGGATATAGGATTGGGCATATTTATTTAAACATTTATATGAATAAATATATGTGAAGATAGTGTCATTTCTAAATCATACAACCGTACATTTAAGAAATTCAAAAACTGAACCAACAGTCCAAACATCACAGCTACATAAACAGGCTTCACACGGAGGAAAAGCAACGCTGCAAGTTTCCATCAGTGACAATTGCGCTTTTCTTTTAATACGTTGTGTGATGCTTCACAATTGTTGTGGAATATTTCTATGAATAGTCGGGAGAAGAGTGTCAAAGTGTTATCAAATCAATGTCAAATGAAACAGAGTTCTTGATGAAGGATCAAAGTTGTAATAGTCAATTTATTTGCTTGCAAGCAAAGAGAGCACAGTCTCACAGATACATCACCGTCATCTGCACGAGGTGCTCTGACAACATAGTCAGATACATGGACATTTATACTGCTTCCTTTGATTTGGTCACTGTGACCTAATCAAAGAGTTCAGTCACAAGAAATACACAGTCTGAATAAGCCTGTTTTACCATCACACATCACATATACATACAGAGGGTCATGCCCTTCAGCTGATGCTCATCAGGAAGTACCGTAATCTAGACCTCTGTGTGTCGCCGTCTTTGAAGACAGAAACAATGCACAGGAAAACAGATAACAAGATAACAAATAACAAGACACCTGGATGCAAAACTGATAGAATCATCTACTCAAATAGGTTTTGTGCCTGCACTTTTAAAGACTTACATTCTTCAATCCTAAAGCATAAGACGATGACATATTTTCCCATAACATTCCACTCTTTGATTACATAGTAATCACACAATATAGTAAAAATATGTTATAAGGACATTTCAATAACAACAGAAGTATTACCCAAAAGTATGATTTGAAAATACATCACTTGAAATATCTGAAGAAAAACAGTTATTGTGAGATGAAAGATCCCATGAATGTAGCAGGCAATATAATTCAATTAACACAAAAGAATAAAAAGATAGAAATCAAAAACTGTCTTTAGACCTGCGCATCAAAATCATCAAAGGAATCAGTGTCGCTGTCAAAGTCCTCCGCATAGTCAGTAATAGGAAACAGGGCAAGTTGTTGGTCGTTAGTTGCCACACGACAATACATAGTCAGCTGTTTGGCGAAGAGCTGAGAGATCATGTTTCAAGTTTTTTTTATTACTGCGGTGCGTCTGGTACAGTTATGCGTCATTGAGTTGTCATTGTCTGAGTCAAAAGTCGTGTTGTTGCGCTGGTCGTGGCTGCTCTTCATCTTTGTGGTGTGTTCTCCTTTTCTTGTGTTTGTTGGCATAAACACGTGTCGAGAGGGGCTCTTCATCTTTGTTACTGTACATTACCAGGATCCTCTATATTGCTGAAGTCAGTGAATTGAGTCTGACTTGCTGCCAGTCAGACGTGTCCTTCACACCATTCCTGGGCTTGTACCATGTGGAAACATGTGTAAACATGTGGAATCCTCCCCCTTTACAAACTCAGATTGTGTGGGACACAGAGAAACAGACAGCAGCAGTACTTTTTTGTCCAACAGACTCTTATTATACCATTATATCATTTCCACTTCTCTAAATCATCTAAATCCTTCAATCTCATTTGAATACATATGTGGGTGTGAGTGGTGTTTGTCTAGTTTCTAATGTGTGTATTAAATGTACAAGTTTGTCATCTAAAGAATCTAAAGTTAACTCACCCTCTGTGTTGTATTTGTGTGCGCGTCGTTGGTCCATCTCTGGGTCCACTCCTCCACCTGCTGCACCCCCCCTGATGGCTGATTGTCGAGCCCTCCCACCACTCCTTGTTCATGGAGCGTGAGCATCTGTTCCTCAATGTTCAAGCTGCCACATGTATGGCACACAAAGTCTTCAGTTGGTGTGTGTCAAAGTCTCAAAGTCTCTTTCAGCTTCCTCTCATGCGCTGATACATTATCAGCTGGGCATGCTTGCATCTGTGCTGACGAAACTTCTCTGTTGTCCGTTGTTGAACTGATCCTCATGTTCAGCATGCTGCATGTCACACAACTCTCTTGTGTGATGTTCTCCAGGCTTATGGATGGCGGAAAGCCTTCTGTAGATTTTGACGAGTCTCGTTCATCCTCGACGTGTTGAGTGGTGGGTGTCGTTCAAGTTGTTTGTGGCTGGGGAGCATACAGCAGGAAGCAGAATCCCCAGATCAGGACCAAGGACTAAAAATGAACAAAACAAACAAAACAAAACAGCTGCCGAAAGTTCAGCAGTAAATGTTAGACAACGTTGTCTCATGTAGAGATACAATTCTTAGATCTCCGTGTTTCTGTGTGGGTGTGTGTGTGAACCCTCTTTCAGCTGCTGCGAGCGAGCATTGTGTGTGTGTGTGTGTCACCCCTGCATTCCTCTTGGACATCAACTTATTTGTATCTGCTTCACCACTTTCTCTGCTCCAAGCACGTTTTGAGTTGATCAAATTTTAATGGTAGGCTAAAACTGCCTCTTTCAGGGAATCCCAATTTTGTTCATTCTTTCAATTATTTGGCAGTCTGATTGTCCTTGTCCCACATTTATTAATTATCGGAGGTAAGACCTTGGCATCGGGCTGCTCAGACTCATTCTATGACTTTTATCATTCCCAAATGTTTCACTTTTATTTCGAAGTCTTTGACTCGGTCTTTCTTCGTACATTTTAATCTGTTTCAATTTCCTTCTAAATCCCCTCTTAACATTTTGAGCTTAGCGGCGCTCAATGAGCCGTTTTCAGGAAAACCAAACTCCTTTGACCAGTACGTGAGGCATTCTAAACACCCGTTTCCATATTTCTGTTGCATCATATCAATTATTGGGCCCGAGGGCTCTGCGCTTTTACCACTTTTTCCACCCATCTTTCAGGTGTGGACACGTTAACGTTACCTTTACAATATAGTCGTCACCATACAGCGTATGTTTATTCTCTCGAAGGAAAACTTTTTGCAAAAAACCTCGTTTGAAACTCACGCTATGTTGGAAAATCACGAATACCGTATTTCAAATTTATTTGAAACTCACGCTATGTTGGAAAATCACGAATACCTTATTTCAAATGTTATTTGAAGTTCACGTTAGTTATTTATCACGATTTTTATTCGATCAGTATAGAATTCACGTATTTGATAATTTTAACCACGGTCTTACAACAAACCAATTGTAAGATTGTAAGAAAGGTTTTTTAATGAGGGCAATATTTGTGGGGATCCAGTGATTTGACACTTAAAAATGAAAGTCATTCAGGGCTGTAAAGTTGCTACTTCTGGCGCCCATGATTCACATCCAGATTGTTTGTAACATCCTCACGGAGAGTTCCATTCATGCATGTGAAATGGTTGGTTCTGTATTGAGGAAGCATACCTATTTGTCAACAATGCAATAAACTTGTCACGATTAAGCTTTGCCTCCTCAGTCCCTGTGTCTGTGTGTGTGGCTCCGCCCTGGTCTCCTCCCTGCTTCCTCCTGATTGCACTCATTCAACTCACCTGCCCAGTTCACACAGCTGCCTTCAATCCACTCATCATTGAACAGTATATCTACCCAGTTCTACAGCCACTCGCAGTTCCACATCCACTCGTAGCCAGATCATTTTAGTTCGGCCTTCTTTTTAAGATTTTTCCAATTAAAATAACATTGTGACAACCAACCCCATATCTGCAAAATGTCCTAGCTTCTTACACTTGTGGCATCCTGCATCATGTGCGGCACAACTGTCTTCTTTAGCATGCACTCTGCCACACCTAGAACATTTGTGTCCCTCATCACCTTGTTTCGCTCTGGCCTCTTTTGTATGCCAGCGTCCGTTTCTCTGTTTTTCATTGTATTGCGCACGCTGCTTGTAAGCGACTTCACTCAATTCAGAACAGTTAGCATTAGCTCCCTGCTGGCTAATATGCCCTTTTACTTGTTCAGACTGCCGCACTAGCTCTACCGCTTTATCGAGCGTCAAGTCTGGCATTAGCTGTAGCTTCTCTGATAGCGCTTTATCTAATATCCCTATGACTAACCTGTCGCGGATATTTTCATTTTTCACACCTGCAAATGCACAGGTATCAGCTAGCTCATACAGGCTTCTGATGTACTCCTCCGAGGTTTCTCCGTGCTTTTGACTGCACGGATGGAAACGTGCTCTTTCATGAATTGTATTCACCTTCGGTACGAAATAACCATCCAGTTTCGCCATTACAGTATCATAATCATCTTCCTCGTCCTCTTCCATAAACGTGAACGTTTTGAAACCTCTGGCGCCACTCCGGCCATTGATCAGGGCGAGAGAAGTCGAAGTTTTCGGGAGGTGGGAATTTGGCCATCTTCTGACACCATGTAGTGTTATGTGTAGAATGAAGTTAGGAGACCATCATATCTTTGGCTAACTTTATTAGCTCAACATTAGCATAACACCGAGACTGTTGACTGACTGGATTCGTACAACTCCAAGTGCGGACTGCGGACTGTACACGCCCACGTCTGACATCACACACACCTGATCACTCCGCTCTGCATGTCGATAAAGTAGTACCATTACATTACAGGAATCAAAACACCGCGGCTTTGAGAGCACTTGTTTGCAATTGAGTGGTCTCGTGTGACGTCACAGTTTTAGCAGTCGGCCATGTTGGAGTACACCCAAAGCCACTGGCATGCACGGCTGAGTCGCATAACCTATCGATCATGGTGAACTTTTGTGCTGTCTTTGGTTGTGGCAGCAGAGCTGATAGAGACAAGAAATCATTCTTTTGTTTGCCAGCGGTCATTACACAACCAGGAAATGACACGAAGGAGCTATCCAAGCGACGTCGCGAGAAATGGCTGTCACGCATCTCTCGAGATATAAAGGAATGGAATTTGGCGTACACTAGAGTATGTGCGGATCACTTTATAAGTGGTCAGTGATTTTATTTACAAATTTGTTTGTGAACAGTATTTAATAAAGGAAATATAAATTAATCCGATAAGACTACTTCGGTAAACTTGTATTTCAATGTTTATTACAAACTGTTTCAGGTAAACCCTCTACTCTCCAAGATGCCGATAATCCAGACTGGTCTCCGTCTCTAAAACTTGGACATGAGAAGGTTACCGAAGCTTCATCGGCCCGTGACAGCAGTCGGTACCAGAGACCGTCGAGCGTGTACAACAGGCGAAACACAGAGATGCAGCCTCAGCATTGCATGATATGAGTTTAACGTTGGATCATGCATATGACAGCCCACCAGCAGCAGAGGATGAGGACGAGGATAAGAATAACCAAGCCAACCAGACAGACCTCGGTGGGGCCACGATTGCAGCAATGCAAGCTGAGATGCAGCGCCGACTCTCGGAAAATCTGAATTTGAAAAAGGAACTTTCCGATGAACGATCCATGTTTGATTCTGAATTTTTCGAAAATAATGATGAAAAAGTGAGATATTATACTGGACTGCCGGACTTCTCAACCCTGCAAATTCTATACCATTTTATAGAACCACACATCCCATATTCTACTTGTGTAAGGACTGGGGGTGTTCACGAGATACGTGTAGATGTTGGCGTAGTTTACCGATGGAAGATAAGTAGGATCGGCACTGAAACGATCTGCACTCATCGTATAGGGATCCAAGTTACCAATAACCTTCAATTTGGCCAGGTAGCGAACCTTTGATGCACTATCCAGTGATTCAAAGTATGGTATTTTCGCCGCACTTCCTTGTTTACTCGCCGCCATGTAGGATCTGTATGTACTCCAACATGGCGGACAGACCTCGTAACTAAGGAGATTCGTGACGTCGGCGAGACCACTCTATAGTGCATTAACGTGTTTAACCAATGATTTAACTTGCTGCTTGGACCACTGATTCACCAAAGCTGCTTGCTTGCAGTCTGTGTTCCACCACAGTCCCCGACGCTGGTCTCATCATTCATTTTGTTTCTAAAGATAGATTTGATTTTGTAGCGAGTAACGAAGGTTTCAGGGGAAATGTATCGGAGTAAAAGTATCAGTTTTCTTTTGTAAAATGTAGTGAAGTAAAAGTCAACAGAAATATAAGTAGTAAAGTAAAGTACAGATACCCAAAAAAAACTACTTAAGTACAGTAACAAAGTATTTCTACTTCGTTACTATACACCACTGCCTGTAGTACCAAGTGCCGAGGGGAAGCGGAGGAGACAGAAGGTTACATTCTCCCCCTATATACGACCACCTGTTATCATGTGACCGACATGTCGTATTGCAGCCACATGATGCAAACTGAGCAAACTTAATGAGCTGATTACGACGGTGAGATGCGGTTTAATGCCCGGGAGAAAGCCAGTGAAGCTACCTTGAGCTACAATTGTTTTTGTTAAAAATGAACCTTCACGCTCAGTTTAAAAGCTTGTTATGATGGCAGTGTGACTTCAGAGCAGAAGTCAACTTTACCTGGAGCCTTGAGATGAAAGATGACCATCCGTAGGATGATACATTATCTCGACCCCCTCATGACCTCACTGTGACCTGAAGTCATTGCCATTCTCTTCTCGGCAACAGAATGGCTTTCTGTCACTCTGCATGATGTGATGTATTTCTCCAACAGTATGATAAAGCTTCCAAGACGAGTGATTTACCCCAAAACGTTGCGTAATCATTATTGATTCTCATTGTTCTCGATTTGTCTAATCACCTTAATTGCTGAAATACTATTTTAGAGAGCAGATAATCACAACCATAATAACTGTCTGCTGATCCTTCTCCAAAGCTACTGAAGAAATTTATTTTATTTATTTATTCTTTATTTTTTATCTCAATTAATTAGTGAACAGAGTGAGAGACGTGTGTTGACCACATTTATTGACCCATAATCTAGTAAACTTTGATTTGTAAGTGTTCATTTTGAAGCAGATTTGATGTGTGTGTGTGTGTGTGTGTGAGAGAGAAATGGCCTGCAGCGTTGTCATTAAGTTTGAAAAGTTATAGAGGAAGATTATAGAGGAAGACAAACAATACAATATATTTTCTGTAACTAAGCAACCCTTTTTGTAATTCTATTTTGCAGGTTTTTTAGTCTGGAGAAGTCATGTGACCAAGTGTAGTCATGTGACCACAATTCGGAACATTGCAGTCATTGACATTCTAGAACATTTGATGACATCATGGTTTGTCAGAATGAATCCTGGTGACATCACGGAATGTTTGTCAGAATGAATGTTCTTTTGTGATGTCACGGAATGTTCCTTTGATGTAAGAGGAGGTACATCAAAGGAACATTCTGTGATGTCACGGAATGTTCCTTTGATGTAAGAGGAGGTATACCCTGAAATCCTCTGGGAGAGTTAGTTATCATCGGACATCCATCCAGAGAGACCTCTTGTGCAAACAGAGCCATAACTACTCAAACTACAACAACAATTGAGTATTACCATTGTCTAAATATGCAGGACCTGAGAACAGCTCAAATGGACGTTCAAAGACCAGACAACCAGTTGGCGTCAGAAATGGCTGCCTTGAAGGAGGAGATCGCTGCCAAACAGCTCAGTTTCGAGCTGGAAAAACAGAAGATAATGAAGGCTCTCAAGTCAGAGAGAGAGCTGAGGAAGAAGGCACAGACGGGCAAGAAAGCAGACAACCAGCTGGCTTCAGAAAATGCTGCCTTGAAGGAGGAGATCGCTGCCAAACAGCTCAGTTTCGAGCTGGAAAAACAGAAGATAATGAAGGCTCTCAAGTCAGAGAGAGAGCTGAGGAAGCTGGCACAGGCGGACAAGAACACAGAGAAGGACACAATTATCAATTCTCTGCGTCAAAGTCTGTTTGAAAAGCATAATGAGATCCAGTCCATCAACAGCCACTGGAGTGCCAAGTTCAACGAGGTTGTTGAGTCTGTGACAGACGAGAACGACACCTTCAGGAAGAACTGTTTGACAAAGGCACATCATGTCATATTTGGCATGAATAAAAAGAATGTGATGGACTTTGACGTACGGATGACTGTAAGAGAGAAGGAGAATGTCACTGCGCTCAAAACCCAGGAAGAGAACTTCAACAAGAAGGTGAAGCAGACCTTCCTGGACCAGGAGAGCTCCACCACGCGGAAAGACAGCAATCTCATCCGGACCGAGGCGGAGTGGAAAATAAAACTCACGGCTCTGGAAGATCGGATGAGATGCGAGCTTGCTGCAAAGGAGGAGAGCTTCCAGAGAGAGCAGGAGCTGCAGAGACAGAGCAGAGAGATGGAGGAGGAGGAGTGGCGCAACCAAAAGCAGGAAGAGATCAATCTCCTGAAACAGCAAAGCGCTGACCTCCAAGTACATAACCTCCGCCTTCAAGAGCTCGCCCAACAAACTGACAAAGAGAAGGCGCAGTTTAAGAAGGAGGAGAAGAAGGCCAGGAAAGAGGTCGAAAAGACCCTGATGAAGGCCAGGAAAGAGGAGAAAGAGAGGGAGAAGAACAAGAAGAATGAGAACGAGAAGAGAGAAAAGGAGGAATTGAAAAGACAGAAGAAGGAGAAGAAGGAGAATGAGGAAAGAGAAAAGGAGGAAGTGAAAAGGCAAAAGAAAGAAAAGAAATTGATGGAGAAGAGAGAGAAGGAGAGGAAGTAGAAAAGAGAGAATCAACTTCCTTTCTCTTCTCTTCACCCATCCCCACTTCTATCCTATCCCCACTTCTATCCTATCCCCACTTCTACCCTGTCTACACACACACACACACACCCTATCTACACACACACCTCTACCCTATCCCCCCCCCCCCCCTCCCCCCCGCACACACACACACACATAGGCACACACTGATACTCCTCCGTGAATCGCCACCTTAACGTGGTGGAGGAGTTTGCGTGGCTCAGTGATCCTGGGAGCTATATGTTGTCCGGGGACCCTGGTAGGGTCTCCCAAGGCAAACAGGTCTCAGGGGAGAGCCCAGACTAAGAGCGGTTCAAACATTATAAATAGCAGCACTTCAGCCACCTCGCCCGGACCAGGGAAACCGGGGCACCCTCCCGGAGCCAGACCCAGGAAGGGAGCTCGTCAGCGGTGGCCGGGCCTTCGCCCATGGGGCTCAGCTCGAAGAAACAACATGGAGCAGCCACCCTGTGGACCCACCAGCCTCAGGGACAAGCATCGGGGTCGGGTGCAATGCAGACCGGGCGGCGGGCCGGGCCCGGGGCCTGGACGAGTTGAAACACTATTTCATTGAATAAACACTAAAAAGTCCTCAAGGGCACAGATTTATCAAGGCTGTCAAATACTCTTCTCATTTTAGCTAAAACATTTATTAGTGAATGCATCTTATCAATGGATTTGGATTTGTATCAACATTCACTGAAACAGCACCTACATCAGCTGTCTCTAATAGCTAAAGGTGGGGTGTTACCTGACATGCACACCAAGTCTCTCATGTATTTGTTTTCTCTAAACCAGGGGTGTCCAAACCTTTTTCAAAGAGGGCCAGATTTGATCATGTGAAAATGCCCAAGGGCCAACAGACCCTGCTGACATTATTTTAAACGATATAAGTTGCTTATAAATACACTGTTATTTAATGATTGTATTTTCAATGACACAGCAAATAGCAATGTAACCAAATGTAAGCATTCATGTGTGAACAAATCTCAACAACTATTCTGCCTTTCTTTCACATCTTGAAAGTCAGATGACATAAATAACAAGCCATCTAAAAGCTACTTACCTAGAAACGGATCAATATTTTCCCCTGAAGACAATCCTAAATATGACTTCGTAAGGGGAGTGAAAAGTTGTCTAACATTTAAGTTCAACTAGCCCTGGTCTTTTATCGAAGATCATTCAGAAAGTGATCTTTTGTAAAAATGCTGTAAAAATGATCAAATGAGCCTGCTCTTCTGTTTTGGTAACCTTTTGTCTCTTCCGTTTGTATCTGCTACCACTCTGATATTTTATTATTTATTACTAAGTGATTACTGACCAAGCTGCTATTTGCTCTACAGAGAGCCCACACTAATCTCTTGATCCCTCTATCAGAGTTCAAGGGTCAATTCAAGTAATCCACAAAGTGGGTTTTATTGAATTTTGTTAATTTTTATTTTTTTTTCATATCATTGGGAAGAAATACTTTTGTCAGTGTATGATAACTGTGTTGGTGTTTTAAATACCATGTTACATTTCTTCGACGTGAAAGGGAAAGATCGTCCCGGCCCTAATTTTCATATCTTAACTCTACTGATGTTCTGGAGAGGTCAGAGGGCGTGACCTGGATATTTATCTAAATGAGCCACGAGGACGGAGAGAAGGAGTCGGCTTCAGGAATTCTTTTGGTTTCATGTTACATGTGTAATAAAATCTCATAAGCTTTTCGTACATGTTTCATCATCCATTTCACCATCTTTTCTTCTTTCTGAGGTTTCTCTGCCCGTCTCTTATTCTCCATAACCTGGATGTTAGAGAACAGTAGTCCCTGTCCTCGAGACCACCATGAATGAACAAAGTCTCTTTGCAGCCATTGATCCTCCAACAAAGTGAATGAAATCAAATATCTAAATGATGAGCGAGCATTGTGGAAGAAGTTTAAATTTGTTGTCGGTTGATTGTTGAAGACTGTTAAGCAGTACCATTTCAATCTGCATTTACTAGGTTCTGAGTTCACTGTGTAATGGATGCAAGAGTATTGTAACTTACTATGTACTAAACATTTATGAAAAAATACAATGTAAATAAGATTATATTAAAAGAAAATGAAATTGAAAATACCTTCCTTGTGTTGTGTGTTATTCTCACGCTGTATGACTATCCAAATATAAATATCTGGATATGAATGCATTTAATTAACTGCATACTATTCCGGGGCGCTGGAAGCAAATCTGTGATGTGAGATTTTTATGATATTTTCAATATGTTGAGGTCACACACAAATGGGATTTTCAAAACAATAAATCTACTTTTCACAGTGGTCTTTAAGTTTGGATGTCTATTTGATTTTTTAGTTATAATATAATTGAGGATATAGGATTGGGCATATTTATTTAAACATTTATATGAATAAATATATGTGAAGATAGTGTCATTTCTAAATCATACAACCGTACATTTAAGAAATTCAAAAACTGAACCAACAGTCCAAACATCACAGCTACATGAACAGGCTTCACACGGAGGAAAAGCAACGCTGCAAGTTTCCATCAGTGACAATTGCGCTTTTCTTTTAATACGTTGTGTGATGCTTCACAATCGTTAATCGATTTCACATTCCAGTTCTCTGACTGAAAAAATGTTGACATCAAGTTGGATGTAGGCTTTCTCAATAAATATCTTTATTTACAGATGCTAAATAAATAACCTTATATATTAGTATTGGTATTATTATTACAATCTAGCGTTACATATTACAATTACACAAACAATTTGGATTTTCTACTAAACGTGTTTGTTTGCAAATCTAAGAGCCAATCAGCTCTTTGATCCGAAGACAGCCAGACGTTTCCCATCATGCATTGGGGTCATGCAGTCAGGGGAGAGCAAAGTTCTGCGGCCGCCTGGCTCTCGTGAGGTTATCGTTGCCCACGTGTGCATGACGTCAGAGCAAGTCGGGATCAAGTTGGACACAAATCGAACCGGCATGCATTGTGGGCCGATCGCTTGTCATCGATTCTGTCATCGATTTTTTAAACAAATGTAAAGTTTGTTTCTGGTTGCATGTGCTGCAGTTTTGTGAAACAATTTTACATGGACACAATAAACCGTTGTACTTGCATAATGCAGCCTGTTGTAATGCGCACCGGTCATAGCGGCTATAAATGCCTGATGGGGGAAAAACCCATGAGTCACTTGGCCTTGGCATGGATTTGTCAAACAGATATACAGGACAGCTTTTAAAGATGAGTGAAATTCCACTGTTTCAATGACTGGGTCAACCCTGCTGAGTTGTCTTTAGAGTTGATCAAGATAATAATTTCAGATATTTGTTATTTTTATTCTAAAATAAAGTTGGATGTAGTTAAAATAAGTACTTTTTTTTTTTGTCAAGTAAGGAGAGAAATTGTAATTTTATGGAAATTGTCTCTGGGCATAGGACCTTCACTGCATTCCATCTTTGTAGCCTGTCACACATTCCAGCATCCTTTAAAACTAAAAGCAGTCGTTTTAATAACACGTAATGCTGACTAATCTGACATGGTTTGATTTCTCAAACTTCACCACAAATAAAATTGCCAATATATCTTTGCATTATCTTCATAAAACTCAGTCCAGCACTACATGCATGGGACGTGCAAGTTAAAAACACCTCTGACACCCTCTGGTCCAGACATGCACCGGCTGGACGGGTATTATTGAAAGGTTTTTTAATGAGGGCAATATTTGTGGGGATCCAGTGATTTGACACTTAAAAATGAAAGTCATTCAGGGCTGTAAAGTTGCTACTTCTGGCGCCAATGATTCACATCAAGATTGTTTGTAACATCCTCACGGAGAGTTCCATTCATGCATGTGAAATGGTTGGTTCTGTATTGAGGAAGCATACCTATTTGTCAACAATGCAATAAACTTGTCACGATTAAGCTTTGCCTCCTCAGTCCCTGTGTCTGTGTGTGTGGCTCCGCCCTGGTCTCCTCCCTGCTTCCTCCTGATTGCACTCATTCAACTCACCTGCCCAGTTTACACAGCTGCCTTCAATCCACTCATCATTGAACAGTATATCTACCCAGTTATACAGCCACTCGCAGTTCCACATCCACTCGTAGCCAGATCATTTTAGTTCGGCCTTCTTTTTAAGATTTTTCCAATTAAAATAACATTGTGACAACCAACCCCATATCTGCAAAATGTCCTAGCTTCTTACACTTGTGGCATCCTGCATCATGTGCGGCACAACTGTCTTCTTTAGCATGCACTCTGCCACACCTAGAACATTTGTGTCCCTCATCACCTTGTTTCGCTCTGGCCTCTTTTGTATGCCAGCGTCCGTTTCTCTGTTTTTCATTGTATTGCGCACGCTGCTCGTAAGCGACTTCACTCAATTCAGAACAGTTAGCATTAGCTCCCTGCTGGCTAATATGCCGCGATTAGCATTAGCGAATATAATATATCTTCGTACATCTTTTCATGCAGACATACTTACAGACTAAGGTCTCTCAAGGCTACCAAACGGAAGAAGTGAAACGAAGCAGCGTGTCCTCTCATTAGAATCTAAAAGCCTTGAGAGACCTTAGTCTGTCTTAGCGAGTCGGACATCTACCTACCGGTTCAAGATGTGTTCAAGGACCCAAATGCAGACTCAGGACAGCAGAGTTAAATTGCAAACCAAAATGATTTATTTCTCTCACTCAAAAACACGCACACAAAAAAACTCTTGAACAAGTTTTGTAGAACAAGTTTTGTAGAACTGTAAAAAAAAAAAAACTGTAATAAACGGTAATACGTCAACTAGGAGGCGTCGCCACGCGCTCCGCACAGGTCCAAGCCGTGTGAGGTGATGAGAAGATTGAAGGCAGCTGGGTGGACTCGGCAGGTGAGTTGGATGAGTGCAATCAGGGGAAACAGACACAGGAACACAGGGGGCAAAGCCTAAACCGTGACAACATATGCCTGAAACAGTTCTTTTTTATTCTAGTTACACAAATACACTATTTTTGCCGAATTTGAATTCCCCTCCGAGGCATCATGTGGACGAAAGGAATACCCAACGGGGCCTTTTAACTATCTGAATAAAGTTCAAGTCGAATCAACCCCCATTTGTGTTCTGGTGGGTTGCGAGAATCGATAAGCAAATACTGATTAGTGTGTGTGGACGAGACACAGGCGGACACAGGCACAGGCACATATTTAGACAGACTGAGGTTCCCACATTTGCACACTGATGCATGTTTGTTGAAGAAGACAACTTTAGTACTGTTAAAAGCATCTTGATGTTCAACGGGGACACCTGTGGCTTATAGACCGGTACGGCTTATCTATGTACAAATTATTATTTATTTTTTTTTAATCGGCTGGTGCGGCCTATATACCTGTGCGCTCTATAGTCCGAAAAGTACGGTACATTTCTCACTTAATTTTTTCAGTTTTTAGTTGAATTGGAATGAAAACCAGGCTAGAACTAGCTGTGTAACGACATTGTTACTAATACATTAGTTCATCATGGCGCTCCTTTTTTCCTCCCTCACACAAAGAATTGGATTTTTCCTTTTTTTTGTAAATCTCTTGTCTCTGCCACCACAAAGCATTTCCAATCTGCTCAAGTGACCGCAAAAGCAGGTTTCTGTTGAAATGAGGATTTGAAAGCAATGGCTCGTTGATCCTTTCAACCCGTTGTTTCAAGTATCAAGGTTTGATTTATGTTACAGAGGAGGATCACAGACGTGAGAGCTCTTGGCATTGAGGCCGAGTTATGTAAATATAGTATTTAGGGCTTCAGATTGTGAGAAATGAGTCAGGAGGAGAGGCATATTTTCAAATCCTTCTATTGTGCCGCCAAATACTATTGTACGCACTGTGTATAACAATGCATCTGGTGCTCTGGTGCCCATCATTACCGCAGCTGCTTCTTTCCAGGTCGTATAAACGTATTGTGATTTGAAGGTTGATGGAATCAGCCATCACATTTCATCAATTTATCGTTCACCAAGCCGAGCTCTGATCAGTCAGCAGTAATATCTAAAGGGAGACACACATAGCTACCACCTCTACCACATTAGTCTGAGCGAGTTGTTGAAGGCCTCTGGGGGAAATTGTTTAATTCAGTCCCACTAGAACAATATCAGAAAATCCCCCATGGGCAGTCTAGTCTTCTTGCTCAGCATCTTTTGGGATCTGCTGTCAGTAACAAACGCTCTTTCAGCTTCAATCGGTCTTGTGCTGTGCTCATTGACAACCGTTTTCTCTGCTGGGAAAACCAACTGAGCCAATAAGAGACTTGTAGGCGGGATTGGGAATGGGGAGGTCATCTCCTGGTGTGAAGAATTGCGACAGAGAAATTGCATTTAAAAATGGCAATAAGCGTGATGAGAGTGATACAGCTGTAGGCCTACAGGAACAACTCTTTCTATTGATATGAAAAACATTAAGATAGCAGCTCCTAACAACACTTGGCTCGTGCAGCTTCCATGGCGACTGAAATGATCCAATCCAGACAGATAACGGCTACCGTTCAGACTTTGTCAGGATGAACAGGGAAGTGAAACTGAATGGTATCAGGCTTTCATTTTCCATTTTTCAATATTGGACATTCAGAAAAAATATCTTGACTAAAGGAATACTCATTTTGGGAAATCCCCTTAATCGCTTGCCAAGAGTTAGATGTTCTCATCTAACTCTCAGCAAGAAAGCGAACACCCATATACCCCAAAAATGTCAAACTATTCCTTTGAAAATAAAAAAAAACTTCATTTTCCACATTTACAAAAACGTTTTATTTTAAATGAGATGAAACTATGCTGACAGCTGTGGTACTGACAGCAGCATACAGAACAATAATACAGAGGTATTGGCAATTTGCACCAAAGTGAAATATCTACTTGAAGCCAATAAGCCTGAGGTGTGTTTGTCTCTCTTTCTAGTGCGCAGAGACCCCGAGCAGTTACAATCCATCTTCTTTCTTATCTGAGCCTCTGGGCACTCTTGCGAGAAAAGACAACACATATATATATATACACACACAATCCTTTACTGCGTCCACACACACAGCTGCACACACAAAGCTATTCAAACCACTTGCTGGCTCAGGCTTTACGGACATTGTATAGGCGGTCTGAGTCTGTCCCATAAAGTTCATGGTGATAGAAGAGAGGAGCAGGGAGAGGCCCCGCTATCTGAGGGTGAACATGTGATTGCCCTTTGCTTTGTGGAGGCATGGATTGTAAACCCACAGCACGCTCACACACAAACACACACATACACGCCCTCACACTGACTGATGATATATGCAGCTCCACTGTGCTTTGAATACATTCATAGGATGAATAGATACGTTTTCAGGAGAAAACATTTATCTGCTGGGATGTAAACTTCACAAGGATGTGACAACAGATTGAGATGAAATGAATCTATTTAGTTCTATTCATATTCCAAAAGCTGAGCTGCATTTTATTTGCAACCAAAGACGGAAAGAAAATGAAATTCAAATCACTACAATGCCTATACCCCTGCATAGACTCAATCTCACATTTATATGTGTTAAACTAAAATATCTCTAGATCACAATATGCAAAGCAGACCTCGAGGCTGTTAAAATACGACCACTACTATGATGCAGCCAATTTATTTTTATCATCCTTCCACACTGATTGCATTTTACAGACATTATTCTTCTCCTTACTGTCTGAAATGCTGTCACTGGGCACCAAGGCAGATGAGAATTGGTCTCCTCCGTATTGATGAGAGATTATGTCACTGTGGGTGAGCAATTGCATTTGTTTAAGCTGTGACACGGTGCATTTTGTATATTTCTAATTGGATGCAGAGACTCTCCGCTTCTTTGTCGATTCCCACTCGACCCCACAAATCCCAAGATGTTTGTTTTGTGTTTAAGTAATGATGTGTATGACTTGTGTGCATGTTACAGTGAGGTTACTACATCAACAAGGTGTGTCTACTGTATGTATGTATATATATATATATATATATATATATATATATATATATATATATATATATATATATATATGCATACAAACTGGAAGACGGCAGACTGTGCGTGTATCAGTGTGTGTGTGTTGTTTTTATTTCGACAGGAGGATCTACGACTGAAGTGACACAGCCGTGATTAGAAAACATTGCCATCTGGTACTTTGAGAGGGGTGCTGAGACATGTGCACATGAGCGTGCACACACACAAACATATCAGCATGTAATACATAATTAAAATACACAGAGAGAAAAAAGGCAGCAATGTCCATCGCTCCCTCCCCATCCGTATCAGGCAATCAGGCACATACGTAAACAACACGACCACCATCTCATACTATAACTATGATGGTGCTTCTATACTCACTTGTTCTTACAAGACGCTGCAGATTTTCAAAGTTCCTCTCACTTCCTAAAGAGGCTGCTTTCATTTTCTCTCTGGTGGTGATGTGTAGACTCCTGTGAGGTAAAACATCAAGTCTGTAAGGAAGAGTTGAATGTTTCGAGGCAACGTGTTAACCTCTTGCATTGAATAAGTATTTTCACAACTCAGACATAAAGGCAAACATCTTCTGTTTTGTCACTGTTGCCTCACACACACACACACACACACACACACACACACACACACAAAAACAACTTCCTCCCATTGGTTATGTGCACAGCGTTTAAGATTAGTTTGGCCTTGAAAGCCACTGAGCCGGGCTGATGCATCACAGCACACTTGTTGTGGTTGTCCAGCATTATGGCCATAATTGCCCATGTGGGGTGTAAAGATGGGTCACATTTTGACCAAGATAAAGGTCAAGAAGTTCAACAAATAGTTTGTTGGTAGGCAGTGAGCAGAGGTAACGATCATAACCTTCTCCAGCAAATGTCTTTGCATTTATCTTTTCTTATACAGTATTTATTCTGTCAAACAAATAACACAACAAACAAGTCTATTGTAACACTGGGGTTTTGGCTCTAAGCTGACCTTTACTGAACCTTTTTCAGTCAGTGCCCACCTTCTTCTTCTTCCTCTTCTTCTTCTACTTCCTCTTATTCTTCTTCTACTTCCTCTTCTTCTTCTTCTACTTCCTCTTCTAGGTTATATCTGATTACAGGGGCAGGGTAGCAGGATTCATCAGTTATGCATGATATAGTAAGGTATAGAAAATTGTCACAATGAAACACAATTCATTCCGCTACATAATTGTTCTTTTAACATGAGTTTCTTTTAAATAGGAGGCTGGATGTGTACATGGAAAGGAAACACATATCACAATATGTATTGTGTTTTATGTAATTGTTTTTTATTTAGGCACACACACACACACACACATGCAGATCAGTTTGGAGAGCTTCTACCTACTTTCATCCTGCGTGCAGTGAGCGAGGCGTGCTGAGAGGTTTTGCCCACACACTGTGGTATCTTACTCTTTTCCTCAAACAATGCAACTAAGCAATCGCTCATCAGTCCAAGTAATAAATGAACACTACTGAGTTCAGAGTTACTCTCTGTATTTGGTTCTTGCAGCTCCCAACACAAGTCTGCTCTGCTTCTGCTTCTTCGGACCATAGAGACATCAAGTCAAGATGCTCTTTACGGCTGCTTCAACTGTGCAGACTGCTCCGTCTTGGACGACTCGTTTAAGGAACAGACAGATGTGTTGCATGTCTACTTCAAAAACATGGGTACTAAACAAATGAAAAGATTTATTTTGTTGTACGGAGAACGAATCTGCTGTCACAGAGGAGACATGGTGAGGAGAATGACCTGAATCATTTTTATTTCATCATTTTTTCACCTCTGAGATTATAATTTGTGTGGTCTCTCCAGGTCTGCTCCTACAATTGATTTAAATGGAAAGTGCTCAAGAGGCTGAGGGCCCCTTAGCTCTAAATCACTTCAGAACAGGTGCTCTCACTTCCCTGGTGATGAAGCTGAGACGGTGAAAAAATAAGGAGTCACTGAAGATCATTTACCTTTTTATTTTCATATTCAGAGCCCCCTTCAATCCCCCGCATATCTAGTTTTCCAGCCTTATGTGTTTGCTGAAATAAAAATATTTGTGAATCTCTTAGAAAACATGATTGAACAGTGAACCTCCTTTCATTAACAGTCTTCATGCAAAAGCAAAGCAGTCTGTTCAGTCAATGCAGCCCTGCAGGACTCGACATGTCCACAGTACATGTTCCTCCTCTGGAGCAGAACAGAATTGTGAATTGGACTCAAGTCCAGCCGAGTAATGACGTGAGAAAAACATCAAATGGTTTGTTTTTTTCTGGGTTATGTTTCGTTGAAGTTGATGCCTTTAGCATATAGGGTCAACATTTGGACTTTAAACTTGTTCAAACTACTTAAAGACTCAGTGGCTCTTCCAATGAACTAAATGTAATGAGAGCTGGCTCCAAGCAGTCGGTTCTTTACACTGAAGCACTTAACTTGGACCGGTTCTTACTGTAATGCTTTTAAAAGGTCAATGTGACAAGAGCAACTCAAAGTCATCCATCTGAGTCTTTTGGAGTTTTTATTTATCAGCAGTGGTGACTATATTTTGGCCTTGATCTCTGTTATTTATTTGAGTTATACTTTGGTTTCTTTGTCCTGTTTGTGGGAGAATATTTTTGTTTAATGTGCTGTTTTGAGTATTTTTATCCCTGGCTGCAAACCAAATGTCCCTGTAGGGACAATAAAACTGAAGTTGAAGTTGGGGGCTCCAGACACATAGGCATCAGGGAGACAAGAGGATATTTTTTAGAAAGACCAACAGAGGAAAATGGAGTGAAAGTAAAGATAAGGGCAAGTCCAACTGAGGGATAATATCAGACTCTTTCTACCCAACTCTCACCGATAGGGAGACGCACGTCCCGCCGGCCTCGTGTCAGCTCATCCTACGTTAGAGGGATAAAGCAGCGCTTTGCAGCACTTAACCTGCCAGAGTAGAGCTTAAATAGATTTAGTCGGAAAGGTTGACATTGGTGGTTTCCAGTGAACTGTCTCAATGTTGGATACAATGCCATGGAATTTGGTACAGATATTTATGTCCCCCTCGGGATGAGTTGTATTAACCTTAGTTATCCACTGTTATCATCAGGTCAGAATATCATTTTTTCGTTGTTGACCGAATAGAGGCAAAGTCCCTCCCCTTCCAGTGGAAAACTATGGTACCTTATTTTGCAAAAAATATAGATGGTAGTCAACGGCTGGAGACAAAAAACATCCACCATTCTGGCAGCTAATAGAGTGCTGCAGGAATGATTCCTAAAATCAGAAATGACTTCACACTTCTGGTGCCCTCTCCTCGAAGGCAGTGGGGTTTTTGAATGGGTTTTTGGTTAGATGCCTGAAATAAGGACGTTTAGCAGATTTTTAATGTTTTGTTCTACGTCACAAAATACGTCAATAAATACCTCATTTGTGAATTTTAAAGCGTTTGTGTATCTTAACAGGCGGTTGTCAACAAGTGGCGAAATGAGACTACAAAACCGGTCATGTGACTGTGGTGTAGTTCCTTTACAGCCTGACGTTAGCCTATTATGATGATTGCATTTGTGCTTCAGAAATTCAGAGCTTCAAAGCTTCAGCTCACATAAAATAACAATACTACACATGACTTTAAGTGAAAGTGCTCAACTCAATCAAAGAATCAAGTGCAAAACAGGCAGCACAGCCCTCATTAGTTGTGCATATCTGAAGAAAACACTCCCCACAGGCTGAGCTGATGACGCCTGATCATTATAATCTAAAGCTGCAATTTACCTTTATATAATGCACATAATTAGTATAAAGAGGTGCTTAAAAGCCAACACATTTTCAGGCCTGTGTAAAGCTAATAATGACAAGTACGCAGCACCAAGATAATCAGACGTGCATAATGATTAGAAGACCATCCCTCGCCAAGTTGGCAGGTCAAGCGCCTCAGTATGCGTTTCTCACTGAAGAGCTCTTGAGCAACACGCTTAACCTCAATCCAGCTCCAGGGCCACCGTTTCTGACCTTGTGCTTTGGATGGGTGCCAAAGAAAAAGAGGACAAGTACAGCAAGATAATTGCAGATAGAGAGCTCCCTCTTCTGGTAAGTATGTAGAAATGCAGTCGTTCATCAGGCCCGAGCTTCAGAACATAATTCACAAAATCCTTTTTATCGCATGGAGGCTTTAGGTCTTCCATCACCCACTAATTCAGACATCTGATCATGACAAGAGATTATTTTCCACATGAAGAAAAAGATACATTTAACTCAAGACTTTAATGCAGAGATAAGGTTAATAAGTAAATAACATTATCTTCGAAGTCACTCGCATACTATCAATGGTGGAGGGACATATTTAACGTGAAGGTCCCTCCTGTCATAAATTACTGAAACCAGAGCTACATAGCAATAATTTAATTGACATTCTTCAAAATCATATTGAAATCAGAAAAACAGACTGAACAGAATTGAGTCAATTCCATTTATTTTCTATTGGTACTGGATCTGATGAAGGAGAAAAGATTGAAACAGTCCCTGCTGGAGAAATGCAGCTATCTGTGCAGAGAAATTGGTTAGAAGGGGATATTTTGGGGGGGGGGAAATAAACCTCAATTAAAGCTGTAATCAGCATTGTTCGGGCCCTCGCACCTCCACGCACGTCGATGGTACTGGCAGGACTCTCGTTGACACTGCCGTGTATTTCTGTGACCATCAGACACTGCGCGCACGAGTCATTTGGTATTTCCTAAGTGGACCAGCAGCGTAGCCGGGTCATTTTGCCAGGTCTTAAGCCTTGAATGTTTTCAATGTAGCTCCGAATACAGTAACATTAGAACAACAGGTCCGTCGCTCCGACTACATACAAGTACAGACGTCATTCATCCTGAAACTATAGATCGTTGCCTTTATGTTTCAGCATTTTTGTGATTTTGTTATTCACACCATTGCACTAGTCATTCAAAACCACTTAAGACAAAAGCTCATCCCAGCAGCATTGGCCTTTTTAATAACAATAAAAACAGTCAAGAAACAACTATGGGTTTTAGCCAAAGCAAGCATGTACAGTAGTAGGCCAGTAAAAGTACAATACAATCTGTAAATACATATAACAACAAAATCTAGGTTGGACAGAAGATTTAATCAAAATAGCTGAGGTCCACTTGTTTCTCTGTCAAGAGCCCACTGGAACTATGACTGTCTGCACCCATGTTGATGCGTCCGTGCGCAGGAGGAGGCCTCGATAATATGAAATGAAACGGTGCTCATTTCAGCAGCTGGATGAAATTTTGAAAACCAGCATTGAGTTTTCAACTGAAATTGATGGGTTCATGGTCATACGATGGCATTCAGCTGAAAAGGAAGGAAAATGTTCGTGCAAAATCTATCAGAAGAACATGATCACAACAAAAGGAAAAGGCAGAAAATAATGTGGTGGAAACGCTGGAATTTTAATAAAAAATGATTTGGATTATGGTTTCAAGCCACAGCCAAAATGTGCCATTAGGCAGTACGGTGCCGAGTCTGCACCGTGTGAGGCAGTCAGGAAGAATATGCGATCAGTACATTCAGTTGATATTCTAGACTCTTCAATGGACCGAACCTCTAACCGTGCAAACATCCAAGTCCAAGTCAAACCTTCAAGTTTTAAGTGAACAGTTGGTCCACTGAATCAAAACATCCTGACTTTATTAAACATGTTAGAAAACACGCATTTCAAATGTAGGTGTGACGCTGCTGTAGAGTCAGCATAAAATAAACAGTTAAAAATGTTGTTCCGGATAAAATGGCCATCTGGGATGTAAGGCCACTCCGTTTGGGACGAGAGGTCCGTCTCATTGGGCGAGGCTGGTCCAAGTCAGAGCTCCCTTCCCTTGTGTCCATTTTGGTTGAAATCCACTAGGAAAGGTAAATGTCGAACGCAAAAACAACCCGATGGGTACAGGTCCAGCATTTCTGTGGGTCAGTAGGGGGCCACGTCAGTAGTTCCTTGCAAAAGTTTTTGAACTCCAAAAGTCACCAAAAAAAAACTCTAAAAGAGCTGTGCTGTCGAACAGGCAGAGTGGCAGTTAAGAGCTCCCCAGAGAACAAAGGGTCGCGTTGTTAGCTTATGTCACAGACTGTCAGTAACACAGGCCATCTGACAGACCGTCTCGTATTACGAGGCGAGCTGCAGCGAGTGAACGCGGCCGTTCTTCAGTCCTTCAAATCGCTGAGGTGACAGTCACACAACTCCTTGTGGATTCTCTTGCGGATACGCGGCATGTCCTCCTGACTGAACAGAAGAGGCTGCTTCACAGAGAGACGACGGCAGTACTGACAGACAAAGACAGGAGAAAAAATGAAACACACACAGTGAGGGAAAATGATTCATAACCACAGTTAAGTTGCCATATTAAACGTGGACAATGACAGAAGCTCGTCTCCGGCGTCTTTCGAGACTGCGCAATGGACAAATGTGTGCAGGAAAGAGGGGGGGGGGGGGGGGGGGGGGGGAAATGTCTCACCTCGAGGACAAAAACTCCACAGTCGCTGTCGTTTTTCTGCTGAGGAATACCCTGAGGGGGCAACAAGTCACAGTCATGAAGACGGCAAAAGATGTCACACTCAGTTACTGGGCTGAATAGTTGACGTCTCTATATGTATCATGCAACAGAGACTTGATGTGTTGTTCAGGGCTCATTTGCGAATCAAATGTAACTCCCGACTCCAGCGACAACGTTAAAGACAACAAAGAAATTGTATTGCATGAACAAACAACATTTTCAGTGTCCTGCAGACGTGTTAAGAGTTATCTTGGACGTTATTGTAATTTTTACATAAATGTTTTGCGTACACAGGGTGAACAACACAGCAGGATTACAGTCAGGGTTTAGAGTTACCTTGATGATGGTAATCTTCCAGCCTTTCTGGAACGCTGCCTGTTGCTTCTCTCTGGCTTCAGACTGAAGATACTTCATGATGTTCTGACAGGGAAACACACACACCGAGGACTGAGTCATGTTGAGCAGAGAATGCAAAGGAATAGCAAACATGTCCGTTGGCCACTGTGAGGCAGTATGTATTCGATTTTATGAATGTTTCAATACTTCCAACAAGAACGCGGAGGGTAAGGAAGACGTCTCAGCCCATTTAAGCAGAAGGTGAGAATATGAGCAAAATGTCTGCTTTGGTGTCAGTAGTTAGTTAATCGACTAATTCACTGTCAAAGTACGATCTGCTTCTTTAATACATTGTTGTATTTATGGTCCAACAGCGCATCGGAGCAGAGAAGCCGGATTAACTGATGACCTCTACAGAGACATCGACATGCGCAGAGGGCCCTCACATCCGTGGTGTGTCTGAAGACGATGCCTTGGCTGTCGTAGTAACTGATGGTTTTGGTTGCCATGGTGACCGTGATGAGAGACCAGTGGATCTCTAGATGGATGGGAAACAGCAGCAGCCACTTGGAGAACAGGTCAACCTGAAATCATCCCACACACACACACACACACACACTAGATATCCAAGATACAACATGTTGCACGTGTCTACTGCTGTCAGATGATTGGGCAATACGACCAAGAGTCAGACTATAGGACCAACAGATTCTTCTTTACTTGCATGTGATTGGTGGTGATTTCATGCATTACTGAACGTACTTCACATACTTTGTGTAGTTAGTTAATTTAATTTAGACTGTGGTTGCCAACAGTGGCAATGACTCCACAAAAAAAAAAATAGTTGACAAGCCAAGACTCTGAAAGGCAAAGTAAAAAAACGGAAATAAAATAGTGACATTAAAGTTCAACTGACACTCTACTGTCAGAACAAGTGAAAAATGGCTTCTTCCTCCTCCTCACTTTTTTAGTCCATCTCTTCACACCGTCATAACCTTTGGCAACCAGCTGCTTGTGGAAGAAGCTGTTGAAAAAATGAACCTGAGAGAGAAATAATAAAGTGCATTAACACATTACAGTCAACATTTAATAAATAAAATCATGTCTAGAAATCTGAATATTATCCCAAGTCTTAAAACAACAAAACTAATTCTCCTCACTCCTACAGCGAGCCCATTTTATATTTCATAAGTTGTATATCCTTTTGCTATATTTTTCATTTCCAGCATACAAACACACCCTGACTTACCTTGTGTTGCGTCGCCTCCATGATGAGTTCTCCATACATGTTGATAATCTGAGAAGAACAGAAAAAGATTCAATGTAAGACCGTCCGATATCACCGACACAACAAACGTGATCCTTCTTTTCATTGTTGCTGAATTCTATTTTTAAAGTGACTTTTGTGTTAGAGGGCCACACAGCGCATGAAGAAGAGTGACGATGGCCCAAGAACAAAAACAAACATCTGTAGCTGTACGAGACTTCTGTCTTCACCTGGTCATTAAGCCAGTTCTGTTCCTCCAGCATGCCAAGGTCCTCCAGGCCCAGGGTGTGTTTGTTATACGACACCATGAAGCCCGCGATGGGAGCCGAGGCCAGCGCTGCCCTGTACCGAGCCATCTCCCTTTTAATGTCCAGCCCCCTAAAACAAAGACAAGAAGTTCTTATGCAAACCTCTCAAGTATTCATTCGACTTTTAAGGACATTTCAGAGAATATGATGGGTTCAGATCAAGGGCGTAGGTTTGGTCTCAGCATTGGTAGGGACACTGCCAGTCCCCCCCCCCCCCGCCATCTAAAAAAGTCTTCGTTGATATCAGGGGTGTTTCTAGGATTCAAAGAAAGGGGGGGCTTAGCCCCAAGGGTCGGGTCATGTTTGCGCGCGCAGCAATTTTTTTTGGGGCCCATTTGGGGCCACAGATATTCATTGTTTCAGACAGTTCATAGATTGGTTCAATCAGAAAGAGTGTGATTTTGCGCTGTAGTTTTTCTTGCATTCAGTATATGATAACACAAGAGACAGAATTTGAGGGTCATAGTGAAATTTGACAACACAAATATGAATTTTTCTCAAACAAAGAATATCCGCGTCACTCCCAAATCCTAATTCTTAAAGGGACCGCACACAATGGATGGAGAATGGACCTGACAGTGTCAACTTTATATCGTTCAGTATGATGATGGGCTATTGGATTGTAATTTGAAGGGTGAGAAAACACACAAACCAGAACGCACGCACATATGTAGCATGTTAAATAGGCCGAACGACGCCACTGGTTGATATTATGTTGAACAGGCAAACTTTATTAAAATATATTAACATTTGTGTAACTTGGAACTGATTTAAACATAACAGTAACAAAACCTTAGTTTAAATACAAAACCGTATTCTGCCCCAAATAAATAATAAATAAATGAATAAAAAACGTTCTGCTAAAATGTCAATATACAGTAACAGTATATTCTATATCCAAAATATATATAAAAAAACTTTTCCCAGTTGTGCAGCCAAAAAAAGCCAAAAAAATTAAAATCTATTCTACAGCACTTAAAGGCTACAAATATAGTAATTAATAGTAAGTAATTGCAATTAATCGCGATTAATCTCATTGTTATGGCAAAGTTCAATCATGAATTAAAAAGTAGTGTATTGTGCACTTTTATTTGAAAGTACTGCTATCTGAACAAAAGGGCAATAACATTTGGTTTGCAAACACTTTAAACAAATCAGGTGCTTTTTAACAGCAGTATTCCCTTTACACAGCAGCAGTTCTATCTCATCACTATCTGTGCTCAGTGTGCTGACTTTATGTGAAACGTTCCACTGCTGTGCAACAGGAATACAATGTTTCAGCAAAAATGTGTGTCTTCATGACAGTCAGAGCATGTGAATGCAGCTCTACTGTTCATCAATATAATGCTGTAACTCAGAGGTAATGATGGTTACCCAGCGATCAAAGAATAAAGACACTTTACCCACAATTTAGGTGTATTTTCCCTTTAACTCACGAGATGCAGGCAGCATGTAAATTATATATATTTTTTTTATGTTTTATGTCAACTGCTGCTGGCATAAACTCTTTCATCTGTATCGTTGGACAATTGTGTGATTGAGGCTTAGTGCTGAAACATCTGATAAACCCTCAAGCATTCAGGCAGAGAGTGAGTGTGAGTGCGCAGACTTACTTGCTGCTGAGGTCAGAGTTGCCTTTCTTCTTCAGGTGTTCCAGGACATCGCTCTCAGTGAGAGGAATGAAACTGCCGTACTTCATGTAGAAGCTCTCCAGAAAATCTGAAAGAGAGGAAATCACGATGACTGAATCCTGTGATCGATCAGCTTAATAACATAAACACGTTATTGTTTGGAAGATGTTAACATCCCAACTCCACAAAACAAATTCAGAATCCATTGCTTACAATAATAGAATTGTCTGTTCAGGCTTGTGCGTTGATAAGTTCGAGCATTTCACATTTTTATGAATGTATTAAGTCGAGTAATATACACACTGCTGATATTTGCAAATCCTTTAACACTTGTCACTGAAACAGTTTTGGCTCGTTTGTGTCAAAGCTGCAGTCCCGTTTTATTTTCTGGACAGTATTTTTGTAATGTACTTGATGAAAAACAAAACATGTCAAAAAATGTGCGTATCAGCTTCGAAATTGCCTCGACTACACATACATTTAGGTCTTACCCATATAATTCAAACAAGAAAATATCCCATGAAAGTTAAACATTTACACGAGGCCACACGTTTTACCAATGTCTTGCGACAGAAAAGGCGCCGTCCTCAGCACTTCCATTAGTTTCTGTGTAAAAAGCTCAATGATTCACCGTGCGTCATCTCAACAGAACTGAGAGCACATCTCTTACCGTGGACCATTTCAGTAAGCTGCTCCAGCCTCTCTACATCCAGCTCACTTCCGTTTGTTTTATCCGACACCTCTTCCATCCCCGCCCTCACCCAGGTTGCAGGCTGACAGTACAGCCTGTGGTCTCTTAGTGCCCAGCTGTACTGCATGCTGAGCACTGTAATCGGGCCCTGGAATGGAGGAGCAACCACAGCGGGATGAGAAGTTTCCACCTCCATGAGAGTGGAGCAGTGGTCAGTATTTGCTGGTGTGGGGACATTTCCGTTGGACAGAGCTACCGGTACAGACGTCGAGTCTGTTCTGTCGGGAGTCTTGTCCACCTGCATATCAGAGTCCAGGTCCTGGGAGATAGCAAGTAGCCCATTGGCCATTTCCCTCAACATCATGTTACCGTCCTTCGTATCCTCTTCAGGTTCAGTGTCACTCAGGTTTACCGTGTCTCCATTTCCACGTGAAGATTTAACTGAGCCGGGGTCAGTCTGCCCTCCATGGTCCATATCTGCATCTTTGTTTTGCCTCTGCACGAACACTAATGGAGCCAGGGCATCCACTGTAGAACTGATGACAACTCCACCTAAACCTCCCCTCTTTATTCCACCTTCTACATCCATGTGTGATGCTAACATAGCTCCCACCAACCCCCTCCCTCTAAACACTGGTGCTCCCCTGCCTGCTATTCCCAATAGCATCTCCACACCTCCTTTAACCCCTGACCCTTCTATCGACATGTCCTCCATTTTCTGCACATCCCTTTTCTCTGGAGCAACAGAGTTCCTTATTGGTTCATCCTGCAGGGAGACTGCGACAGGCTGAGCAACAGCCGTTTGTGACTGAGTATCAGCCACAACTAGAGTATTTTGCGCCTTCTCATAGCAGTCTTCTTCGTCCTCGGCTTCCTCCACATTCTCCGTGGTCAAATCAAAACACTTGGTACGTGTCAGCTGGCCCTCCACTTTCCTTTTTGGGGTGTCTCTGAGGTCCCTTCCGGCCCCCCTCCCTCTCCCCCTCCCCCTCCCTCTGCCCAAGGTTCTGACATTGTGTCCTGTACTGTTGGGGCCACAGCAGTCACAGGCTTTAGGAGTCCTCTTCCTGCCAGACGTACGGCCATTGACTTGGCCCCGAGTAGTGGTAGGTGTCTCTGTGGAGGACCAGGCTGACGCTCGGCTTGAGTTAGTAGCAAGTGCTTTTGCTGAGGTGGGGGGCTCGGCTTCGACAGGAGTCAGAGTAGAGGGCTGGGTCAAGACCGAGTTGGAGGTAAGGTCTGTAGCGAGGAGTTTGGCAGGGTTCAGGTCCTGATCTGTAGTATTCCCATGGGGAGGCACAAGAGGAGGAGCTGCTAGAGGAGGAGGTGCTGTAGCAGGAACAGTTAAATGAGGTGATGCTGATGTTTTCACTGGGGATGCAGAGCCGCTGTGAACCATGACGTCCTCCTTTGGCTCTTCAACCCCATCACCCCCCTCTCCACACGCTTTACTTCTCCTTCCTTCTGATCCTCTGAATATTACGTGTTGTGTTTTGTTCCTTCCTTGTGTTTTATCCTGACGCTTCCCTCCAGGAATTCTTCTGCAAAGTACTTTTGCCGTGTCGAAAAGCCTGTCCCACCACAGAGGTCACTGACTTGACCAGACAGACTAGCACATGTCAGATATACGGTGTTCCTCAGCGACGGGTAGACTCTGAATGTACCAGTAACTCCACCATGGTCCCCTAATCACAGCACAGGGAGAGAGAATAAGAGCCAATGAAAGAAATGTTAGCAAGCACATCTCATTTAGCTGTATCATTAAACATTTGCAGTGTAAATGTGCAAGGCAGGACTCACTTAAAATGAATCTATTCCTCTTTCAGTGGGAGATATTATTTAATGCACGAGCCAATTACAAAGTAACAACAGTGACATCTTCAATTAGCAGGTGGATCACTGCTAATTCGTTTTAGCTTGCAACTAACTCCATTTTTTTCACAATGTAATGTCTAACGTTAGACAACAAGTTACTTAGCTGACTGTTGTGCCATCGCATCACTTTTTTCATAGAGCAGTCATTTAGTTTAGAAGCAACAGTCGTAGTTAGCTGATGTTAGCAACATTGCAGCGAGCATTCTTGAGCTGCAAATATTCAGTGTGCGCAGATACATGAGCTATTATTATCTTTGCTAATCATTAGCATCTTTGCCAACGTGTGTTTAAAGTCCCTCAATCATTTAAATTAAGAAGTTTAATAAAACTAACGTTACCTCATGTAGTGCGACATTGGCCGCCGCAGCTGCTAGATCATGCCGACATATATTTCAGAATATGACGTACGATCCCATAATTTCATTTAGACTCGCAGAATTGTACAACGTTTTGAATCAGTTAGTAATTCCCTTGAAGCTAGCTAGCTAAGTCTGCTAACTGCAGCCAAAACACAGGCGTAAACACAAAGCATCGACTACACATTTCCTCCATTTTCAGCAGGAAGTTGGAGGCGTCGAAAGACAAAAGCGGTGCTGCGAATCCGTTTCTGAGGTAATATGGAGTATAAGCAAAAAACGCATGCGGGAAAGTGGAAACAAACATAATCATACACTACCTTGTCTATGAAATAACAAACTGAGTTTCATCTGTCCACGATTTGAAGAAACAACAATTCAAGCTGTCGTCGCTCGTTGATTGCGTCATGGCGTCCGGATAATCTCCCCAAGTAACCTTCGAATTCCTCTTCTTATCTATACCCATACAATATTACACCAACCTTTCTTGAATGTTTAACCTCATAAGAGACAGAAAGAGGATATACAGCAATACACTCCTGTTGACATTGTTCTATTTGAATTAGCTTTTTTAGGCATTTCATGTAAATTAATCTGTGTTGCCATATCAAATACAGGAAAGTAGTGGAAGGATGATTGTAATTGTAATTTTGAATACTGTATAATTATATACAATGCAAAATATAACACAAACTGGTATTATTATGGTATAATCCCTGGTATCATCATTTCTAACCCACAGATCAATGACAACACACAATGTATCTTGGTAATATTTAATTACAAAAAACTAAGACAGGAAAACAATAAATAAAACTAATGGTCAAAAAGTAAAGGAATTAAGTCCAAAATGATCAACAGTTAAATGTCCAAAAATGGTTACATAGAGAGAATATTAACATGATAATTACTGGTTGCTTGACAGCAGTAGTTTCCAACCATTTCAAAGTAATGCAATGACTTTAGCAAAACAAAGAAATATCTACCACAGGAATATCTATATTGACGATGTAAAAATGTCATATTGTAGTGAAGTGGGTATTCCGTGATGCAAAGTAATGTTGCAAAAGGCCCAAAATGTATAAAACAAGCAAATTCAAAGAGATTTAAGTGAACATTTTGCTTTTTTAAACATATGAACAAAATATATTTGAGCTTACTTCAAGGCTTCACCAACTCAGCCCACTTGCTTCAAAAAAGAATGCAGCAGATTATGCATTAAAATGAACACAGTCTGTTGCTATACATTTCCATTTGTACATATGGTCAGTGCTCTATCATTCTCTACTTACATGATCAAAAACAAAAGGCATTATAAGTTTCTTCACAAGTGTCATTTGGCTCCAGTGATGTCAGATGATTAGAAGTGACCTGATTGGTCCCATTTAATCACCAAACATACAGATGCAGTCATACAAGGGGTCTTTCTTTGCACATACATGTCCTGCGTTGCTGTGGCAATAATGCCAATCCGAATCATTTTAATAATGCTGCAGCTTTAATAAAAAATGGAAGAAATATGGTTTAAGGATATACGTTTTAGACTAACTGTAAGTACTTAGTGCTTTATTAAACTGGCATCAAGTTATTTTTTACAATTTGTACAAGATTTTGTTGGAGAAGTTGATGTTTGTGAAGATGAGCTTGGTGCAGCAGACGGTAACAGCTGTGGGGTTTGGGCCTGGAAGAGATGATTGGTAAGTTTAAGTGGACAAAAGGGTACTACCCTTCATCTTTTTTTTTCTATCCTTCCATAGAAACATATTCTCAAAACACGACATTATAAACATATTTTTTCATGTAGAGGGAAAAAAAGAGTGACTATTAGTTGTTAACACACCTACATACATGAAATCACCATTACCTATCAAAGTGAGGCATTGATAGCTGGAGTATGTATGGTCTTGGAGACTGAGGCGCCGTCGCTGCCCTCTGCTGTTAGCACCTGGAGCTGCAGCTGGTAAACACTGTCAGCCTGAAGACCATGAACTGTCACCAACCGCTGAGACTGAGGAGGATGAAGCAGAGTAAGTTCAGAGTACCACTAACAAAAGTATCACCAGACTTATCCGAACTAAACTTAACTAAACAGAAAGAAAAAGGAACTGTGAAAAAAATATATGCATTCAATGTTAAACACAGCTGATACGCGGACATGCGAGCTCTAAGTACACGAAGGTCAAATACTCCGGGCGGGGCACTCTCGCGCTCGCCTGAACACAGTGGAAACGTACTAAACTCCGAGAGATAGCTTTTGCTCCAGTTAACTGCCACATAGCCTTACAGAGAACCAGTCTCTTCTGCCTACGCCGTCTCAGAGATAGAGAGAAGGCGCCCTAGCTTATCTAGCGCCTAGCTTATCTAGCTGTTCGTACATAACAATATGCAGCTGCAACAACATGCACACACACTGACGATGCAGAGAAGGCGGTCCAGGACGTGAGCCAGTGTGGGCGGAAATGCCCAGTGCTCCAACCAGGTCGCTGCTCAGCTGAACACAGCTCCACCTGCAACTTTGCCTTAACCAATAGGCTTCCATAAGAAGAACCTATACAAACGCATGCGCATTCTGTCTAAGCGCCTGTTTTAGTTTCATTTGCTCCTACAGAGCAGCTTTTCTTAGGTCCGTGCACGTTTAACTGCTGGACATAATACTTCTGTTACAAATAAACTTTATTGCTTGAATTGAGCGAAACGCCTCGAACTCAGTCTGTTCATCCGAGTTTTCTCCTCAACAGATATAAAAATACTTATTGACTCATTATCCCTACCCACACACACACACACACACCCCTCTCATATTTCTAAGGCATTTTCATTCTGCTGCTGGTAAAACCTAAAGCTGTCACTGTCGACCTCTCTTTGTGTCTCACCGGTGCGATTGTCTGTGTCTGGGAGATAAGTGTGTCTTCGTGTCCTTCCACTGCCGCGGTAACCCCTGATTGCAGTGTCCAAGTGAATTGGAACCCCTCCACAGCTGCCGGGTCCAGTGCATGATGGGATATCCTCCAGCGGAGCTTCATGAGCAGAGTGCCATTGACTTGTTGAAAGTCAGCCGTCAGTCGTTCTGGACGCAGTACCACCTTTCTGCTGGCCAGGAGGCGCTCTGACACAACCAGAAGACACAACACATGTCCTTCATCTGTGACAGAACACTCTTTCACATTTTGTCTCCGTATATTAAACACGACTACAGTTTGAACATTGTGATGGTTATTTGAAGTGCATTTTAAAAAGCTTATTGTGTGGCTGTACAAGAAGGTTATTTAGTATAATATCTAGTCTTACCCTCAGTGTTGCAGGTCAAAGCTTTGCCTCCTCTGACCCTGATGGAGGAGCAAGTCGGGGTCGTAACCCAGGCAACAGCCTCTGACCCTTGGTCAGCCTTCATCACCACGGCGACCCGGTACTTACAGGCAAACAGCAAGCCTGTGATGGTGTGATGGGTGCCCTGGAGAGAGAACATCAAAAAGTGTTTAAAAGAGTGTTTAAACGGCACACGGCTGGTTTCTAAAACTGACATATTACAAGGTTCCGTAAAATATACACACGACCTCTACTTTTGTTTCTAAACCTGTCTGACATAAGCTGCTTGTTAGCTCCATGGTAAAATAAACACGACAGTTTGAAGTGGCACTTTGCAGCTTGGCAGCTTCAAATGGTGAGGAATGGCTGAACGTCAGTGAACAGAAATCATGCTCTGTGACCTCAGCAAAATTGCACACAGCACTGAATTCATCAAGCCACTGTGTCTGTGATCATTTCAGATGAGAGGGTGACACCAGGACAACAGTGGGTCAAGATCTAATGTTGGCGAGGCCAGTTTTCTCCTGATAAATGGGCTATGGGCAGATATCAAGTGCACTGTATACATTCAATAAAAGGTTTTCTTCTAAAATGCCCCTTCATTGCAGCTTCACTTCGGGATTTGGGTTTCAAATAGCTGCATTTTTAAGAAGTTGGTGATTCAATTTGAATCTAAAGTAGATTTTGTTTTGCCTTTTTTAATTTTGATGACACATTTAATTGAATTCTGCAAATTACTTTCCCACAGAGCATTCTCATTCAAAGCCCTCCCTATATTTCATTCTTTTACATTTAGATATAAGATAATTCAGCCAGGGTTTTGACAGAGTTATGGTAAAAGTGATGTTAGGCAGAGACAAAGTTGCACACAGACGGAGGATCATAGCATTCCAGACTGATCAGAGTTATGGTGCTGAAATCCGATCTCTGATACACACATATACACAAAAAGACACAACAACAATGCTCACAAAGAAACAAGACACCGCTACACAATTTCACGAACACAGACGCATAAAACTCAGCCAGGGTAGTTGTACCTGCACAGTTGTTGTTCTCTCTGTGCTTGTAACATTAGTACTGCAAGTATGTGGACGCCACCGCAAAATGTACGGCCCGGGATGTCTCTGCCTGCCTGTGAAGCAAAAGATAGACGGACAGACAGTGGACGTGTTTATTATCATGAATAAGACAAATATAATCGAATACACGTCCTACTATTCTCTACATTTCTCTTTTATATTTACTCCTTTTACCATTTTCTGGTAAAAAGTCTCGTATTTTGTCTTAATTCTTGATTGATGATTAACAATCTTTTTAGTTTTTTCTGAGTTCTATCTCTCTAAAGATGAATATTTTTGCAATATCTGCATCTCAAGCCTAAGTATATGCAGAGTACATTGCCATGGTCACTGAAAATCACAGATTCTGATCGGCTGGAATGTGTGGATTCATTTTTAGTATTTGAGGGTTATTTGAGTGTAATAGTAGTAGCTGCTCAGTGAGAGCCAGGCTATTCAACTAGAAATGTGTCACAAGAGGAAAAACAGAACTTTCAAAAAATCGTTGAATGCAATTAATTCGTTTTGCATCCTTCTTTTGTCTTCTGCTGTGTTTTCAACTCACCTCGGTGAGGCCACTTCCAGAACACCTTGACCTGCAGCTGGTCATTGTGATAATGAGGGGCAGCGACCTCCAGGCGCAGATTGCCAGGAGTGACAGGGTTAAGGGGGGATTCAGGGTGAGGCAGAGAGGACGAGAGGGGGAGGTCAGAGGAAGAAGGGGAGGAGGATGAGACGGAGGGAAGGGATGATGAAGATGAGGAAGACGGGAGCTCGTTGGAGAAGTCTTCACCTTTGGTGGAGAGAAAATAATGTTACAAATTCAAACTATGGCTGATTTGACGCTGTCTTTTGCAATGAGGGCAGTAAAAGGTAAAAACATTTTGAACATCAAGCTCATAAATATCTGACATATTTCTTGCACATTTTCACAATAAACCTTTTACGTGTTCTGAAACATAAAACTTTGAATGCAGGCGTGGTTTCCTAACCACTCTAAAGTAAGTATTATTTATTGAGTAGCTGTTCTGAATGCTTATAATATATGAATGACTGGATGTATGAAACCTGTTATAGAACACATGGAATTTATAAATGTATTATATTGTGCCAGGAATATCATAAACCGGTCTACGAGAGTGCAGCTGGTAGCTAGATTTCCTGTAATTCACTCACTCAGAAACACAAACTGGTTTTATCCGGCCTAACTGACCCGCATGAGGAAAACATCGCAAATATGTGGATGGTGTCAAACGTTAATGCTGCTAAATCATAAATGGCAATATGTTCCATCTTAAATTGTTGGTATGTGGTTTGATAATTGAGCAGCAGACGGCTATAATCCTCTGCTGGGCTGACCGACAGGTCACCTATAAATACGTCTTTAAACAGTTTAAACAGTGCAGCTGCAGGGAGACCAAATATGCTGACAACCAGTAAATTCAGGGGCTCTGAACAAACTACTTACTAACTAAAATAATCGACTCAATAATGCATGGCTCTGTTAACAAATGTGTGCTGTGGATTCTGCATGCAGTATTTACTAATGTCAGGATGAGTTCATGAAATGTTCAGAAATGTGTGCTTGAAGAAACCTCAATCTACTGAGCAAATCTGAGCCGTGCAGTTCCTTACTGTTTATTCCAACAAAACAAATCTGTAAAAAAAACAAAAAAACTACGAGAGGTTTGGTGCCTTCCTAAAAGTTACACATTTCTCGTGATTTTACACGTGGCTGTATTTGTTCATCGATCTAAAGATAAGATGTTCATCCAAACTGCTGAGAGAGATGCAATGGTGAAAATACTGTATTCATGGTATGTAAAATCAAGCTACATATATTCCATTAAGAATAATTCATCCTTGCACCGTTTATAAAACTCTTTAGAACCAAGGATATTAATAGTTAATAGACAGAAAAATAATCAATGAATCACATTCTACTGCAATTATGAAGAGAACATTTACTATAGACAGTGTTAGTGACAAATATACAACGTATACCATAATGAGGAAAGTGGTTGATTTGTTTACCTGTATGAGTTATGGTGGAGAAGACAATTTGGGCTCTTGGACTTTTCAACCTCTTCTGACCCCAGTAGGCCACCGTCTGGACAGACAGGAAGTAGGAAGTAGCAGGCAGCAAACCCTGCAGCCACAGCTCACACTGTGCCTATAACACATGTGAGAATGGGAACATGGACAGAGAAGTTTTCTTAGTCTTTGGGAACGGTGGTTCTTGGCTACATCTCAGTCTGTCCTAATTCCCTTCCACTTCGTTAGAATTTGACCGGGGTCTGATAGAGACGGTATCAAATCAAACACAAATAGCTCTGATGAACCTGTGTCCTTGATTCAAGACACAAACTCAGGATCACCATTTTAGCCAGCACAGTTACTGCCGCCATCTTCATCATCGTTTCTGTCATCACAATCCTCATCACCATCATCCTGAGTGTTGTGTGTCAGTCCAGACCTGTTCTGCATTACCCTACTGTTTGACTGACAGCTCATTAACAGGCTTTTAGTCAATCAGGTCTGTCTGTCAGCGTGGATTTCAGCTAGTCACAACAAAGAGATGCTTGGATGATAACAAGTGTGTGTGTGTGTGCACACACTTAAGACAGAATGAGACAAAAGCAAGTTAAAAGCAGTTTCTTGGTAACCTGCAGACAAAATGGGTTGAAGTATTTCCATTACACTTGAGATAGACAAAACATATGGCCTGTACAACTGTGTGTGTGTGTGTGTGTGTGTGTGTGTGTGTGTGTGTGTGTGTGTGTGTGTGTGTGTGTGTGTGTGTCTGTGTAAAACAGAGTGAGTGAGAGAAGCCTGGATTTCTATTTAGGTGCATAATGTCAGTGAACATTGTAAGAGGCTGATGTATATTTAAAAGCACTGATTCAGCAGAGGTTTTTCTATGTTTCAATACTTCCTCCTATTTTCCCTTTTACTTCAGGTTTAATGCTGAATCCCTCCAGTCCTGCATACATTCCTAACTGACAGGATGTATGTTTTATACACATCTAGGTAAAGTATCATCATGTGCCAATGGGAAGGAATACAACATTAGGTCTTCCTGTGATATGAAAACTAATTCACACAGAAATGTTATTCTGGTCCCTACCTACCTGTTGTGATGCTGCTGTCCATGTGTGTGTGTGTCTAGATGCAGCTGCAAGTAGGACACACTAGTAAGGGGGGCCTCATTTAAATTCCAGGTTCTCCAGCCAAGCAGAACAGCGGAGCAGACTAGAGATAAATGGCTCCACCAGGCTCAGTCTGGGATCGCCATCACTACTTAGGATAGCTAGGTCCATATGAGCGTGCGTGCATTCAAACCTCCAAACTTTGATGTTGATGTTTTTTGATTATTTTGTCTCTACTCTTGAAGTGAATACTCATATTGGAGTTGAACAGTTAAGAGGGTCTAAAGCTGATGGATCCTGTGCAAAGAGGACACTAATTTAAGGATTTAATGTTCGGTCCCTACACAGGCAATCTTCACTGTTGCGTCAAAGCTGTGATACCGGTGCTGTTTACTGTGATTATGGGTACTTTGGTGCTGCTGACGAGACTTGGTTGCATTGTGAACATATTACATCACCATCACACCTACAATCATGATTGTAAAATCCACCCTCTTGACTGTTCTAAAAGCATTACATGTAATTTCAAAAATACAGCAAGAAACCTATTGTATTTCTGAAGAAGTTACTCTTTGAATTGAGCAACGAGACAGGAATGGTTCAGTCTCTTTATCGAAGCTGTGTTATCACACACACATGCTGTGCTAGCAGCTACAGTAATCAATAATCATCTAGACATCAGTCATATAATCCAACCTCTGCACAGATCTCATGCTTTACTTCTATGGTGACTGAACACTCACTCACTAAGGCCCCCGTGCTGTAATGACTAGCATGTTGTCAGTACATTCCCAGATGCTTTGACTTGAGTACATGTTATCTAAATGCAGGAAATGCCAGTCACTCCACATGTCTAAGTTATCATGTTATTTCAACGCTGTGAAGCCCTACCTACATGTTGTCATAGTACTTTAACAAAGTTATGACCCATAAAGATAATGGCAAGTCTGTCTGAAGACAATATTGCATTTGCAGATCCACAAGGAACATGTGCACAAATCGTTGTTAATTTCAGGGTGAATATGTGAAAACTAGATCTAGATGTAAAATAATAAATAAAAAAAGGTAAAATATCATGAAACATAACGCATCTAAAAACTTGAATTATCGTTAAAAAGTCAAATCCACTTTGATGGGATGCAAGTTTTAAGAATGCAAAACAATATGCACCAAATTTTTGCTTATTATATGAATCAAAACGCTTAGTTGAGATGTCTGAGCACCTCCACCTAATTCTCATTTGTAGGCTTTTTTACTGGCTACAAGTCGTTCAGCGGGACATTTCTTTATTTGAGGTAATCCGTTCCTATGGTGTGTGTTGTTTTCCTATTTAATTGTGTGATGCTGAATCTCAAACGTACACAACATAGAAGTTGCTGCTGTTATATGAAATCAGTTATTCCAATTTGCAACACCACTGGCATACAGTAGCTGTTCTGTTTGAGCACTGCAGAGACCTGTAAAATCAGAACCAGGAGAAAACAAGGAATGTATGTGTGTGTGTGTGTGTTTGGTGCATGGGTTTACAGACCTTGTAAAATCTCTCAGGTGCAGCTATATAGATCTTGTGCATGTGGTGTGTGTGTGTGTGCTTTTAATGTATTCTTTAAAAGGACTCATTTGATTTAAACCTACAAACTGAAGTGTGTGTTTGAAGAGTGGAGACCGTTACTCACTTCAAAGGGCTGTTTTAGGGTTAAAACGTGGTTTTAGGGTGAAAGAAATAGTTCGATATGTTGCTTAATATTATTCGCTTATTCGCTTTCTTGCCATGAATTAACTGAGAAGAGCTCTTTTCTTGGCCTGCAGTCTTATTTGCACCGTGAGGTTGCCAGAAGACCAGTGGAGACAACACAGAGTCAATGGTCCTGGCCAAGAAATAGTCCAGCACATAACCCTCCATGAAACCACAACATGGCATTTTTACACTTTTGTTTTGGGACAGATTTACAGATGAGACATAACTTGTTGAATGGTGAAAAAAAAACATCTCTATATTATCTCAGTTAGTGTGATTACATTTATAAAAATGTTTCCTTACCCCTTGAGTCACTCTGCTGTTGCTTTCCTTTTTACCCTGTTCTGGTGTGCGTGAGTGTGTAGGTCGTGTAAGCACCTTCTTGTGCACTGTGTGCGTGTGTGTATGCAGCGTGTGTGTGTGTTTGTGCGCTGTGTGTGCTTGTCGAGACATCCAGGTGATTCTGTAGTTGTGGACAGGCAGGTCTGCCTCTCTGGGGGGCTCCCAACTTAAAAACACCGCCACTGTGACCCCACTTCCCCCCGACCTGAGGGGAGACAGCAACAAGTCATCAAACACCACCACAACATGGATGTAAACACATCTGTGGTAATAAAGTAGACAAAGTAAAGTATAAGTAAATGTTTCCTCATGCTGATTGCCTGTAAAATAGATGCAACAACTTAATGTCAGGTTTCCTATCTTTCTATCGTTTTATGTATGTGCACACAATTTATCATTATGTCATACAGAAGCTACAATTTAAGTCTTCACCTCTGTTATTAAATGTTTTATTGGAATATTCCGGCTAATCTAAGACATGGTCTGAACTTCGCCTGACCTTGTTTAGAATTACGGCACACAAATAGAAGACTAAATGTATGATTGGAAGAAGGTTAGGGATGAACTGTCATTTGCATGCAGCTACACCATCAGACATCTACTTGACCACATGTTATGACTGACTGCCGGTAGCCTGCAGCCCTGAAAGGATGCATAGCTACTAATCCAGCAGGGAAGTTAGCATTAATCTATCTAATCATATTTCACCTATTGAGATGAGATACCTTTCCGTGAGCTGGGTGCCTGGTTGAGAAGCCGTCCGGTCTAGAGTTTGGTTGCTCACTCTGACGTTTATTGGAAGTTCTGGAGGTGAAGGGTCTGCAGTGAGAGAGAGAAATGCTGTCAAGAGAGAAATGGCAGCAATGATCATCAAAATAATAATAGTTGTTGGCACTTTTCTCAGCCCTGGGTAGTGCCTGCACGTTAGAGCTTCTCTCATGGGGAGTTGGGAGGTAGACAGTCGGAGGGTATTGTTTAGAGAGACGACAGTAAATAAATCACAATTAAACTGTAACAGCGGAGAAGACATTCCCTGTGAAAATCACACCCTGAACCTGTTTGTCCCAACTGTTGCTAACATCCAATACCAGGTCATCTACAGCCCCTATGGCGAGGAAGCATATATGGAGATTGAGTGAAGACTAATTGGGGTTAACATCATGATTCCTACAAAGCAGATGCCGTTCACCAGCTTGACTGAATTGTCAAATAGCTCGATGCTTAATTTGTTGCAGCGCAGCAAAATAGAGAAGCCATTCCGGGGGAGGGGGGGAAGGAGAATTTCCTCTTCCTCTTAGTCTCATTCAAGTCTGCAAAGTCAATTAGATTTACAGCATCAAAGGTGAGCGATACTGGAGAAGCCTTAAGCTGCCCTTTTCAGTAGCTACCGCGACACAAACTAAAGACAACCTCCACAAGTCACTGTTTGCCTCCAAGATTAAATCCTGAGGTTGCTGCTCTTTCAACACTGGTTCTGTATCTCATGAGAAACTCAAACCCCAATCCTGTATTTGATTAAAACAACAAAATGTATCTGATTAGAACTACATCCCCCGTGGCAGGCCTCCCACAGGCTTCGTGCAGTGCTCGGCTGACCCAATGCAGAGATCAAAGTTAAGGCAGCGTAGTAGGTCTGCAAGACCTGGCCTCTGTGTGTGTGTGTGTGTGTGTGTGTGTGTGTGTGTGTGTGTGTGTGTGGTTTGTCTTTGGAATAAGCAGGATGTATCTCAATGCCAGGAGTAGATCAGAACCAAAACACACAAGGCCTTTTTCATTGTTTGTTTCTTTTATAAATGAGTGGACTTCAGTCAATTGTTTCATTAGATGACGATATCAAGATGAGTTTTCTGAACCAGACATTCCCTCGTAATTACTGCTGGCAGGTACTGTGCAACCCTAATATCTGAACAAATAGGAAAGGGGATTTGAACATTCTGATTCTCTCTCTGGTTAGCATCAGGTCACAGTGGAGGAACTCCAACCATCCTGGTATCTGCAAACCTCCTGATTTGTGACCCCTGACTTCCAGCCCCTGACTAATCAGACCAATGGCCTGGAAACACAAGACTCTGACTCCTTCGAATGTTGAAGTGTGTGTCTTTAACCTTTAACCCTGGCCCTTAAAATGCACACACACACACACACACACACACACACACACACACACACACACACACACACACACACACACACACACACACACACACACACACACACACACACACACACACAGTGTCTTAGGATTAATTCAATATTTTGGGGTATAAGCTTACTTGCTTTCTTCAGAATTAGATGAGCAGATCGATACAATACTAATTTCTGTCTATTGTATGTGATGCTATAGCAAACAGCCAGTTATCTTAGCTTAGCATAAAGACTGGAAACAGGGGGAAACAGATAGCCTGGCTCTGTCAAAATCCACCAGACCACCACCTGTGAAGCTCAATCCAGTCATAAGAGAGCAGAGCACCCAGTCGGCTGTTTTGAGTTTGTGTGTACATGTCAGCATGGTAACGTCACTGCCATTTGTGATCTTCTAGTAGAGCACAAGGAAATAAATTCCTCTTCAAGACACTCAATATTGTTCATAATTTGTGTTGATAAATCCAATTCTTTCACGTTCTTTTCAGGGATGTAGTGGTTTGTATGCGCCGTCACTGGGTTGAAATAGATTTGTTTCCTGATTTCTTGTCTGTTTTCTTTACATTGTGGTTTGCTTAACATGACACTGCTTCCAGATCGACACATACTTTATCCTTAATCCTCGTAAAAGTAAAAAAAATACACACTGGCTTATATGCAGGCAAAAAAGTGTAATCATATATAATAGACAGACATGAGAATCTACTCATCTAACTACTCATAGCAAATAAGAGTATTTCCCACATGTCTCATTAATTATTGCTTTAATATGTTGATGGGCAAGTTTCAGTACAACATGGACAACTTGTATATTCTCTTCACTTCATTACATGAGGAATTCTACTATTTGGTGTTTTGTTGAAGGCTGTGGAGAATGCTATCTCAGACACCTCTTCATAATCTCCCATAAGAGCTCAACTGATAAAGAACCTTTTTCCAAAGCTCGGTCCAACCTGAAGTCATTATTCAAATGCTGACAAGCTTTAGCCAATCATGGCAGGGGATTCATATCCCTAGCCAATCCTGGCACAACACCAATATGACCTAAGCCTGCTAAGCATTAGAGCGAAGACCTCCTACTGTGTGTGCCTGTGTGTGTGTGTGTGTCTTGTCTGACAGACCTGCAACAGGGATTTGGCACTAAACCAACTGAATGAGTATGCGTTGCCTTACTGTATATAATATGTGTGTGAATACGTGCATTTGAAATTGCGTATTTTTTGTTTCCTGTCTGTGTTTTATGGACTGCCTGATCATTTCAGCTGGGTGTACTTTAGCCATCAAATCTGAGTTAAAGAGAGGGAAAGGAGAAGACAGGAAATGTCCCTGAGGTTCTGACTTTTCTTCAGAGAAGTGTAATATCACTCATAAAATGACACAAATGGAACGCAAGAGCCTGTGTTTTTGCTCAGTGTCTCGTGACAGAATATCAAAATTCAACAGATAAGTTGGGGAAACATGCAGGAGGAATCATCACTCTCTGTGGGACTCTCGTAAAGACAATGAGAGCATGTGTTAAGACTGTGTTTGTACTACCTTTACTGGAGATGTAGTGTTTGCTGGGTGTGGTGAAGCCTCTGCTGCCGTGGCTGTTGATGGCTGCTACTCTGAACTGGTACCAGCGTTGAGGTCTCAAATCTGACAGAACCACATCTTCAGAAAGCGGCTATAAATACAAACACATCACATACAACAATGACAACGTGCATGTCAGAGAAAAACTTCAGTTCAAACGCATTTTCATTACCTTTCTTCATCTAACAGATAAAATTATACGTGATTCATGACAGATTTAGAAATGTAAAAGCAACTTAACAACCCTGTTCATTTTGCTGACCTCCAGTGGTTTAACCTCTTACTTTATTACAGTGATTTACAGGTGTACTCCATGACACTGTGACATTACAACCATCAGTGATGCTGGGTGTGGTCACAGGTGAAACAGGCTTCACATGTTCAACCAGCAAGGGCAGCAAAACACATCCTCGAGGGTAAGATACAGAAAATATCGATCCTTAGGGGACAACAACCTGCACAGCCGTAAGGCCTTTTCACACGTGTGCGACTCTATTTAAATATTGTATTGAAAAAGTGTCGCAAATTTGCATGGCTGCTGGTATGAATGGTTTTGATGCATAGTATAGCATTTCAGATTTTTGTGATGGTTATTTGTCAAGCCGTCGGTGTGTAAAGGCCTTAAACTTTAAATCTTGACAAACAGGTATTTTTTCCTCAGAGAGCATATGAACATCAAACATTTAATGGAATAGTTTTATATTTTGGGAAATACACAATCAGTTTTTCTTGCTGAGAGTTTGAGAAGATTGGTACTACTCTCATGTCTGTGCTCATCTGTCCAGGCAACAGCCAGCTGCTGATTTGCTTAGCTTAGCATAAAGACTGGAAACAGGGGGAAGCAGTTAACTGTCTCTATCCAGCAGTAACACAATCTGCCCACCAGCACCTCTAAAGCTCAACAACTAACAAGTTATCTCTCATTTGTTTAAGCTGTGCACACAGAAGTCTACTGGACTATTTCTTGGAAGTGACTGCATCCAGCTAAGAAATAGTGCAGATATTACACAGATGAGATGTAGCGTGTTAATTAGAGCTTTAGAGGTGCTGGTAGGCAGGTTGTCTCATCTTTGGACGGAACCATGCTAGCTGTTTTCATTAGTTTCCAGTCTTTGTGCTACGCTAAGCTAACCCGCTGCTGGTGTTAGCTTTACATTTAGCGTACAGACATGAGAGCGGTATAAATCTAACAATCTAACTCTCGGCAAGAAAGGAAATTGACATTTATTTCACAAAATGTCAAACTACTTTATTTTTTACGACACTGAACTCGCTGTTCTTTATGGAAACCACGATATTTTCTAAATAATAAGTATAACAAAACAGTTTGCTTCAATCCAAGCCCATTTTGGGCACGTGTGTTTCGCCATCTCTCACAAATCAAAAACATGACAGAGCTCTGTGTACATTAAGACATATACGTTTTACAAGTTAATGAGGTGGAAAGTCGGATTGGAATTCCATCTCATAATGGTGAAATGAAATGATTTACCAGAATTATGGTTAAAATTGCTAAAGATTCACATGTTTTGTCTCCGTGACAGTGCAAATGTAATCAACTGCTTAAGATCTACTGATCCACACACACACATACACACAAACAGACAGACACGAGCTGCCATCTATTTAAGTCTATAATGAGTGTTCAGTCATTCAGAGTCAGCCGGTGGAACGACTGTGGCTGCCTGTGGTTCCTTTTTAAGCTCTGCTTATTTACCTAACCTCACACAGGCACACACACACGCGGACGTACGGTGCACACACACTAACTCACTCGTACGCGCACACACAGATGTACGGTTTACCCTGGCAGAATAGGAGACTGGCTGGGTTGGAGAGGTTTAGACAGCGAGGCAGCAGACTGATGAGGTGGAAACAGAGTCTAACATCCATCTCCATAGTTGAGAAGTTTCATCATTCGAGGCAAATTGAGAGTTATGAGTTAAAGACATGTTACAAACTGTGGCGCTGTTCCACCGTTAAAGGCACAGGGAACAATTTGTATAGCTTCAATGACTCTTAGACAGAATTAGATAAGTGCCATGTTGTTGCATCAATGTACATGATGTAGCTTTCCTACATCAACTATTATTCCCCCAATAACATAGAGATGGTGATATTAACAGAATTGTCTCTTTAAATCATGAAAATACGAATTTCTTTATGATCGCAATATCTCAAACATTCTAATCCTCAATATAAATACCCGGGTTGAAAGGTGATTGGGTGCTGGCTACTGTACAGTAGTTACCATTGCAACAGTAGTCCATGGAGAGGCATGGTCTTCACTGGGATGAATCCCGACGTTCCAGCGGGACTGGAGCATGTAAACGATCGGTTCCACGCTGACATTGAACTTTGACACCCACACTACCTTCACGCGTCCCTCTGAATCCTCCACGAAGCTCATCTCTCTGCGAGGCTTCAGAGGAACACCTGGAGGAAATCATGGGATTGTTATTTAAAAGGGCAAAACAGGAAAGAAATGTACATTACATCAAATAACCCAAACTGATTGTGAGATTGATGGATACAAGTGTACCGTATGTTGACATTGTTTTTTACAGAGTCTGTGATTGGCGGGACATGTAAATAAAATGACTTGACTACCAACATAGTGACACTAGGGATACATACATAGACAAGTTTCACTGGATGTCTCAAACACCATCATATCTAATTACTGGAGAACACACAGTATATAGTCAGTGCTTTTAAAACTGTTGAGTCACTTCATAAAAAATACATCATTGGTAAAGCAAAATATGTCATCACTCAAACAATATTTTCTTTGTGTTTGAATATTATTGCAGCCCAATCGTCGTCACATAGGCGTCTGAGGCAGTTTGTACTCCTGACTAGCTCCACGCAGACTTGAGCTGGAGCTTTTAACCGTCTGGGACTTCAGATGCAGTCAAGCAGGCAACATTTAAGGATATTTATTACATTAAATTGCATTCCTTTCATTGAGCCCGACCCTTTTAACCAAAGCAACTCACAATAAGTACATTTAAACACCATAGGAACAAGAGCTAGATGTCATTAAATATTGGAAGGGCATCCCTCCCAAAGAAACAACAAAGCATGTTCAGTGCTATGAGTAACAAGCACAGGGGGCCAATGACAGCACTCAGCTAACAGAGATCCTTTTTAACACCAGCAATGACACTTTTAATCATCAGTGTCATGCTATTTGAAACAATCAAAAACAACTTCTTTAAACAAGTTCTCTCCATCAGTGCAGCAACCTCTTACAAGAAAGCCCATGCAATGTTACAAACAAGTCCCAACCTGCCTTCTTTACCTTTGTATAGATTGGATGGGGCTTGGCAAGTGTGTCCACATTCATTAGAGCAGCATTTCCTGGGGGAAGGACAATGCTGGTCTAACGAGCAGCTCTCCACGCAGGCTGCAGCGAATCCGGTGGCTCGCTGAGGCGGAGGGCAGTCCCCCTGACGAGACGACCTCAGAGAGGTCAGAAACTCCCTGCTCGTCACACACTCCGTCTGCTTCTGAGAGAAAGGACAACGGGGGAATCGTTATAATTACAGTTGACACACAACGGAAATAATACGTAATGTATAAACACACACAGGAGGGCAGAAAAACACACAGCAGAGGTGAAAGTGTTTCCTTTGGTAAACTCCTACTGACTCTTTCAAGGCAGCCTGGTCTGAAAGGGTGTGTGTGTGTGTGTGTGCGTGTGTGTGTGTGTGTGTGTGTGTGTGTGTGTGTGTGTGTGTGTGTGTGTGTGTGCACATGGCTGCAGATCATCAAAATGTAAACACAAGCTTTAGCTAATAGCTCTGAATTACCCTGTGTTCCCAACCAGCCAGCCAGTCAGCCATCCAGCCTGTAACATGCTTCAGCTATTGTGATGAAAAACTAATCTGAAGACCACAGCGGCTGGCTTTACAAATAATAATTTAGGGCCCCACACAACCACATTATACACTCACGCATATACATTCAAAAGCTCACAAACATGTTATTCATAACACACGAAAGCTTGCATAAACACACACAGGAATGCTCATTCATGGAATTCACAGTCAGAAAACAGCTTCATGGTGCCAACAAAAGCAAGTTTCTGATGCAGGAGTGACACAGCCACCAAGGGTTTTCTCTCCCTCTCACACACACACACACACACACACACACACACACACACACACACACACACACACACACACACACACACACACACACACACACACACACACACTTTCTGTCTTACCTCACAGGACTTTGGAGAAAGCACCTTCCTTGTTTCCCACAGTTCTTTGCATGGCTGAAGGCACTACACATAAACAAACAAATAGAAATAAACAAAATATGAGGCTTAAGGCACAATAAAGTAAGGGTTTCACAACCCACACTTGTTTCATCACACACGATAAATTGAGAAAATCAACAGCATCTTAAAGTATTAATTCAACATTTTTGGAAAAGATACTTATTTGCTTTCTTGATGAAGAGTGAACTAGTTGAGAGGATCTCATGTCTGTCTGTTCAATATATAGTTACAGCTTGCAGCCAGTTAGCTTAGCACAAAGACTGGAAACAGCTAGCCTGACGCCGTCCAAAGGAAACCGAATCCACCTTCCAGCACCTCTAAAGCTCACTAATGTTACATACGCAGACCCATATGGAGGTGCAGCTAAAGACAGATTTTGTCATTAGGCTAGGTGAGCTCTGTCCCCCGTTTCCAGCCTATTTGCTAAGCTAACAAGCTACTAACTAAAGCCTTATATCTAAAGGGCACTTATGAGAGTGGTATTGATCGAACTCAATGCCAGAAAGTGAAAATAAGCATATTTCCAAAATTGTCTATTCCTTTAAGTTGCTGAGGTTTGAAGAAATACAACAAAGAAAAGCGGTAGAACAAGAATAAGAAGAAGAAGAACAGAGGAAACACACACTCCTACAGCACACATGCACACACTCATCTGGTTTGCCACCTCAGTGAACTGGTGAATGATGGCTCTTACCAAATTAAATCCAGACAACATATAAAAACTGCGGTTTCACCCCAAACCTCCTCCCCCCCTCTCTCTCTCCCCCCCTCCCTCTGTCTCCCTCAGCTCCCCAGTGTGCCTGGCTTCAATCATTTCTACAATTTATTCCATCTCACTGATTCCAGGGGAACAAACGGAATCAACAAAAAGCCATAAAAACGGCACAAATATAGCTACTGTTGGACGAAAACATGTTCTCCAAATGGACCCATTTGCAGAATGATGGCTTTGGATACTGTTGGGGTAATCATCCCACTTGAGCACTGCATTGTAACCACGTAATATCTCATTTTATGTCTGAAATAAGGGACAAACACTACATAGTAACTTGTTGCTGGGAGTCATTTAGCATCAACAAACCAAAGACAGTGAAGCCACATGTGCTGGTTTCTTAACTTGTAGGACATAAAATGCAGTCTCAGCATGAAGCACGAAAGCTGTTTAATGTTGTATAGTCGGCTCATTTCATTCAAGTCATGGAAGAAAAAGTTTGGGTTAGCGTGAAGTGATACTCCACCCCCGAAGTCTCCCTACTGAGTAATAAACACTCTGTAGGCTTGAAGTGTGGTCGTGAAAAGTGTGTAGATTGATTCTCCACAGGTCAGCTTAGAATTACGAAGGCAACAATGGATTCCAAAAACGACAATATAAAAATCTAAATATGGAGAGCAATGACTAAAACACCTCCGCTGTCCATATGTATGTCCACTATGTTCCATGACTGTATCGCTTAAACTTGGTGGTTCCCATTATCTCACCTTCTTATGAATATTGTCTGATACATATAAACAATACTGTATGAATATAGCTGGTTTGCTGACTAATGTACAGCTTACTGCCTCCGTCTTCATGCTTGTTCTAATAAGACTTTGTGTGTACGCACATGTGCATTAATCTGCTGACTGTAAAAGCTAAGTATAAATTAGTATTCTGTAAAATATTGATGTAATAAGTTAGTGCTTGTGTTTACTGTGCCACTTACTGGAGTCTGTACAGTCAGTGTATGTTTTGATTGTTGGTTTGTTGAATTTGAATCCAAAGTGGCAGATTTAGAAAAAGACTCGTGATTGACAAGCCCTCGGGGCAGCTCTGCTTCTTCCTTCTCTCATGTTGGACTGAGGGCAGACTGGACGCTTTGACTTGCTATCGCCTCTCGAGGTACAAGTGGTATTACAAGACAGGACGGACCGGAGCTAACTGGTTAGCATGCTCATTCATGCTCATTCAAAAAGATATCTCTGCAACACAATACAAAGAGTTCTTCAAACTAAAATTCTGGCCACACATTGCAACTTTAACTTTTCTTTTCTTCCTCTGTAATTGAACCATGCATTCTTCAAGGAGTCTGGGTATGAGGAGACAGAGAGATAATACAAGAAACACACACACACACACACACACGCACACACAGACAGACAGACAGACAGTATTGTAACCAGATCCTGTAGTGTGATGTGTTTCTTTAAGGAGCTCTCGTGGGTCTCTTCACTCGACCACGTGCTGCTCAGGTTATCAAAATCTACTTAAAAACACCTCACACACACACACACACACACACACACACATGCACACAGCACAACCAACACCACTCTATGTTGCATCCAAACCCAGCCCACTCTGTACTCTACCCTTTTCCTCCTTTGCTGCCACTTTGATCAGTTACAGACATGTTTCATTTTTCATACTGTCCCCTGTTCCTCTCTTCCCTTTCTGTAATCCTCTGTTCTTTTTGTCTCCTGTCTTCACATTATCACTCCTCTTCTTCTCCTTGACCTCATCTCCGTGCAGTCTTTCTCTCCCTCCTTCCTTGCCTCACCTCAACACCTCTCCTCCCGTCCTCCTTCTGCTCTGCATGTTATCTGTCTTGATGAAGTGAATGTTTAACATTTTACTTGTTGTCTTAAATGGCTCTCTGTTTACTTTTAGGAACTAATTGTGGTTGAAGTTAAGACAAATTTCCACCAAAGTTTAGAATAAAGATTTGTTGTACTGTACAGTGGTTGAAAGTAAATAAGTACTACTAAAGTACTGTTCTGAAGTAAATTCCATTTAATGCTACTTTATTATTTTTCCTCACCATAATTCAAATAGAAATGCTGGACTTTTTACTCCATATGTAGGTAGTAGTATTTGTAATCCAATAATATATTCAGTTATTCTGCATCATGAATTTAGTGTTTGATATTTAACGTATATTTTGCTAGTAATACCAATAATCCCTTCTTTTACGAATGCCAATACAGCCTATTCAATGCAAACCATTTACATGTAAAGTACGGTAATAAATGTAAGTATTTATTATTTTTACAACAGGATATACATTCAATAGGGAGAGAACAGCGAGAGAGGAGGGAAAGGGAGAGTCAAAGCAAATGGATTGAAGGTGAAAACACTCGTGGTATGTTAGTGGTGGACACCTTATTCTCTCAAATATCACTTGGATGTTGTAAATCCCTGAAAAGCACATGCACTTTCTGTATGTAAGAGGAGCTGAGAGACTTTTGGCCTTGAAGGCGACATGATGAGTTATGTGTGTGAGAGAGAGAGAACGGTAGACACAGCAGAGGTCAGAGGTCAGAGATGTTACTGCTCAACACACCAACACACTGTAGCAACAGAGCAGAGATTAATGGCCGCGTACGCGTCTGTTTGTGTGCACAGTTTGCATTGGAGCTCCTCAGATATCTGTATAATAATTAATCAATCACTCACACACTCACACACACCTCGTCTCTCGCCCGTCCTCTGGCCTCCCCTGCTGTTTTATGGCCTCACCTGCCACGATAGAGGGATGACAGCCACACTCAGCGTAGAGGGAGGAGAGGAAATGGGCGAGGGAGGGGAGGAGAGATATGGTTTCAGAGTGGATGGAGGGGGGAGAGAAGTGAGTGTCAGTTGAAAAGGAGAGAAGAGATGAAAGACAAATAGTGAAACAGGTCCAGAGAAAAGGGAGCGAGAAAGAGAGCGAGACAAAGAAAGACAGCCACACACCAGATGTGCTCACCCTGCATATACAGTCACCGGTTCGTTCAGTGGGTGCAATGTGAAAAACTATGTATGTTCATTCATGTGTTCAGCTTCTCATCAGTTGTTCAGAGTCTATTTTATATTCTCTAACATACGGTACATGTAGGTAGCATTTAGTATTGGGTATCGTTTTTATCGTATTAGTTTTGGTGCAAAACACCAGTGCCAATATCATTGTTATCAATATCAATACCTTAATTTGACAAACATTAACCAGCTATCTTTTTAACAAAAGAAGTCACAGTTCTCAAAAGTTAATTGTTGGCTATACACAACAAGACATTTTTCGGGGACCAACAGTTTTTCATGAATTGAATACACTCTGTGGAAGGGTTTAAGTTCTAAGCCGAAAAACACACACAACTCTAAGACCGGACAACGTTGTGGTAGCAAACTGTCAATCACAAGGTGGCCGTGCCCTACGGTACCCTGCTTTATCATCTACTTTACTCTAAATGGGACCATCATTTACTCCATAAACATCAGGCTTTATTGAAGACGACTTGAAACTAGCGATTAAGACCATAAACTCATGTTTACAATGCTTACTGAGGTAATAAATCAAGTGAGAAATAGGGTCATTTTCTCATAGACTACCATACAATCAGACTTCCTTTTGCAACCAGAGCCCCCTGCTGGCCAGTAGAAATAATGCCAGTTTAAGGCACTTCCTTATAAGCTTCACATTTCAGAAATGGAGGTCGCCTCCAATTACCAAGTATCTCTCATTAGTTGAGAACCACATTTCAGATAAATCTGATTGCTTACAACAAAAGCTTGTTTGATGTTTCTTCCTCTATAAACTATTCTTTTATTCGCCATCTTAAACACACAGAATTAACTTGAAAGTGATTTTCCATCAGCTTTTCTCATCTTCCCCCAGCAGCGGTTTTGAGAACGTGACCGCTCCGTTTGAAGTGAAGAATAGCATCCTCATTCTCTCCTGCAAAGCAATTCAGCAGATTTCCTGCGAAATCTGACCTGGTGGCAAACATGCAGTTTAGTGGTTGATGCAGACTCACTGATGTCACATCGATTTGAGGTTAAAGTTGTAGTGAGAGAAGTAGAGGAGCACCCCAAACAACAAACTGACAGGAGTGTAACTGTATGGAAACAATAATTGTAGCTATGCTAATAGTCTGTGACTAATTCTGCTAGAATATATAATTGCAATTTTTTTTGTCGTATAGAATGTCAAAAGTGATTTTGAGAAAAGCTGACTTAAACTACGCGTTTCTAAATACTTTCTAAATAAAGTGTCTTACTCTGTACAAACCTAATTAAAGAATCTACATTATAATAGTTTTTCTCCCTCAATATTAAAATATTAATATATTCTATTCCCACTAAGCACATTTTTATAGACTTTTATAACTGCACTTATATGATAAACAAGCACAAGCATGTTTGTTTTATATTTTGCATATGCACACACACACAGAGATGCATACACACTCACACACACACACGTCAGGCTGTGTGGAACGTAAGCGAAAAGTAGCGGAACAAATTCCACAAATCCCTCTAAAAAGCATGTTCGACTTTTGCCAGACCTTTAGAAAAACATGTACAACAACCGGAGCTAACTTAAGTCGGCAGCTTGCGGGAGGAGAGGAAAGAAAACAGAGGAAGGAGGACAGTCAAAAAGACAGATGCTTCGAGATAGTTTGGTGGTTAACTTCCTCACGTCTCAAAGCACATGAGCCCACAATAACCTCAGACAAAATCCTGAAGTATGGACAATAAAGAAATGGATGTGCTGGTGCAGGTGGCGGTCAAAACACTTCACCTACATAAGGTTCATTGTTAAGAACGCACAATGGTTTTAAACTGGAAGATCAGCTGGTTAGTTAACTTTCTAAAAAGGCAAAAATCCAAACACAGAATCAATCAGGGGCAGATTTGAAAACCCTCAATGCCCTGCGAGCATGAGCTGGCATTTCTAACAATATTTTGACGAAACTGTCCAACTTATGTCCAAGTAAATGTAACATATCTCAACCAGACATCTTATCAAACTACTGGACAGGCCTGCACAGCAGAGGGAAAGGAAATGATTGTGGGAAAAGGAGAAGAAAGAAAGGCAGTCGCAAGCTTAAACAGGCTAACAAGCTGTTGTTTGCAGCTGTACGGAGAATCTGTTGTTTGCAGCTGGGTTGAGTTGTACTTTAAAATCTGTGGAGGAGAGTGCTTTGGCCTGGCACACAGGGATGACTGCTTTTCCAACATTTTCCTCTTCTATCATTTCCTCCTGTCTTTCGATAAGAACGTTGCGCTCGATTTCATTTTAAGCCAACACTTGATTTGCAGCTGAGTGAGACGCAATTGAGGCGAGAGTCAGCCCCTTCAGGTGTGCCAGTAAACAAAGAACAGCCCCCACAGTTCTAACATCTTGTTCATAAGTGAGGGTATGATGGAGCATGTGTTCAAAGGTGGACTGGTGCACACTGACTGCAGTAGTGATGGCGACTGTTGTGTTGAAGGTGGAACCGAGCCCCAAAGACAAAGCTTTACAGCTGAAGGTTTTCTTCACAGATTTTGGCCTCACATGAGGAATGAACAATGAAGAGATGATAAGAGAGAAAGCAACAGTGACTTGATAGCTCTGTTCTTTGTTCTGCATCAGACCTCTTTGTTAGTGGACGTCCCGCTGCCTCACACACACCTGGTACACATTAGTCTGTCTACTTTGCATGTGTGTAAGAAAGAAAGAAAGAAATAAGAGAGAGAGAGAGAGCGAGAGATGGACAGATTGAGGAATTGAGTGAGGGCTGTAGTTCAGTTTTAGTGAACTCCCATGTGTGTTTCCACTCATGATGTGACACAAACCATATGTGTTGGGGCAACATCTGCCTGGTGTGTGTTTGTGCGTCTTCAATCGAGAGACTCCGGACCCTTATGTAACAAAGGAACAGATAAAGCACCACAGTCAATGGAAGCATGCTTACCTTCATCTCTTTTTCCTATCGCATCCTATTTGTGCTGTAGCCTGAGAGTAGCCTTATTTTATTCTTTAACATTCTTCACGTATAACGGAGAATGTACTACATGTCCTGCAGATCTACTTAACTCTCCCCTGTACATTCTGAGATTAAAGTTACTTAAAGAAAAGGCCATGACATTTCTAAAAATAATAACATATAAAAAAAACAACTTTGTGTCATTTTTGTGTGTGTGCGTGTGTGTGTGTGTGTGTGTGTGTGTGCGTGCAGTGAGCGGATTAACTAAAAACGCAGTGAGACAACCTCTTTCAGTACTGCTCCAATTCTGGGTAAGGACCCACAATAGAGTTGAGGAAAAGTGATACCAGTCCCTAAATTATTCGGTAAAAATCTCTGTCAAAAGTTATAGAGTATGCCACACTGCCAAGAGGCTTTATGGGATCCTGCAATGGAATGCATGTTGAGACCAAGTCACATTTTGTGAGATTTGATTACTAAAAACCCTTAAACTGGGTTTATAAACACAAGAAAAATGCAGCTCCCCCAGAGAAAAGGTCTGAAACTCAAACTGTTCAGAGGAGTGTTTTTCCTCCAACAGATTCACAGCTAAGGACCAGCGGAGTCACTCCTTCCTCCCCTCTGACCCTCTGACCCTCTCGTTCTCTCAGTCTCCCTGCAGAGAGCATGGTCCAGCCAAGGGCCGAGTATTGCACCTTAACAGTGTGTTAGTACCAACTAATGCTGCCCGTAGGACCAGAAATTGTCAAGGACTGAAACCAGATGTCTGGTCAGATTTGTTTATGTTACAATCAGATAATTATTGAATTTAAAATTAAATTTGTTCAGTCTTAGACGATGTTTAATACAGGTAAAGCTCTTTTCTGGCTGCTTGCAGTTGGACAACATTTAACATTTGATCATGTTGGCTTCTGTTTATTTCTAAAAATCGAGGTAATAAAAAGTACTGCGTTGTTTACCGAGACTCTATACTTATCTATATGATGCCTCCTCATTTCACTACAAAAAGCTAAATAAGGTGGCAGCCATGGCCGGAGGGAGCTGAACGTTTCTTGTTGTTGACGTTTCTAAATATTGTATGTAATTTCCAGTAAGTCTCACAATATGAAACGTGTGTTTTCTATTTAAATTGTTTAAAAACCTTCAAAGACAGCAAGTGCTACTCACCCATCATTCAATGCATTCTGCGTGCGCCAAGCAGACAGCCGTGGTTGTGCTACTTTTATTTAAAAAATTGCATATTTATTTTCATATACAGATGGCTGTTTGTTTTCTTACAATTCTAAAATACATTTAAATTTTGAATAGTTGTTGACAGCATTATTGTGAAGGTCATTGTTAATGCATGGAGTTTGTCCAAGAATTGAACAAATATATATTTTGACTTGATGATGGATGATGATAAAAAGTCAGGAGATCACCAAAGTTATGACAATCTGTCCCGAGGAGAACATGAACATCTGTAATAGCTGCTTCAGGCCAGAGCAAAGATGGTGGACCAACCGAATGGCAAAAAACAATATTGTCTCTCTCTATAGTTCATTAGAAGCTGTTGTTGGGATCTGTAGTTTACCTTCTTAGAACAAAACTGTTACTTGAACAAATGCAGAATCCAGAATATAATTGAAACATAGGAATATTAGTTAGCCTAATGAAACAATAACACAGTGGACTGTGCTCATTGTATAATGCCCCCAAAGGCCATAATGATTTTAAATAAAATAGCAAGCCTTAAATATCTCCCTGTTGCATGAAACAGAGTTGGACTTTCTCCACTTTATAATTCATTACTTTGATTAATCTGAGGACATCATGTCTGAGGGCTGGGACACTTGCTTTTCTCTTCTAATTTATTTTTGTTGGCCTGCTCTGCTGACTATTACCAACTGGGCTGAGTCCACTTTCAACAGACTGTAAAAACGGTAAGAATTAATAACTCCGCAATTCAAACAAGCAAGGAGAGACACTGTGCACGTCTGTGCAGTATCAGCCTGTCTGGGAGGAAAATTGTGGTCGACACAGCGGCAGCCCCCACTGGCCGGTTTCAGAGACTGTTGTTGGACGTTGGTTACCGCACAGTGCCACACTGGTATTCACACATGCACAACAGCAACACACCAAGCCAAGGTAATAAAATGTGGACGGTGGAAATATTTTCTCATCCTCTCGGTGTTGTTGTTGAACTCTAAATATCAGGAACAGAAACAAAGGACGGGAGAGAAGGAAGGAACGGATATAGATCCGTTCGGGTAAGGTCAGAGGAGCGGTGTGTGTTTGTGTTTGAGGCAGCGCGGGGGTTAGGTATCGCTGAAGTCTGCTCAGTGAGTTTGCTCAGTGCGGTCTCCACTGAAACGGTCGGTTGGTGAGAGATTTGGTGAGAGATTTGGATGGGGGGCAAGCTGTGGACTGTTGTTGATATTAACCCCGACTAACCTCAACCCACACACACACACACGACTGATGTACGCGCTGCACAGAAAGAAAGAAAAAAGCTCGCTCTCACGTCTGTTTCTTGCTTTTCTTTTTCTCTGTCCAACTGAGCATTTGTAGAAATGCTTGGAAGTGTTACAAGAAGTAAAATATGACTCAGGTGTGCTTTCAGCTGTGATGAAGCTTTTAGGTCTGAACCTGAACGGAGAGTTCAGAAAACACATCAATAAGAAACCAGACAGAATCTTTCAACAACTCATTAATATTGAGTAAGTAAAGGTCAGTAAGTAAAACTTCACGGTGGACAGAGATTTCTTTGGGCTGCTGATTACACAGCATCATCATTCAGTCCATAGAAGAGTTCCTGAACTTACATTATTTAGTGTAAAATCTTCTTTTTTTTTACAATACTGAAGCACTTTTTCTGTTTCGGAACAGTCTGAATTAATATGGAGACTCCGTTTCTGTCTTATCCAAAAACTGTGGATAGCGCTCTAAAACAGCAACAGAACAAGCTGGACCTGCAGCAGGGACTGGCTAAATATACACAGCATGGAAACTCCTCTTGAATCAAACAATGAATTAACACACACACACACACACACCAAGTTTTGCTCCAGGGTGGATGGATAATGGCGATATAGGGGAGGACGTTATTTTAACTAAAAACACAACCTTTGCTATTACAGGAGACGGGGAGTTAAGATTCCACACATACGGGAGGCAGAAGAAAGACTCTCTCTCCGTCTCTTTACCTCTCGAGGCAGAGTTGAAGACCGACACTCTGCCTCTGCGTGTCCTGTTGTTGCGTCAGGTTTGTTGGATTATCTCGTTGTGTGTTTGCATTATGGCCACTTACTACAGCCAAAAATACAAGATGGGTTCAAATCATCAATGTCTTTTCAGGGCTGCTCCCTTTTAGTGGGTTCGTCGACAAACTCGTCACTTTGCTCTAAAACACAAGATTTACAAGTGGTGCTTTTGCATGATTCTTCGTAGAGAAACTGGAGTTTTACAGATCATTCGATTCAATCAACTAATCGATTAGTTGACTATGAATGCCTTTCGTCGAAGACAGCGCTACACCGGTCCCCGTGATTTGGACCATTACACCGATGACAGTTAGATGGTAATGTAGCACAAAGCAAACATACTGCTGTTGCCATGATTATGTGCATCTGAATGTAGCTTGCATGTTGATTTAAACAGTTAAACAGATATTAGTTTGAGGTAGGTGCCAGCCAGTCAGACGCATATAGTTTCCATGGCCCTGGTACAGTTGAGACATGATGCTTATATATCTATATATATATATATATCGATATATATATATCGATATATATATATCCAACATCGAAGACTGTGTTTTAGGGTAAATGACTGGTTTAAGAACAGGGTTATGGTTGGGGTTAGGCACAGAGTGATTCATTTCTGAGTAAGCCTTCAGGGAATTGAATGCAAGTCAGTAAAATATCTTTAGAAGTAAAGCCGTACAAGTTTGTGTGTGTGTGTGTGTGAGTATTTACCTGGGCGCAGCGTCTGTGGTTTTCACACCAAACCAGAACTTGGTCACTCTGTAAAGACACGGAGAGGATGAGGATTAAGACAAACACAGAGAGTGAAATAAACCTTTCACAGACAAATCCTGTGTTTGACACATTCTGCCCACATTTGACCCATTCGTGTGAGCCCTCTGTCGAACATACAAGGAGACAGAAAGCTAAATATTGTTAGTAAAAAGGTCTGCATAACCGGAGCAAACCTGACAGACACACTCTCAACCTTTCTCTTATTTACATAATTATCCTCGGGGTGCAAAATGACTCAAAACACTGGGTCGCTGAACCAGACAGAGGCTGCGTCAATTGGTGAGATGTATGTTTGTGTGTGTGTACAGTTACTGCTAAGTGAGTCAAGACCACCAGTAAACATGGCTGCTATAACCACCGTGACAAAGGGAGACGTCATCTCATGACCACAGGGACAGAAATACAACCCCTCGTCCTCAAGTCCCTCCCACTTCTCAAACAAATGCGTCTTCAATCCACATAAAACAGCTTAAAAGAAACGTATCCAGACTTGATATTGAATGCACAAGACCACACAGACCTGCAAGGTGTTGCACAAAGAAGCATGTGTGAAGTATTTTCTTTGCAAAATGACATCATTGTGAAATTATGATTCTCTTATTACAATTTCCATAAACAAATAATACCACGGTCAAGATAACTCCTAGCTTCTGTTGTAAGTTGTGTTAACTTATGATTATTTTAATTATCAATTAATCCATTGATTATATTTGGTGAATCCAAAAACAGTTTATCCTATATCCGACAATTATGCTTCAAAGAGACATCTTCAATTTGCTTGTTTTGTTGAAATAAAAGTATAGAAATTAAACATGTTCAATTCACAATGACATAAAACAGAGTAAAGCACAACAATACTTTGACGAAATAATGTTCAGTGTTTTGACTTTATAAATGACTTAAACAACCAATTATCAAAATGTTTTATGATTTATTATCTCTCGGTCCACTAATTCATTTATTACCGGTAATTAATCACTTAAGCTTCCCATAAACCCTGTTGGTTTCACAGTTTGGATGTTACAGTATCTTTACCTTATTCACTTTCAACACTTTTTACTGAATGCAAACTGAAAACCTTGTCAGCTGTTTTTAAGAAAGTCAGTCAGTGTGGCAGAACGGCTGCTCTTTGCTTTGTCATCCTCAGCACAATCACGATGCCATCATCCAACATCAAAACAACCATTACTGGTGTGTGCGCAGTTGTGTATCTGTCTGTTGTCATGTGTGTGTGTGCCTCCAGGGAGTGTGTGTGTGTGTGTGTGGGGGGGGGGGGGGATAAGTCCTCTTAACGACTCCTAAAGCCTCTCCTGAGTTGGCTGTATTTAGCCTGAACCAAGCTCATCTCTTTCCACACACACACACACACCTTTCAGGGCTTCTCCTCTTTTCAGTAGCCTTTGTGCTGCTGGTATGATGAGGGTTAAGGGGTTAGAGTTGTGGTAACAGTGCAGAGGTTAAGGGTTAGAGATTAGGGGTTAAGGGCTTTAACGGTACAAACAAAAGATGCTGATTTGACTCATTCACTCGTACCATTCGATGCATACTGACTATTTTGGTGAAATAACAGCTGAAGGAGCTAAATGGACTTTGATGTATGAAGATGAGGACGTATTCCCCTTATAAGCCCTGTGAAGATGCTGCATGAAACAGCTTAAAGAATTCACCGTCACTAGGACAGCCGAGGATTTTTACTGAAGTCTCACTTAAAGATAAGATTAAGGCTGGGACGTTCTGTCGTGAAAGAAATGTCTTAGACATGAAGAAGGGAATAATTGGTTCATTGTCATGGTTTGGTATTTTGGGAGGCTTCAGAGTCCATCCCACTTGGCATGCCTTATGTGAGGAGGCTCTGAGTGTCTCGAGGTTAAGATAAGATGAGGACCTTGGTGATGTTCCCGAGACACATGGTAAACAGTCTGAACCAAGAGTGATACATTGTTGAGGTGGTTAGTTTTCAGAGAGGAGACATCAGGACTGCAACCGTAATCAGGATCAAATTCTGAACAAAGATCACATCAATTTTACTCTGAGTTTAAAAACGCTTGAACATGAATGCCTTCAATGCTAGTATGCCTTTAAAACCCTCGGCTTAACAATAATCTGTTAAAAAGGGATAATGCTGGGACTGCTGCCTAACAAGCCTCCTCGGATAAGGGAGAAGAAGAAAGCAGAAGAGCGTGAAAGTAATGTTTAAATCTCTGATGAATATAGGAACACGTCTGTGGGGAGGGAAGGATGGAAAGAGGAATAGAGCAGAAACACAGGCTGTCATGGTATCGCTACAGAGAAACACCTTCCTCCTTCCTCTGCCCACCTGAAGACAATCAAAAACACAAATGTTAACTAATGTTCTAATATAAATTAGACATAAATATTGTGATATAAATTTGCAGTATTGCTCTGCTCTCTCCTGCTCCTGTATGCTCGATCAAGGTGGCTTGAACTATTTTGTCTTCCAGCATAAGGATGGTAAATTGAACCATTGATGGTGGAGAAAAAGCAGCCACAGAAGAGCACTCTGTCATTCTTTGTGTCTTTATTGTTTTACCCTCCTACTCCTCGACCTCATCATCTCCACATTGCTGCGAACGTCTCCAAAAAAAAAAATGACAGGAGAGGACTTGAGAATGATGGCAATGCCATAATGTAGATGCTCCACTCAAAGAACTGAGGACAGCTAAACATCTCCAGATTTTCACTTTGGAGATAGAAAGCTGCTTTCCCCACTGCTGGCCTCACATCTTCATCCACTATCTTAATCTTTTTCACGCTCTCTTTCTTTTTCTGTCTTCCCCGCCATAACATCCCCCTGTTTCTGTCACTCCGCTTCAGAACCCTCTGCAACACACACATTAGTGCACGTACACATACGCACACTGATCCCAAGTCAATTTCATGGGACATATTTGCTGTCAGAGCCAATCAAGGCCCTTTTGATGGGCCTGTGCGCCGTATGGCTATTAAACGGTGGTCAGAGTTGAGTTTTGTGGGGTCTCAGTGTGTGTGTGTGTGTGTGTGTGTGTGTGTGTGTGTGTGTGTGCGTGTGTGTGTGTGTGTGTGTCTGCGGCAAAACAGCTGCACATGTTGAGGAAAAGTTGAGACAAAGTTGGGAGGGAAAAAGGGAGGATCAGATGAAGGTGACTGGGAGAAGAGAAGAGAAGTTGGATGTGGGAGACAGAGGAAATGGGAGAGAGGGAGGAAAGCAGAGGGAGACGGACAAAAGAAATATTAGTTAATAGGAGCAGAAAGGAGCGGCGGATACTCGTTGTGAAACAGGACGCAATAAATTTCGCTGAACTCTCTTCATCTGGCTGGAGTTATTGTATTATTAGGCAGCCAACTTAAAAAAAATATAATTGTACTTTCATCCACAGTGGAAGAACATTTTAAAATGGATATGTGCATTTATGTGGCACTATATTTCTGGTTGTGGATGAAGTTGTATGTGAGGTGTTTAATTACAAAAAAAGTACAATTCTGTATTTAAAAATATTAAAATTGATATAAAAACCAACAAAACGTTTTGATCCAAAAGCTTGTGTGCAGTTTATGGTGCATGCACCAAAAAAGCACTGATGCTCACAAGAAGCCTTGCATGAAAAATATCAAGAGAATTTCACTCCTACACAGTTCATGATCTATGATATGACTTAGAACGAAAATGTGCAAAAATCCTTATTTCATTTTTATGATTGATTTCCACACTAAAACACTAAAAACTCAAGGCCTTAAAACTTATTTTCCATCCTGAGAAATGTGTCCGAGCCTGAGACACAAGAGACACGTCGGAACCAGAACCGATCCGCGGAGGAAGAAACACTTGCACCAAAGGACTCCCACATGGCTCTGATGACTGCTGCCTCCACGGTGATCATTGCTGAAGAATGACCTGATATTACTGGACGCAAACACACACGGACAGAAACATGTGCACGGTCAACATGCACGCGCACAGCTGCACACACCCTTCAGTGTTTGAAAGAGAGTGAGATATAAATCACACTTTCGACCAGATGCAGCGATAAAAAGTGAGTGTGCGTGTGTGTGTGTGTGTGTGTGTGTGTGTGAGAGAAACAAAGGCAGAGTGTGTGTACATATTATGTGTGTTGTGGTCAGGCGCAGCAGAAAGTCTATTTAACACGAGGCATTAACTCTGCTAATCACACCCAGATGACCCAGAAGCAATCACAGCTACGTTGTGTGTGTCGTGTGTGTTGTACGCGTTGTTTGTGCGAGTGCGAGCGGTGAGTGCATCATGACTAACTTCCACGAAACAGAATATGAAGTTCTTCCAAAAAAGCCCATGTTGAGGTCTTCGAATTCCCGACAGAAGCCCCTAATTAGCTTACGTGCGTGCACACGCCCGTGTGTGTGTGTGTGTGTGGTGTGTGTGTTTCTGTGCAAGTGTGTCAACGTTAGTGTTTGTGGTGCCCCACATCCTGTAAACAAGAGTCACAACAAAGTGGTTGTTACACGGTCCTGAACTTTGCCTCATCCGACAATTACGGCATCTGTCTTTCTGTTTCGGGTCACTTCCAACGGCAGCGATGGTGAAACACCGTCGATCAACAAAATACTCAAAATGATCAAGAAGTTAGAAGAAAAAGTTCAATGTTTTTAGAAATAAGCTTATTTGCTTTCTTGCCGCGAGTTATATGAGAAGATTTCTCCCACTCACATATCTTTATGCTAATTATGACGCTGTCGCCAGAAGCCAGCTAACTTAGCTTAGCAAAAAGACTGTTACCTTGCGACCAGTAGAGACATCAGGAAGTTACTGGTCCAGACCAAGTAACAGTCTGACGATGGAAAGCCATCTGCAGTACTATTAGACAGGTGACGTAGTATAAGGAGCAACTCTGTGAGAGATGGAAGGGTCATACAAACACACGACTTTCACCCAGAAGACCACCGTTTGTGTCGGCGGGAAACCAAAAGTCGACACAAGTATGTCAAGTAAAAAACTTCCTTCACGTACGTAACAGGGGCTACATAACTGAAGTTACCCAACAAACATACTTATTTTAACCCAAACCATGACCCAGCGTCCATATGTGAGGAGGGTCAGTTAACCGGCCCGGCGGCGGTAGCTTCATATTCGGGCTGCAGATATGGGAGTGATGAACAATGTATTTAATTGCTCAAGTATCAGATATAATATGCCGTCAAGGTTTTTATGTGGTAAAACAGTCGTCTTGTCCATCTCTTTTTATCAAAGCCATGCCGCTCAATGCAATGCCATTCCAGCTGTAATTTACTGACTTGGAATGTCCTGGTTTCAGGTGGGAGTCACTCCTACAATGCCACAATTTTATCACCATCTAACCCTTGCTTCTGCTTATCAAATGACAGGGCAGTCCCAAAGCCGCAGAAAGAGGCAGATGCTTTATCTCTGAGGTGAATCAAACAAGCCTTTTGTCTCCTGCCGTCACCCACCCCTCTGCCTGTCTCTCTGCTTACCTGTCTGCCTGCATGTCAGTCCACTTTTTAACCCAGCGTATTAGTTTGTCAGGTTATCCGTCTACGTGTGTGTTTGTTACACCTGTCTGTCTGTCTTCTACCCCCCCGTCTGTCTTTGTGCTTGACCGCGTCTGTCTACCTGACTTTATCTCCCCGTCTGTCTCTGTGCAACCTGACCGTTGTCTCTGGTCTTTTTCAGAGCGTGACTGGTTGGCTTACCGACCTCTGGGCAGATTAGAGTTACCTACCGCAGAGCAGCTGGGACACACACACACACACACACACACACATAAGCATAAATGCACAGGCAGTTCATTCAGCCTCACACTGGCCCTCAGCCCCTGGCTCGAACCACAAACCAGCTCATCAGCACCACAGCCCTGTGAGTGTTTAAGACACGCAAACTAATCTGATCCACGACGTATGTGCAAAAAAGATCCAGCCCCGCAGGCGAGGCTGCAGTGTTTTTCGTTATTTTTAGGAGTTTACATCAAGGAGGAATTTGGGAATATGACAACATACCAGCAAATATATACTCATGTGCGCACACACACACACACACAAAGAGCTATAATTACACTATTACACCATACAAGGGAAAGTCGTGGAAAACCCAGAGAAGAAGCAGAAAGAGAGGTGTAAATAGAAAAGTGGTGACTCACATTCTTGTGGCTACACACTAGCCACACACACACACACACACACACACCACACACACACACACACACACACACACACACACACACACTGAGAGAGAAAAAGCCATAAACACAGGGTCCAGCCACATGAAGCCAGAGGAAGCAATGTGTGTGTGTTTGTGTCTTTGTGTCCGAGTGTGGTGACAGAGTAGGATGAGTAAAGCTCTATTTGCCGTCACTGGTGTTATAGTTACTGGAGCTGTTGCTTTCAAACGTGATGTACTTTAAATGAATGAAACACATTAATCACTCTGTGTTCTGCTACACTGTCCTATAATAGGTTCAGGGAGTGATGCTGCTCCCCAGGATGTGGCTCAGAGGAAACTTGTTTCCTTGTTTGCTCAAAGTTTAGAGGCTCTTTTTAATTTGATAAAACACACAAAGTTCTCAGTGCCCCTTTATATCCCAGTATGAGTTTCTAAATCGCAGGATTTAAACATTGTACCGTCACTGTCCTGTTATTTTTCTTATACATATTTCAATTAGGGCTGCAGCTAATGTTTAGTTTCCTTATTGATGAATCTGACTTTTCATTTCTCAATTCAATTTAATTCCAATGAGATGACTTCAAATGCCTTGTTTTGTCCAACTAATAATCCAAAATCCAAAGATATCAGTTTTGCAATGATATAAAAACAGAGTAACGGATGAAATCCTCAAATCGGAGAAGCTGAAAAAGCTAATGTTGTCATTTTTGCTTACTCAAATAATTATTTGATGATCAAAAAAAGTTCATTCAAAATGTAGTAATCGTCAACTAATCGACTGCACAACGCTAATTTAAATGACGAAAAGTTAAAATGATTAATTTGAAGGAATCATTCCATGCAGCATTGAGTCTTTATAACCCAGTTTTCCTCCTAAAGTGATTAAAACGGACCCTAAAGGCTACACCAAACAAAATGGGATGACGAAATGTTTCTGTCCTATCTGGGCTTGTGTATATTTTCATGTTCACGTGTAAATTGATAATTATTCGTTCACAGATATCAGCATACAGAAAGTCAGAAAATCAAGTCAACTAATGCTAAGAGTGTGACAGTGTGATATGTTCTTCAGACAAGAAACGAAAGAGTTCCACAACATATTGTTTTTTATCGTCATTGTGATGTCAACTTGCATGATAAACAGGCTGCGAAAGACCGCATTTTTTTACTTTTAATATAGTATCATTGTATTTTGTCTGACATGCGCCATGACAGACACAGGCAGTGTCGTTTACTTCATAAATTAAATGGGGGTGAATCCTAAAACAACGCAAAAAAACATTCATCAGGTTGAGAATGAGGACAGATGTTATGTGCGTAGCGAGTGTGGGGTTGAGTGAGAGACAGAAGCTGAAATTATTCTCCGCATCTGCGAGTAAGCTAGGGTCCACGGGATGCACGTTTTGTCATCAGAGGCATATGCATGCAAATTGTCTGGAGTTTGAACACATTCTCCAAGCAGACTCCAGACAGTAGTATAAAAATAAATACTACTTGTCCGTGGTGTCCGCAGCTGTGAATGTGACGGTGGATGCAAGAATTGAGTAAGTAATATCCTTATTGCAATATTCTACAACTTCATTGCATATGAAACCCAGGTAGAAAGTGAATATCTGGCCTGTTTGCTACCTCCCAGTCAGTTGGTTTCACTTCCATCGCTGTCGTTTTGATGCTCAACATCTGACTACTTCATTGCACTTCATAAAGTTTAAACCAAATGTTCCCTTTGTCACACCTCCATTCCAGAAACCCCACCACACACACACACACACACACACACACGCACACACACACACACACACACACCACTGCGAGAGTCATCCAGGGGCCACCCTCATTACCCAATGCACAGGTGCCGGGAGTCTATTCTGGATGGACACGGAGCAGACCAAACTTTTGTTTTATACATGAACATATATATACACACGCACACACAATTTCTTCTACACACCTCAAAGCCACTGGGGCTGAACTCTGTGGTTAGTGACTTCCCCACCCACTACACAGCATGCACATGCTGAAGCCGTTAACGATAAGTGGCTTTTCGAACTTGGTAACGTCCTAATGTCCCCGTTAATCACATTCCTCACTACAAAGGCCACAGAACACGGGCCAGCGACTTCACTGGGATGAGCAATTTTGTCAACTACTATAAACCAGTAAGCTACATTTTTTTCAGTGTACCTTTGGCCCTTCTGAGTACCAACACAGGGCAACTTCAATCTGAGCAACATCAAAACATTTGTTCAAATGTTCCTGCTGAAAACCATGTTGGAAACATTGTTTTAGGTGCGATCCCGCCGTTTGTTATGGTGCTCCACTGTGCTCTTACTGTATCTGCACAATATGGCATTGAGTGGCCATTCATTCTGGATGGAATTGTTTTTAAAGATTTTGATGATAGCCACAAAATTGTAATGACTACATAATGGGTCAGAGGTGTAGCAATATCAGTGTGGCCTTTACACCAATCAGACCAAAGAAATATGATTATTCATGTTTTGATAAAGTTAATTTTCATGTCTGTGGCTACATACATCACTGGGAACAGCCATGCGCTGTAGCTTCTGCTTCACTGAGGTCATCATGTCAGTGGATTGTGAGAAAGTATTTATAATCCTTCTGATGTGCTTATTAATTTGACACTTCACTGCACCTGATTGATTCAGGAGGCTCATGCCTGCCCCAATTTCTGTTCCCACTGTTACACTGACCCCACTGAGCTATATGGAATAATACTGAGAGAGATGCAGCAAATAGTGTGTTGTCAACAACACATGCAGTGATGGATAAAGTGGTAAAAATATCAGTAATGCACCTGAAGAAACAAATAAAACAAATGCAGCCAAACAGTTTACTCACTTTAGAGAGTAACTTTCCAACTAACGTGATGAGAGGGTTGTTTTAGTGGTAAATGGCATTACAATCCTCAGTCACGGCTCTCTGTCTTATATTTTATGACTTCTCGTATTATTTGTAGATACACAGGTGATCCTGTCGACCGCTGACTGCAGGTCATATCTGACCTGAGGCTCGGTTAACACTCTTTAAATAAGGGACAACGTGGTCGTAGGTACCTGGAGGTGTCTGAAGGCAGTCGTTAGCTGAGTCATGTGCAGAGTGAGGCACCTGGACGTGCATCTTGCGCTGCCGATTTTCTCCTGATCGTCCTCTTGCTCCGGTGAACTCCTGCGGGCACGAGTCACCGCCAGCACCGCGCACAGGAGCACAAAAGCGGCCCGACAAACTGACATGACACCGAAAGAGATTTTACAAATTTACACGGCAGACTTTTCTTCCTCGTGTCCGCGGCTCGTCAACGTCCTGCTCTCGCGACCCTTTACGTTCAGAATGAAAACATCTGAGCGCTGCTCCTGTCTGCGCGCGCGAGCAGTTAGTGGAGCGGCTCTCCTCGCGGACACTCCCACCACGCGGAGTTATAATGGGGGCTTTTTAACTTCAGTATATCCTTATCATCATCCTCATCCTCACAGCCTCTTCGATTTTATTCACTTCCTCCAATTAGTCTATCAATTATCATCATCATCATCCCTCAAACTATCACTCCCATAAATGCAGCTCATACCATGATCATCATCATCAGATTCACTTTCACCTCTCTCACCTTCCTTCTCATGTTTATTTTCTAATGCATTATTGGTGCTTATGCAATCGACCATCATCAAGTCAACATTAACCTTCACCATTACCTCACACTCTTACTCACTCCCTCACTCACTCACTCTGTGCACATTATCATTACCCTGCATGCCAACATTATGCTGACGGTCATCAAGCATCACTGTCACCTTCATCATCATCCTCACAGGTCTTTGTTGGCCAGGAGATGTAGAAAAAATCACCTACGTTTTGATTTAGGGGAAATGGAAATGTGTAAATATTTAGTACGTACTGGCAGGACTGTTCTTGGCCCTGCAGTTCAAACCAGACTTGATTTTGACCCATATAGAAAGTACTGCGTACTGTAGGTTAGTATAATATTCAAGAGTGATTTACAATCATTCTGGCTTGTCAACCCTCAAAATTCTTGTACAGGTCTAAACAGATACAAGTTTGTGAAATTAGGGAAAAAAATGCACACAATTTTGTATAACAGATGTATTGTTTTGTATTGTTCCTTATTAATCATCCTGTGACATCTTGTGATTTATCTTGGGGTCATAGGGGGGTCCCAACCCCCAGATTGGGAAGCACTACTGCTACACCATGCCCTGATCTAAACTGCATCACTACGACAAGAGAGACAAATATGTGAATAGGTGATGTGACACGTGTTCAAAATGTGTGTGTGTGTGTGTGTCTGTGTGGCTGTGTGTGTGTGTGTATTTGCGCACCTGAGCTCAGAGGAACTATGGAGTCCTTAAATCAGAAAGCAAGACATCTGTTCGTACACACAAACTCTTTCTCTCTCTCTCTTTCCTCCCACTCACACACACACACACACACACACACACAGTAGTCGCCCATTATTTAAATGACCAAAATAATATGCTCAGGTTTCTGAATAAACTAATAGCAGAGCAAAGACCCTCCCCAACACCCCAACACATACTCAAACATCACACCGTTTCACACAGACACACGCACACACACATGTGCACACAACAGAAGCATTCACCATCTGTCCAAATCTATTCATTGATTAAAGCCAAATGTGAGAGAAACAAATAGTCAGAGAAACAGAGTGATGGAGACAGAAAAACAGAAAGAAAGAGGGACAAACAGAAAGAGGGACACAAATTTTAAGAACATTTTAAAACGTTTAATTATTCATATTTTAAGTGATAGTCAATGGCGTACAAACTTTAAAAAAGGATTTGGAATAAAAACCCCTTTACATGTAAACAGACTGTGATGTAGTGTTATTTCTTATATTTACTGCTGTAGCCTATTTGTGTGTATAAACAGTGAAAGAATGTTTTCGCAAACTTGAACTTTTTTTGATAACAACAACATGTTGAGTGATTTTCACTACAGATGGGTAAATCTATAAAGGCGCCGTATTATTTTCCCTGTGTTTTGGGTCGCTCAATGAGGACTCAGGAACTCAGTAGCCGGTTTTGTGTGGGGAGTGATAGGGTTGTACTGTCTGTTCTTATAACATAAGGACAGATTTAATTTGTGAAATGGCTTTTCATGTTAACAGAGAAGCTTGAGTTTCATGATTGGTGTTAATAAGGGAGGCTATATGTAACCCTGTGATGATGAAATCTTATGAACCGGTCTGTTTGACATCAGACTTCTGGACCTTCATCACAACGCACCACATGAACACATCTTATCACAACTAAACCCAGCAGAACTCTATGAACCGACTCTATGAACTGTGTAACAGACAAGCTGTTTCCAATTTTCAAATATAATCGTTGTGTGTTTAACATGTCACTGATCTAATCCAAACTGTGTCATCTACTGAATCCCAATGCATTTATTAACTGTTTCTGTCACAATTCGTACGTGTTGTTATTATTCCTGTCCAAGATTATTGAAGTGGTCAGATATTATTCCCTGCAGCTGGTAATACTCACTGTTCATCTGTTAGTCGTCTGATGTCTGTCTACAACAGAACTGTTTCTCAAGCCATGGTCCAGGGACCCAAAGGTGGCTCAATGTGAATGCTTACAGTGAGTGAGCATATCAAGAGCAAAGGAAGGCAGGCTTTCTGAATGGAGCCACAGTGTCACTGTGTGGCATATTACAGCAATTGTTGTTTCAGTATTGGTTTCATAAAGGACCATTCTGTAGACATCTGAGGTTTCAGAGAGTTTATTTAAACTTGGCATTGCATGATTGACAATCTTACTTTGAGGGTTAGCTTTTTGTAAACTCTAAGCATTAGAGGAATGATGGTGATCGTTTGCAATATTGTTATCACACAGTACACCACACTGGCACCTTTTAAACACGGGGCATTATTTATTAGGGTTAATGTTTTAGAGAAAATTGAAATGATGTAACTCATATCAAACCAAATTCTCAGGATATACAGTATCAGCCTCACGTGAGTCAATGGAAACTGAGATAAATGATGTAAAAAGTGTTTCTTACTGACGGATAGACAGTTTCTCCTCTCTCTGCTCTCCAGATAATTATTTGTGTAACCTCCAGCCAATCTTTCAGTCAGTGCACAGCAGATCAACTGAACATGTAAGCATTTTTATTGTGACTTTGTGCAGGAACACAGTTCAACAATACAATACTACAAAGCTCCCGAAGCACATTACTCGTATGTTTCTTGTTTTTAATCATGAAATTTTAAGAAGCAATGTAAACTCTAAACTCTCCATCATACAAGCTGCCCTTCTGCTGAATTGCTGTACATTTGTCTGGTTGTAATGCTTTAAAAGGTAACAAGGTGAGTGGAAAAATATTCGCTGAACTGCTGTACTTAAAATGTTGTGGAACGTTGATAAAAAGAATGTTTGTGTAAAGAGGTCAAGATAACCCACTCAGTTACGATACTGACTCCCAGCTGATCTTGTACTGTCTACTCCTTGTTCATGACTGCATTTGTCTTTCTCTTTAGAGAACACACTGGTACGCTGTGGGCATCTTCTACTACACTAATAACGATTCTGTATTTATCACCAGATCAACGTCCAGGCGCGCCGATTTCCACTCCAGTCCAGTCTGTGGCGGTAATTTAGCAACCAGAAGAAGAAATAGTCGTAGAAGAAGAAAGATGCGGAAGCGCTACAGTGTTTTCAGGGAATCTCTCAGATTAGAGTAACGTTAGCGTTAAGTATGTCAATTTGACGTATTTGGCTGTATATGACACATTTATTCCTAATAGACGGGCTTTAAGCCACTAAATTCGTGTACCATAACGTTTCAGACACCAAAGAAGACACTTTGCTTGTGGGTTTGTATTCTTTTTTTATCAGTTAGCGTCAAGTTTAACGCTAGTTAAGTTACGGGTACATTAGATGTTGACTTTATCTCTTGGTTGTGTGTTGTGAATCTAACAGTCAGCTCAAAACTTCTATACTAATAACTATTCTATAGTTTTACATTAGATGTGAGTTTAATACAAATTGTACCCAAACGTAATAGTTATGTTTGTGTCACTACACAGTGTTAGCCCCAGTTTGTCTTGTGTATTAATTGTCAACGTAAGATCAATGAAACCAATACAAACCAGTTAACTTAATGTTAGCTAACGTTACCAGTTAACGCTACAGCTACACCAGCAACGGGTCTAACCTTGTAAGACACGTTATGACGGGTATTTATAGACAGAGCATCTAATCATGTTATTAAGGTAACGTTATATTTCCATGTTATATTGGCAGTCCCTCATGAAGAGAAGTTTAACGATAATTCAGTATTTCTAATATGGATTGTTGTGTGTTGTGTAAGGATGATGCATAGTCACTGAAGACCTGCTTTTTCAAAATTACATTTATAGGAGAATGCCAAAAAAATCAAAAAAGAGAAAGCGCAAGAAGTCTTCATCTTCAAGTGAAGAAGTTGAGAAGGTAAGAAGGTATTCAGGAGTGTTTTGTTGCTGTGGGCTGTCTAGCAATGTTATTTTAAGTCATGATATCAATACATATTGTGATATAATATCCACATGGTTTGTGGAAAACCCCTCGGAGAATTGTTCATGGATAAAGTAACCAATCAGGAATGTTTGTTTTTGGCTCGTCTAGCTGATACCGGACAAATCAAAGTTCTTCGTCAAATTCCTGCAAAGAAATAAGGCAGAGTAAAAGACGACAAACAGAGATATTCCATGGATAGCTACTACAATATGGCAAAATGTCTTACTGAAAGTAAAAAACAAGTTTCATTATCAATTCATCTTAAAAAATGATGCTCGCAATTCATCATTTTGTCCATAAAACGTCCGAAGATACTTACTGAAAAATAGCCTTCGCTGTTTCTAAAAGAAGAAATAGACCTATATCGATTGTAAATGTAATGTTTCTTTCCATGTTTTCAGTCATCCAAGGAACAAGATGTTACTAAGGATTACAAAAGTGGAAAGACGAAGCAAGATGTAAACAGTCAGGAGAGGTTAGATACAGTTTACTTGACTTTTAACAACAAATCAATGTTGATATTATGTCGTTGAATATCATTCACCTAATTCATATGTTTGTTTATTATCTCTGAATGTGATATTTTCTTCTGTTCTTCTACATATAGCTGTGCATCAAAACGAGAAAAACGTAAGAAGTCGTCGTGCAAGAAGTCATCCTCAAGTGAAGGAGATAAGAAGGTAAGAAGGTATTCTACAGTGTTTTGGTGTTAGGGGCTGTCTATATGGATACATTCCTCGGTTTCAATGCATGTTACTTTAAGTCATGATATCAATACATATGGTGATATAATATCCACATCAATTTGTCGGAAACCGCTCGAACAATTGTTCATGGATAAAGTAACCAATCAGGAATGTTTGTTTTTGGCAAGTCTAGCTGATACCGGACAAATCAAAGTGCTTCGTTAAATTCATGCAAAAACAAAAAGGCAGACAAATAGACGACAAACAGAGATATTACGGGGATAGCTACCACAATATAGACGGTATGGCAAAATCTCTTAACTGTAGGCAGTGGGTCTGAAAGTAAAAACAAGTTTTATTGTCAATTAATCTGAAATGATGTTCGCAATTAATCATTTTGTCTATAAAACGTCCAAACATACTTGTGAATAATAGACTGTTTGCCAAAGAAGAAATCAAAATATATTGATTGTTTTGTCCGACCAAATAATCCAAACCCCAAAGGTTCCAGGTTTATAAATAAACCTGGAACCAACAAATATTTAGAATTTTTGAATAAAACTAATTCATTTTTTAAAGTTGTTTCAGATAATTTTATGGTGAGCGAAATAAATGTAATGTTTTTTTCCATGTTTTCAGTCATCCAAGGAACAAGATGTTACTAAGAATTACAAAAGTGGAAGGACGAAGCGAGATGTAAACAGTCGGGAGAGGTTAGATACAGTTTACTTGTTGAATATCATTCACTGAATTAAAATGTTTATTTATTATCTCTGAATGTGATATTTTCTTCTGTTCTTCTACATGTAGCTCTACAGCAAAACAAGAAAAGTGTGCTTTGCCTTCCGTGAAAGATGTTTCCCAAAGCACCCGCCTCATCAAAACGCCTGTCTACAGACGCTCAAAAACACAAGCAACAGACCAGAAACCTGTTCATAAGAGAGAAGAATGTACAAAACCAACACGTGAAATTTCAGGTAAAGATAACGCTGTCAGTAGGTGTAAGACTGCGGAAAGCGGACCCTCAAAACCATCGAACAATGCAGGGACAGTTCCTCAGAGGACAGAGAAGACGTCTAAAGGGAGCACAGATCGTAAATCTTCCCATAGCAGCACATCCAAATTGAAAAAGCAGCGAAGGACTCCCATTTTAGTTTCTGCTGATCAGAAAGAACAGAAGAAGAAGTGCAGAGCTGAGGAACCACCAAGGACTAGAAATAAAAGCAACACCGTCGAGACCAGAGAACCAAGCAAGGCCTCTGTCTCTACGGATACTTCATGGGAGAAGAGAACAGAACTGTTCAAGAAGATGTGCCAACGGCACGAAGAAAATAAGGCCAAAAGGAGCTCGAGTACAGAGGCAAAAACTCCCTCTGTCTCTACTGCAAAGCATTCCTCCACTTCATCCAAGCAGACCACCTCAGTTAGTCGCTCAAATGTGGGGAAGAATGTCAGAACTGTCCCAGGGAGTTTCACATCGATGTCATTTAAAACAGTCAAGTCCTCATCTGTTCAGGAACAAAGATGCTGTCCTGTGTCAGCTCCGCCTCTCCAGTTTAAGATATCCAAAAAGGTTCAACCAAGACCAGCAGATAGCACCGGTAACAATAACGGTGCTAGTTCCTCAAACAGAGATCTCAAGCATGGGACTGAAGCGCCAGACTCTGGGGCCTCAAGAAGCAAAGCCGTGCAGGAGACTGTCCAACAAGCTCACCGCTGTGTGGATGTTACACCTAGTTGTTCATCTGAAGGGCAAGATAAGAGGACGTTTCCGTCAAGCCAACCCCCGGCTCATACGGTTGCTGAGCCGTGGTATGCCCAGGTAATAAAAAGCATTATTCATTTCATCTGAACAAGCCAATGTTGGCTTTATTCATTTTTCAAACAGAAACGATTCTAATGAAAGCATTTTGTCAGCTAGTATATTGGAATTTCATCCGCATTATGTTGTTAAAATATTTTTAGTTGTTTTATATTTTATTTGTTTTCTAAAATGTGTTTTTCTGTAGATGCAAGTGGTTGAAGAGCTTCATCTCGCCCGGTCTGAGAAGCGACTGGAGGTGAACGTGATGCAGAGCTATGGGGAGCTCACCTGTATGGAGATAGACCCTCCGGAAGAGGGAGCGGCAGACACGCACTGTACGTTGTATTGTTTAGTTGAGAGACGCTTGAAATTGTGTGCGCTCGTCATAAGTGTAAATATAAACTCTTTGTGGAATGTAGTCTCAAATGGCCACATGGAGGCACTATAAACTGAGTTCCAAAGTGTAAGCCTTGTAGTGGCCTCACTTAGTGTGATTAACATGAAATATGATCCATACATTTGATTTGCTTTTGCCTCAGAATGACACGTGAAATGATTATATACCAAAACAAGATTCAAATTCTGATCTGTAACCTACACAGGCACTACACTTTGCCTGAAATTGTTATGTCCAATTTGATTCTGTTGTTAACTTTTGACAATTAACAACAAACTATATAACTGTATATATGAACTTGCTTTTTTTTTTTTACAGGTAAACCGCCTCAGCAAGACCTAATCCTTGTTTTGGACACCAACATTCTCCTCAGTCACCTGGATTATGTGAAAACGATCAGGTCTCACGGCCTTGGAGGTGTTTACGATGATTTTAATACTTGATTTTTTTCTTGTAGAATGATTTATGATTATTTCATATGTTATATAATGCCATTATAGAAAGTATCCAGTTAGTTTTCACTCCCAAGTTTGTCCAGTTGTGAGCCAAATGCTAGAAGTTCTTCTGCGGCAGAGGCTTAGCTATTGTTATACATCATCCATAGATCTTCCCACCCTTCTAAACACATCTCCACTTAAAAGGAGAAATACACGTTTAACTGTCCATCTGCTCACAAAGACATCAGTTCATCACACAATCAAAAGTTGAAAAGGACATCATTTTTGAGGAATTATCATAAAAAACATACTCCAAGAAAGTAGGATTTCCAATTTTTTAGGGGATTTATTTCTAGTTGTAACAATAAAATGCACTAATGGTATGAAATATGGAATCATCAATACTTGTTTCCTCCCTGCTTCATGTTCTCTTAGCGCTGGGCGTCCCTACAGTCCTGATCCCCTGGGTGGTGCTTCAGGAGCTGGATTCCCTAAAAAGGGGGAGGGGCATGTCAGGTTCTGTGGCGCACCTGGCAACTCCTGCCATCTCGTACATATACAACGTCCTGAAGAACCGAGGACATCACCTGTGGGGGCAGTCGATGCAGCAGGCCGCTGAGGGCAGCAGTGAGTGTTTATTTAAGGAAAATAAGGGAATTTTATGTGCATTGTTTAACTACAACCAAGCACGGAACCTAAAAATAAATTAGTTATTGAGCATGGTACAGTGTTTGAGGTGTGTATTAAAGCGTCAGTGACTTGACCATTGACACTATTGCATTATGCACTTATATAAAGCTTTTCGACCTTTACAGTAAGGTATTACAATTATCACACACAGCTACAGAGCTGCCGTGCATCCGTGCCCAACACCATCACGAAGCCAGTCCTCCAGAATTCATCATCAATGCGTACATATTGTGAGGCAGGGTTCACTTCTTAGCTGTTGTTTTTACCAACAGTGGTGTAAGGTTCTCGTCAAAAAGATGTGCGATAGAGATTTAGCAGAGGTATTGTTTACTATTTAGGAGAATTAGTGCATCTCTTGAAATTGACTTGAAATCTCCATCTCGTGTTCATCTTTGAATCTTCTCACTTTGTCGTTGTACAGTGTGGTTTAACAGACTGTCGTGTTTTTCTCTGTCACTCACGTCGGTCTCTTCCTCTCTCTTTGTACCTCCTCGTCCCCAGATGGCCTAAATGCTGAGAATAATGATGACCGGGTGCTGCAGTGCTGCCTGCAATACCTAAGTCTGTACCCAGAGTGTGCTCTCATTCTATGCACGTGAGTTCCCACTCCTCCCCCCCCCCCCCCCCCCCCCCCCCCCCCTGTGGCGTATACTGCTGCTGCTGCAGAGTCTTGTGTCCTCTGGAAATAATGCACATGCATGTGACTGTGAGTGGGCCCAGCCAGATAGTTCCAGTTCACGATAGAGAGGGCCAGGCCAGAATAGATGTGCTGAGCATGGAGAGTTCAGTTCAGGGATTTTCTTTTGGCTTGCATAGTGGGGCGGCCATTGTATTGTTTCACCTTCTTTTTCCTTTTGACCTATTTCTCTGACTGCCACTATTTCCAAATGCTGTTACTGATCATTTTGCTAAGTTAAAGTAGAATTAGTGGGCAGACATTCGATTAATGTTGCACAGCTACAGGTCAGATCACACTGAATTTGATGCTAAAACATGTTATCCTATCTTTCCTCTCTAGTAATGATAAGAACCTATGCAGTAAGGCCCTCCTGAGTGGAGTGGAGGCCCTGAGCAAGAACGATTTGGAGGCCGAGATTAAAAAGCACAGACATGGCTTTCATCCTCTGCGAAACATTAAGACTCCCATGCTGCCCCACGTCAGCCCCCACCTCCCGTCACCAATGCAGAGCGGGAGCTGTACACACAGTCAGGAGACGACAGGCCTTTCTGTAGAAGAGAGAGGTGAGCCAACGACTAATGTGTACCTTTTTTTTTGGCAAAACAGGAAATGACCTTCCATTTTCCATCATGGTGTAATAGTTCACAGCACATACCATCCATGCCCTCGCCATTTCTTCACAGCCCTTCTAGTTTCCATGTTTTATTTGCCTCACTTCAAGTCCATTCAGGTGACATTTTAGCAGTTTTAACAAACAAAACATACACAGACTGGAGGATGTATCTGTCGTGTAACAGCTGCCATATCACCGAGTGTGTATTTTGTGCTGCCATATGCTCTTCTGCTGCAAATATGTGCATATCATCTTTTGTAAAAAAAAAAACTGCTCCCCTGCATTATGGGTTTATTGTTTGTATCCACTCATATACCGTATGTATGTAACACAGATAACAAGCGACTGAGCACACGGGAGGATGAAGAGAAGACCCGATGGAACCCCAGCAGTGTTTGTGAACTCGAGGACTGCCTGCGAGACGTGCTGTCCGATGCGCTGGAGGTGGAGATGAAGGCCGCCTACGAAGACCTCTGGCTGGAGGTAAAATTGTGAATTGGAATTTCCCATTATCTTTTAGACTATATTTGAATTACTGTTTCGAAATGCATTTAAAACATTGAGAACTGATATCTGGGACTCATGAAGGGATTAAAGGAGCTTATTTGGTTTATCTTTGCATTATTTCAAGGCATCTGGTCGGTCATTTTAGGTCAGATTTATATTTTTTGGGTGGAAAATTATGGATCAAATCTCCCCTTGTGCGCTATCAGAGAGTATATATAGGCCAGATTGCTCGTCATTTTGAACATATATTTTTAATTTTGGCTTATTTTTATTGTGTCGTTTCTTCTGTTAACAGATAGTTTACCGAAAACCACCCTGGACTCTTCAAGATGTCCTGCAGTGTTTGAAAAAGCACTGGATTGCTGTCTTTGGGCACGTTGTCCCACGGACGAAGCTGCAAACTGTTCTAAACCTCATAGAATTCTTCAACTCAGGTATGTGGGTGGAAGAGGGGGAGGGGCTTTTATGTCTATGGGTGCTTTTCAACAGTCTGCTAGTGAGCCTACATTTGTTTCAATGTTTTTCTTTCTATGAACAAAAACACATTTGCTTTTTCTTGAATCTTGTTGCAACTGGCACCATCCTCAAGGTTAACTAAACAATCCACAATATATAATGAAACACATCTCATGTTCAATAAAAGCTAGTAAAGATATGATAAAACAAATAGATGATACATGAAACGGATAATAATGGTAGCAGAGCCTCACCTGTCATCATGAAAAGTAAAAAAACAAATAATGATCAAATAAAATATGAATATTTCTCTACTGATCTGTGCTGTAAATGTAATTTCTGTATTATTCCAATCATTTCTATAATCAAAATCGCTGAATTTGCGCACGTCCTGTTCAAACAGAGAGGAGGCACGTCACCTCAGATTGTGCAATCCCTCACAAACTGGGTTGAGCGCACGCCTTTTGCTTTCTCATTGTTTGTCACCACTGTGATATTTGTAGACACTTTTATTATACGTCCTTTCTTTCCATAGAATAGGTCATGTATTTCAGGTATTTGTAGAACCTATTTAGTCTTGCTGGTCTGACATAAAGCCGCAGTGAAAAAGCACAGAGGGGAGGCAAACAGTACCTCTGCCTCAATGAAGGCCCACGGGTCGGGTTCATGCTTGTTCTGTCGTTGCTCTTCTGCTACACTTCTCTTCTTCTTCTTGTATTTTGCTCCCGGTGGAATCAAACATGTACCGTACCTGTGTGTGTGTGTGTGTGTGTGTGTGTAAAGAATGCTGATATGAAATATGAAAAACAACCAGCAGTCAATGTGCAAGCTGCCAATTGAATGGTGATTTAAGCTACTCTCTTGGGTTCATATATTTGTAAGAGTCAGTGCCTCACCAGCCACGAACCTCATCGCACGTCACTGTCTTGGCCATAGTCCAAGCACTCAGTGTGCAGCTGCACAGTAACTTGAGAAATGTAACCAAACTTAATATGTAACTCAGTGAAAAAATGAACAATCTTTTCCACATCGTCCAGAGAAATAAATCATGCCTGGTTAGAAACGAGTTCTTGTTTTTAGCTGTGCTTTCTAACATGGCTTACAGAGTGTGTGTTAACCTCTTACTTTGTTTGATTTAGCATCATCTCTGCTGCTGGTGTTTAGTGAGGCTCGATGACGTCACACACTGTAGATGAAAACATTTGATACCAGTTTTCTCGGAGCAGATTTTAATCTTCCTTTGAATGTGAACAATAGATTAAGAAAGAAAACTAAATTAACTTGAGCTACTACATGAGTTACGATACAACATTTCACATCTGTGGAAGCTCCAGAGGGATCTAAATGCAAAGGTATTCTTTGTGCCACTGTAATAGTTTTAATGCTGCATTTGTTTCCTTTTATGTTTCTCCGGACAGCGACGTTAAGATACTGAGTTATCTTAGTCCGCTGGGGTATGACGTGGTGTTCCCTGCACTGCGCTAGAACCCTACAGAACCACATACACAATCAGGTCGTCTGCTAAGGCAGGACACTCAAATGTGTGTCAGAAAGATGCTGAGTTGTCCACTGCAGCACTTCTTGCCCTGGATCTCATGACTCAATCTAATTACATTACGCTTACAGTTCTGTGTGTGTGTGTGTGTGTGTGTGTGTGTGTGTGTGTGTGTGTGTGTGTGTGTGTGTGTGTGTGTGTGTGTGTGTGTGTGTGTGTGTGTGTGTGTGTGTGTGTGTGTGTGTGTGTGTGTGTGTGTGTGCGTGCGTGCGTGCGTGCGTGCGTGCGTGCGTGGGGGGGGGGGTGGTTGGTCTCAGCCTCTCATTCAGTCTCTTGGTACCACACAGCCTGGCTCTGTGCCAGGACTGTGAGAGTAGGAGGGGGAGGGCAAGGAGGGATGTGAGGCGAAGAACAAATCTTGGAGTGGAAAAGTACTGCATGCGATTTTTCTGGTCTCCCTTAAGCAGGCTGTGAGCGTGCATGTGGTCAGTTGTAGCTACACTTGTGAGGACAGACTTATCACATCCTCCTAAAAAGTGACAAAGGCTGAGTTTTAAAGACATGCTGTGCAGGAATTGTCGCGTACTATTTGTAAACACAACATTCAAAGTTCACCCCTCCTCTCCCCGGCTCAACAACACCAGAAGTGCACATCCCCCTGACCGCAGTTAACAGAAAACAGCCCAGTGTAGCACCTGCAGCATCGCACACCGATTCACTGTCACTCGCCTCCCTATACCTCCATTTGTTTTAATGCTGTGTCCTCCATTTTTGTAGCTTCCTCTTGGATGCGTGCTTGCAAAGTACAGGCATAGGGCTCTGCAGACACAGATGCTGCCACACACTTCTAGTGGGTTAGGATCATGGATGTTACGTTTAAAGTCACAGTATGTCCCAAGGGAATGAATGTAAGACCATACAATGTCCTTTCAAGTATTCAGTATCTCGAAAGTCAGAGTTGGACAGAAGACATCCGCACAAGTTCAGTCTGAGCTGACTGTGTCTCTCACCCTCTGGCTGGTTTTCTTTACATCTCTATATTCATAACAGTTCTTCTCAAAAGGTTACAGACACAAACCGTCCTCATACCTTGATATGCATCTACTGGCACACATATGATGGCTCATATCTATCTATCATGTGTCTACTCAGGTGAAGCAGCAAACTGTAGCGCTACGTCAGCAGCCCTCCAAGAAGCTAAGGAGCTGGTGAAAGTGTTTGGGAAAAGTTCCAGACTTGTTCCCAGTGCCATCTCCATACTGGACAACATTTACACCAAGCTACAGCCGCAGGTCAGCTGGGAGCTGCATGCAATCACAAGTTAACTCTGTTCCTACTGTAGCACTACACCCTCTGAATTGTCTTTTACATTGTTTGGAAGCACAGAAATACACAACGATATGTTTTCTACCCTGTTTCTGTCGTGTATTGTGTTTGTGTCGCGATAGCTCTTGGGGGAAATCAGATTTGAAAAAGTTGATAATGATTCCCAAAACAATAATGACTCAGACAGCAGGATGCAGATTCATATTATACACAGGTTTTTATTTGACACTGTTTGATTTTAAAGATGTGTGTGTGTGTGTGTGTGTGTGTGTGTGTGTGTGTGTGTGTGTGTGTGTGTGTGTGTGTGTGTGTGTGTGTGTGTGTGTGTGTGTGTGTAGTGGGAACCTCCTGCCTGTGATGTTGTCATGAACGATAACGATGAAGAGAAACAACCCTCGTCTGCTCAGGTCTCTCACCAGGAAGTGTGGGCCCTGTTTGAGAACATCTGGTCTCATGTGTTTCAAACAAGGTGGGTGTCACAGGGATTTGACTGATGCAGTGCAGGGAGGATTATACTGTAGAGAAGATTTCAGGATGATGTGTGTGTGTTTTTTTTTTTACAGATTCTCACAAAAAGAAAGCCTTGATTTGTGAAGGAAAACAAGGAGAACATTTCCAAGAGCAAAAACAACTCTTCGGAGGTTGTTTATCTAGTTTTGTATTGCATTCCGTAGGCCCCTGAGGTCATTGTGTTTCCTGTCATGTTTCAGCTTGGAAGTGTTCAAAGCTCTGGGCTTTGACCCTCACACCATGCAAAGACCTCAGCCGGTGGGAGGCCCTCCGCCACCACAGGACGCCTTGGTCTGTTTGCACAAACTGTCCTCCATGGTCTCACAGCTGCTCCAAGCCTTCAGCAGGTATGTGAGCCCACTCGCATCACGGCTGTCAGACGTTCCGCTTCTCTACCTGGTGGCCACTTGCCATCTGTGTCAATTTATATCTTCAGTCTCACTTTTGTATTTTCGTATTGAAGAGGCTATACTGTGTTTCTATATTAACAATGAATCACATCACAACTTTGTGCTCTGCAGTTCTCCCTCAGCTCTATAGAGCTTTGCAGCACCTTTCAGCTCATCCCTTTAGTTTGACAGCCTGCAGTTTCTGCTGTTTTGTTTCACTCTCGCCGCTCTCGTGGGGCTATTTTCAGCAAAAAAAAGCTCTAAAAACCGACTGCAAAGTTAGCGACTAGCTGGTGAACGTAGCAGCCAAACAACCACATATTTCACTTAGGAGATGCTGGAGTCCAAAAATAGCTCAAAAGATAGTGAATATTTAAGTTAGATTTGCTTGGTGACCAGAAACATGATTCCAAATGAAAGATAGTGTTGCTGGATGTGTAAATATGAAGTTTTTTATATTAACTTTAAAGGTGATCTGTGTTTGCAAAATTTAAATGGTCTAATCTCCTCCTGCTAACTTGCACTCCATAGCTGTATCCATTATGCAACATCCTCGGTGGGTTTAAAGAGCCTGAGCTCTAAAGCATGAGAATACATTGAAGTCTAGAAAGAAGTTTCTGAGCAGGAATTTGTGTGTCACCTCTCCTTTAACACCCTCCACAACTATTGTGTCAACCGTCATTGTCCCCCACTTGTTCATGTGCTTTAAGCCCTGAACCCTCCTCATGCCTTCACAAGGTGTCTCTCGCCTTTGTCTCAACAGCCAGTCCCTCTAAAAGCCCCTTTAAACTGTCCTTCACCAGCCTGCTCCTTCCTGTGTCCTGGTTGTGTGCTCTCAGCTCTCAGCTCTCAGCTCTCTGTTTGGCACATAATGTTAATCTGCTTGACCTCGTAGCTTTGCCTTATCACCTTTACCGTGACGCAACAGACAGCGCTACACTGTCGCACAGTCTAGTTTCTCACAGCGCCTTTTGAAAAACGAAGAATGCGAACAGTTATCCTTGAGATTTCTTCACTTCCAGTCGGCTTTCCTCGTGTTTACCTGGGCCTGCAGTGGCATCTGCAAAATGACATATCAATTGCGGGCTTTTATGGGTTCTGTGCTCTTGTTCTGTCTTCTTTGATAAAATCTCCATGTTGCTTGCAGTCACATCCGTGAACTTTTCATTTCATGGCATGTTCTTACCATGTGTGTGTTCGGGTGTAAAGCTGTGTGTATCCATCATTTCCTGTCACCTGTAGCTGCTTCAGTAGGTCTCATGTTTTGATATGTTTGAGCAGAGCTGTGAGTCACTCTATTCAGACTCTCTCTCTCTGTGGACACTAGATATGGATCATTGAGGTAAATCTTCTATTTCTCCTTCACTGTCCCTCCTTCCTCTCTTTTTGTCCGTTACTTTGTTTTAGTTTTTCCTGTGTTTGTGCGTTTGGGTTGGGTGCATTGTGATGGATAATAGGGAGCGAAAACAAGTGCTGTGTGTTCATTTTGTCTTCAAGCTTCAGCTGGAAGAAACCATGATCCCTATAATATGTCATGTGTGTTTTTGTCCATCTCAGGATCTTGTCTTCAGCCCCCGGTTTAGAGGAAGTTCAGGCACTGCTCGGCATCATCCACTCTAATGAGGTGGGTGCCATTTCACATGTTATCGGTGTAAAATTACATGTAGGATTTATTCAAGTAATTTGACTTTTTTTCCCGCCGCAGTGGTCTTTGTCACGTTTAGCTCACCTCGGCCTGTTCGTTGTGAGCTCAGCTCATATGCATTGTGTTTCAGATTGTTGACAGGGATTCCAGATTGACAACCAAAGACCTTCTTGATTGTTTCTCACAACAAGACTACAGGTAGGTAGGACACACACACACATACACACACTATAATCATCGCCTGTCACGGGACATAATGAGGACTCACGAGCAGACAGTCAGGTGAAGTGAAAAGAGGTCCTTTATTACTCATGCACAAAAACAGGTAGTCCACGGACAGGCAGGCAGACAGACTTGGAAACTGGCAACAGGAACAGCAAAAAACAGGTGTGTCGGAATGAACACTAGAAACAATGATCTGGCAGTGAGTGAGTGATAGACGGGGATTTAAGTAGTGACAAGAACAGGTGAGGAGAGATGTGCTGATGAGGGAGTGCTTGATTACAGCTAAGGGACAGGTGAAGGGAGTTGGACTGGTGCTGAGAGAGTGACTGAGTTGAAAGGTGAGGAGCTACAGAAAACACACACGGCAAAGCCTGATTGTGACAATCGCCTACTGTGTTCAGCCCATACTTCTAACTCTCACCCTCCTCCATTCCTCCCTATTGCTCATTCTGTTTTCTTTGGAATCCAACTCCAGAGAATTCATTATCTTTTCTAGTGAATTTGATTGTCTGTGATTGTATTTACTGACAAATGCGGCAGATCTTTTAAATCTTTCACAAATATAAACTTCTACTTAAAGTTGATCTACTCCCTTCCATACGTTTTAACATACAGGACAAGCCCAACATATATATATATATATATATATATATATATATATATATATATATATACACATATACACACACACTAGTGCTGGGCAACGATTAAAATATTTAATTGCGATTAATCGCATTGTTATGGGAAATTCAATAATGAATTCAAAAGTGTATTGCGCACTTTCATTTTATAAGTACTGCTATATGAACAAAAGTGCAATAGCATTTGGTTCACGAGATGCAGGTAGCATGTTTTATACTTAATGTGAATATAATTCAGACTTTGTTGGCATCTTATTCTGAAAACCGGATGTTCGTCTGAAGAAACCGGATGTTGTCTCACGGTCATCTTTCCGCTAACTTTCAAAGTCCTTCGCTCGCTCCCGATCTGTGCCGTTTAAATGCGTTTACTGTGAATTTCAGCATATAGGTGCACTCAAATTACTGACTATAGGATGTTTGCTGGCTTTTATCCCACTGTTCTTGTCATCCTCTTGTTGTTATGTATATGTATTGTCTCTTGTCTTTCAATAAAAAAAGAAGAAAAAAAGAAATCATAATAAATTTTAAAAATGCGTTAACGCACAATAAAATAATTGTCGGCGTTAATTAATGAATGTGTTAACGCGAAATGAACGCGTTAACTTGCCCAGCACTAATATATACATATGTTTTTGTCCGTTTTCTTCGGAAGACAAGCATATTGAAACTAGTGAATAGATCCAGCACTGCCCACACAGTGTGATTCATCCCCTGAGCAATGACATTCTTCTTTTGATCAAACCGTCTCAAGTTCCCCGAACTCTTGTGCTCTGTGTGGAAGCATGCCCGGGCAGGTATGTGTTGTTTACCCAGCGTCACACAGCCATTGATGTGTCACAATAGTGCTCCTCAAAGACATCCCCAGCAGAGCTCTGATAACAATAGTGGGCATGTCACTCGTTGTCGAAGGAGTGCTTAATAGATCTCTGTACTTCTGTAATCTGATAAACACATATTAATCAATCAGGATGTATCTGCTGCAAGCGGCAGTGTGAACTGGAGATAAAACGCTCGGTTGACTTTATTTGAAACATGGAGATTAAACAGGACTCCCATAAACTCTCATGAAGTTAACTTAGTGTTGCTTTACCCAACGTGGTCTGGGTTACAGCTGTCACTTCACGAGGCTATTGTCAATGTCATTATTGAACACCTGATGTTAACCTGTGGCTTACTTGTCGTTATGTTTAAGAAGTAAATTATAAGAATCTTTTGGAAGGAGGTATTTGTGTGCAGCTTGAGAAAAGAGTAACGCTGCCTGAAGGACTACCTCATGTGACACAGGCTTAACTTTTACACCTTAAATATTAACACATACAAGTACACGGTTATCCTACTTTTCCTTTTCTATTTTGCTGCTTGTAACTCGTAATATGACACAGTTGAACATAAATTTTTCCGGATTTGTTAAAAGCTTTGTCACTGATACCGACTGATGTTGTGTGCTGAGCTACGACATGTCTTTAAATGTTAGAGATGATATGATTTAAATGCTACTAAACTGTGTTCAACTTTTGCTGTTCTGAAATGAGTTGAACTGCAGAAAATTTATCACCAACAATTTTGATGATCAGTTGATTGTTTGATAAGAAAGATCACACATACCGGGATGTAACACTGTTACAACAGGTCCATCATAACACAGCTCTGAAGCTGCATAAAGCTGCAGGTTGAACCCAGCAGCCTCCATGGAAACAAGCCACGCTTCTATGTATTCAACGGATTGTTTGTGTTCCGGCCATTATGTGTCATATTCTTAATGCCTGGCCGTCGGAAGCTGCTTCTGATGGTTTCATTACCACATAAAAGATATTGACTTTCACTAATAGTATAAGTGATGTTACAGCTATTGATCACTTGAAAGAGAATTTTTAAATGAGTACTGCGGTTGTTGTTATATTGATAGAAGTATGACTCCTAGCTTGGAATAGTGACATCAGTAGCACATCTGCTGCGTCACTCAGCGGTCCCGTCGGTGCAGCTGTGGTTGCGGCAGGGCGCCGCTGACAGATACAGTTCAGCTGAATGTGCGCTGATTGTAAATATTTGATTTAGTACATTCACTGTGAAGTGATGTGGGCCTTTACTTAGTGAGCGCATTATCCGTCGTGTTAAATATTTGATTTCGGTGCTCCGTGCGGCGGTATGATGTCATCGGTTATATAAAGCCTGGGGGGGGGGGGGGGAGCGTGTTCGGTCACCGGCAGACAGCTTTCAGTAAAAGCTGTTCTGTGTTGCTTATTATTCTCGATAAACGCCTGTTGGCTTTAAAAAAAACACACAAATCCAAAAGTAACAACTGCACATATTTATTTATAAAACCACAGGCATAGAAACAGCAGCTATTCAACAATCGGTAAAGAACAAGTACACTAATCTCAGATTGTTTATCGGAGTCTTTTGTAATTTGTGTGCAACTAGCTACATGCTAGATGCAGGACAAGCTTATTGTGTGTGTATGGTCCACTCTTAAATGATTTGCAATACAGTGGAGAACGACATGCATGAACATGTGTCACGTAAGCCCCTTTTCTGAAGGCCACGTCCATTTCACAGTGTTTGTAGGAGAGCGGGTGTGAATTGAACAAAACGAGACCTGTTTGCTGTGTCAGCCGTCTGCTAGAATAACTTTAAGTCCAAGACCTGTTTGAATATACGCAGCATGTCTTTCCACTGTACCTGCCCAGTGTTCTGTGCACGTGTGTGCCGCTGGTGAGTGGAACAGTGATTGTGAGACTGTTGGTCTTGCTACAGCGGGGCTCTTGTCACCGGGTGGACGTGTCATCGGGGTTTGAATACGGCTCCGCTGCCGGTTATCGCGGCTGATGAGGTGAGAACAAATACCTCACCGCTCTCTTACATTGTGTGCATGTGAAGTCCAGCCTGCGTGTTTCACTTGCATATCATGTCACCAGCTCTTCATCCATTACTCTTTCAGCATTATCGTTTATCATAATATTTACACAAATATGTTTTTTATGTAACTCAGTCAAACAGAATGAGCAGGGGCAAACACCGACTGCTGTTTCATAAAACTACCCAACCTACAGAGAAAAGCCCAAAGCCTTGCATCAATTCATTTACTGATATTTGTTATTCACAAGCTACACTGACGAGGAGCTGCTTTGTGTTTGATGAGACGGATCATTCACAAGCTGTAGAAATAGAGGAGAAGACGTATAGAAGCATTCATTTCATCCTCTACTCCATATCATAACTCAACGATTTCATCACTTCTGATTGAACTGCAGCGAGTCTTATTAGGTCAAACGTTTCATAAGCAGACGCAGTGCCACCGTGTTATCATTAACCGGCATTCCTTCATAAGCCTTTCTGTGACTCACACCTGTACGATCAACGTTGTTGCTTTCAAATGAAAGTCGAATGGAAACAAGCCTCGGCTTTACCGTGTAATCAAAATGTGCAACAAGATTTCAACACAAAAGCAGATCAAAAGCAGATCATTTGTGACGACACATTCGTCGGTCTAGCAAAAGTCTGTGATTTCCACAGTTTATGAGGACACACAGCTGCTTGAATGAAGAATAGATGGATTGGGTTGATGGATGTAGGGTGAAAACAGCCGTGAAATGCTGCTCTTTCTTTGGTCCGTCTCTCCGCCCTGAAGTTACATAATGTTCCAATGGAAACAAAGCCGAGGAGGAAACAAACAAGCAACAAGCTCCTTCAGTGGCTCCGCTGCTAGGCAGCTGTTGCCAAGACTCTAGCAGAACGATCCGTATACGTGTTCGTGCTCACGGTGACGACCATTCATGTGTTTTTGTCTGTGCGTTTGTAACTGAATAGATTTTATACTATCTTGATCCCTTTAAGGGGGAAATGTTTCTCTGCATTTGACCCATCCCTGTATATAGGGAGCAGTGGGCTGCCAATGACAGGCGCCCGGGGAGCCGGGGGTTCAGTGTATTGCTCAGGGACACTTCGACACGTGACACATGGGGGATCAAACCGTTGACCTTCCGGTTCCCAGACGACCTCACTTAACCCAGTGCGCCACGGTCGCCCCATTATTAGCAACATTATTAACTGCTTGGACGTATGAGGTGTTGTAACCGGGTATAAATCTACCTCAGCGGGAGAGAAGTGTTCCTAAATAGCCGCCATGGAGACCCGGAGCTTCTGGAAGCTGCAGCCAACACAGAATCTCCTTTGTCTGCTGTGGACGTTGTGTGCTGAACACGATCAGTGTGGAGTTATCCAGGTTCATCCAGAGACTACGAAGGGACGTCGTACTATTCACTGGACAATTCAATGGGATGTTTAAAAAACACAATACATATTAACTCAACCAACAGGCTTTGGCTTTTACTAAAACCCCAAATAGAGATGCAGCGAGACATGTTCACATCTGTACACTGGTGAAAACAAACAGATGCATGACGACATACTGTAGAAGAGCAAATGCATCAAGTCAGGATTCAGCAGCAACAAACACTGGAGGATTGTTTTAAATAGTCACCATGAGCAATGAGCAACAAAGGTTCGAGTTTTGAGGGCAAGAAAGGCGCTTAGTTATTGTTTATTAAGAGTTTGATACTTTATCGTGACTGTGTGTCACCAGATTTAGATTATGTTGGTGCATAAAAGCAGGTGAAACACAATGAACCCCAGCAAAAGACAAAACTCTGGCAGAGGTGTTTGTGTTCATGTAGGACGTGGTGGCTTTTAGAAACAGGAAGGCTCACCATTTGTCAAGCGCACACACACACACACTGTCCTGTCTCTGTGTGTAACTCATCTCTTTGCTTGTGTTCCCAGGGAGAAGCTGAGAGTGGGAGGGAACCAGTTGATGGGGCTTAAAGAGGCCCTGGACTGTTGTATTGGGAGCACGGGTCAACACGTCGCCTTCACCACATCAGCGCCCTGATTGGATCACAATCTGGGCATCTGCAGCCAAACTCAAATCCTTTACTTGAATTAAAGACTCTTATTTTGAAGGGACGTCTCTGGTGACTGGAGCTATTTACCTTTTTTTTTTAAATTATTGTACAAAAAAAACCACATTGTTGTACTGCTTGTCTGATGAATGGATGTCTTTGGATGTTCTCCATCATTGTAAGAGGCAATCCTTTTGTTTTCCACTGCATCAAGTGTTGCTTTCCATGTCCTCCAATAATCTGTCAGACACAACATATCCTGCCAAATCACAGCTGAGCAGGGATTTCTCATTTCAGTCTTTCAACATTTAAACATTGTTTTATAATGTTAAAAGTTATGAGTTAAATAGTGCTGGCTTTTATCATTATTTAAACAACGATATTTGCTTTTGAAACATTGTTTAATAGTGTGCAACAATAGAATTTGAGATATCTCGATGTATTTTGATATTTTTGGACCATGTGAATGTGTGATGATGCAACAAAGTTCTAGGTTTACCCCTCGGCCCAGCTTTTGCTAGTTTTGGTTGCTTTTTTAATAGAAATGTAAATAATTGGAGAACACAAAATATATTTTACGTGAAGGAGTTAAATGTTTTCAACAACAAATTAAATGTTTTGAAGTTTTGTCTTATCGATTTATTTTTCTTATATGCATAGTTTGCTTCTGTTGATCTTCGAGTAGAAATGATTTTATCCTCAGCAACAGTAATTACAGTAGATTCATCTTGTATAGCTGCTTTCTGCAGTTTGTAGGAGAGGCTCACCATTATTATTAATATTAGTATTATAGGATGTGTGCTGTGATCGATAGCCTGAGTGTGAATGCATGTGGCCGCATGTGTGTGTGTGCATGAAGATTAAGGGGATTACAACGCAGGTGATGCCAGCAAACAGACTGAGATCACACACACACACACACACACACACACACAGAGAGAGGCTAAAGCATCAGCAGACATCACACAGGTGAAGGGAGTACAGGGGAGAGGACAGGAAACAAGGGCCAAGGATGATCTGAAGTCAGTGAACTTCCTGTCTCATTAAATCATTGCAGAACACAGACACAGCTGAAACTGAACGTTTTTGTTTTGTGTGCTTTGAATTTTAAATCTCACTTTGAGTCAAAAGGGACCATGTGTCTCATTAGATACTGTATTATCAACAGCCTGGCTTTTATTTAGGATTGTTGATGTGATGGAATTTTTACATTTATTTTTAGAGGAACAACCACCAGCTTTATTTCCTCTTAGTTTTGCCTAAATTTGGTTTCCAGTGCTGGTGTTAACAGAAAGATCCAAAAATCACTGAATATTGTTTCTAATCCATTTGCATGCCTGGTTGCCTCCACATTTCTACAATAGATTTTGCCCTTTCTGTCTTTTGTTATTTTACCAAGCACTTGATTCAGTCTGTTCCATTCAAGGGTTGTATGAAGCCAAGAGGAAGTCTGCAAAACCTGTTCCCAATTAACTGTGAAGGGACAAAGGCGGGCTGGACATTCTACATCCCGGTAGTTTGTTGCCTCGCCACATCTAAGAGGGTCGACTGATCAGAGTCCAAGTATTTAGTCCCTGCTTCCGATCACGTGACCCTTCTGCTGAGACTGTCCGGTGCATCAGCAGGTTATCAGAGGCAGCCTTGTGAATGAGTGCAGGGTTCGGGATTTCATAAAGCATCCGACGTGCAGCCGGTCCCGTCTCAGCACTACTACAGCCCAGAGAGTGTCAGCGTGCCTTCCTGCTGAGCTCCGTTAGCCGGTTTAGTATAATTTCTCCAAAAAGACACTTGGAGCACAAAAAAAAAAAAAAAAAGTGTCTCAGTGTGGTAGTCCCTGAGGAAAATGGTGGCACTGAAAGCTTAGACAGCAGTGATCAGGAGACTGCAATTACTTGGCAGAACACGGGGAGACGAGGTGGCAGTAAAAGCTAAATTTAGGGACGGCAAATCAGCTGTTGGAAATTTAGTAGAGGCTTGAAGCACCAGCTGCTGATCAACTACTTCAAAATGCTGAAGCCTATAATACAATCACAACCAGACACTTCAATGTTAACCCTGGCAAGTTGCTGCCCACCATCACTTAATGACATTTAGAAAGTAGGCTGGAGACAAAGCGCTGATTTAAATGATTTATTCATTAAGAAATGTTACAAATGTGATCATTTCTTGTTCTAACATTCCTTCCAGATGAATCTGCCAATGCCTGACACTTTAAACACAAAAGAGAAAAAGGATCTTCAGTAAACTGCATCTCTACATACATCAATTAGTTAAATCACAATAACAAAAGTGTGGTTAGCAGAAGCATGGTTGTGCGTGTGTAGTGTGCGCACAAAAACTACTGGCACTGGTTAGATTCATTGACTTTAAGCTGTCTGCTACTACTTTTACTTTATCGGTAAATCAGCAGTGTATAAAAAAAAATATAAAAAAGGCCATCATTTAAGATTCAAAAAGCAATCCAGCTTGTTTAAAAGGACACAAAAAACCATGAGGTGTTTATCAACTCACACTCTGAGTAAGGCTTCAAACCACTGACCTGTAAATATGAGAGAGAGAACAGAAATATTCTTAAATAAAACTTTTTAACTTTCAAAAGTTAATCGTCACCACTCCATACTGCCACATTCCAAGTGACCAATAACTGCTAGCTCATCTGAAAAACGCTGAAAGAGACAAAAAACGGTTCAACTCCGAGAAAAGAAAAAGCACGAAATGCGTCTTAAATGTTGGCATCGGACAAAAATGAGGAATAAACAAAGTAGATACAGCATGAAAAACATTGTATGCAATATGCAAAGGAGTCATGTTGCTTTGGGCAATAACCCCCCCCCCCCCAAATATAAGCCAGTCTTCACTGAAGACCCCTCATCCCAACCCCCCCCCCCCCCCCACCCACATCCGCTCATACCCACTCACACAGAACATCACGAAACACGATTACGTCACTAAGCCTGTTAGTTTGGAAAAAGGTGTAGCACTGTGAACCCCCGCGCCCCCCCCCCCCCCCTCAGTTGGCGAGTGGAGACAGGGCCTTGGTGCAGTCGTTCCACTCGTCCGTCTCGGCGCTGTACACCTCAATCGTGTTGAGGAACTCGTTTCCATCGAAGCCGCCCACGGCGTAGATGCTTTCTCCCAGCATGGCCACACCCGCGTTGCTGCGGGACGACGTCATGCTACCCAGCATCCTCCACTCGTTGCGGGCGGGGTCGTACACCTCCACACAGCGGAGCGCGTGGGAGCCATCGAAGCCGCCGACAACAAACAGTTTGCCTGGACAAGAGTGACAGATATTAGTCGACAACTGAATCACCCAGGTTTAAATGCCTGACAGTTTGCGCAACATGACGGTCTCGTACGACGGCGCGCTAAAGAAGCTGCCGGCTGACCACGCTGTTCACACCCCGTGGGCTTACCTGCGTGGACAGCGACGGCGGCACCCCTGCGAGCCACGTTCATGGGGGCTATCAGGGTCCAGGTGTTGTTGTCGGGGTTGTAGCGCTCCACGGTGTTCAGGCAGTTCCACGACTCCGCCCCTCCGATCACGTACATGAAGCCATCCAATTCACACACCGCAGCCTGGTGCCTCCCTGGAAACAAATTAATGCAACTTTCAAATGTCCCCTCAAGCTGCACATATAGCAAGAGCACGAGCTGTTCTCTGATGGATTCAAATCCTACTTTTGGTCTCATTAATAAAACATAACGTTCCCTCGGCTGCGAATTTTGCAGAGGGAACAATTACAACTTGATATGAAAGACAGACATTTGTGAGCATGCTGAAAATAGATTCCATTAGAAGAAGAAACATTCCTTTATTAGTCCCACGGTGGGGAAATGATTCTCTGCATTTGACCCATCCCTGTATATGTAGGGAGCAGTGGGCTGCCAATGACAGGCGCCCGGGGAGCAGTTAGGGGTGCAGTGTCTTGCTCAGGGACACTCCGACACAGGACACGGTGCAGCCGAGGATCGAACCGGTGACCTTTCAGTTGGCGGACAACCCTCTCTACCCAGTAAGCCACGGTCGCCCCCATTAGCGTTATGGTTGAGGTTAGACCGCGTTATACGCATCAAACGGAAGGTTTCGAGCGTGTGCGAGACTGTGTGGCCACGTACTGATGTTGAGGGAGGCGCAGTTGGACCAGGTTTTCATCACAGGGTCAAAAGCATCACAGTTCTTCAAGCCCTTCTGCCCGCAGGGGTCCGACCCTCCCACGACGTACAGTTTGTTGTTCAATGAGCAGACGCCTTTAGACAGAGACGACAAGAATGAAGCCTGAAGTCAGTAACAGAGAGGCTACTTTATTGAAGCGTTTTCCTAATCCCTTTGTAAATCCTTGCAGGACAGACTCGCCTGCATTGCAGCGGTTGGTCCTCAGCTCTGGCACTTGAGCCCATTCATCGGCGTGTGGATCGTACGTCTCCCCGCAGCTCAGCTCGTCAGAATGTCCGTTTGACCCTCCGATCACGTACAGCTGACCCTGCGAGGTGCAAAGGAACTAGTCATTAGATGACGGTACATAAACGTGGCACTAAGAACACTCATGTACATTTTGACCGCCTTATATACACTTGGAAGTACAAGGACATTAAGTTACCAGAATTTAGAAAGCCAACTATTTGGACAGGGTTGTAGGGAAGCATTCAAGTATTTGCACAAAACAGTGCCTGTTTAAACGTGCACGAAACTTGTTTAAACATTGGACAAGTGCACTCCTACGATAATGTTCAAAATGTCACTTCAAATGTCAATGAATCTGAGATTGTGACGAATAGTAAACTGTACCATGAGCACAGCCATCTGAAATCGAGCCCTTGGAGTCCGCATGGGAGCGATGAAGGTCCAGCGGTCCTCTTTGGGGTCGTAGCACTCCACAGTCCTCAGACACTCCTCTCTGTTGTAGCCTCCTGCAGGCACACCAGGATGCATCAAGGTTACGGTTGAGCTCGGTGGTCTGACTTTTCCCCCTCACACTAGTTTCATATGCATAATCCCTATATTTCTCTCCTCCAACCGTCCGGTCATGCCGAGTGCTAACCTGCTGCGATGACTCTTCCGTTCAGGGCCGCGGTGCCCAGGCCAGAGCGAGCGTAATGCATGGGGGAGAGCGGCTGCTCCTCCAGCTCCTCGGGCTGGGCCTCGAAGCTGAGGCTCTTCATCAGGCAGGGGGTGGCGGAGGGGGAGGTCTGGGGGCTGCTGCGACCGTGCAAGAAGATCACACACAACACACCGTCCAGCACAGCCAGACACAGGTGGGTGTTGTCTAGAAGTAAGATTGGAGATTGTTTGAGCCACTGTGGGGGGGGGGGGGGGGGGGGGGGGTGTACTGTGACAAATCCCATGTAGTTCATGCACACACTTACTTGTGGTCTTCTCAGAGGCGATGTACTTCCACTCTCTCCTGCCAGGCGGTTTTAGGGCATTTGCTGCTTGGCTGGAGGGCGACAGGCTTCCCGAGGAGCTGCAGCTCATCTGTCTCTGGGTGCTCTCCCTTACGGGTTTCTTCTGCAAGAGCACAGTGCAGCTACAGAAGCCAAGCTTGCACCACAGGCCCACCAGTGGCCACAACAACCAGGTAATCGGACCCCGAACTACGCTTTGATCCAGCTGTTCTAATGTGGACGTTTGCATTGAGACGCCATCTGAAGCAAACAACTCCACACTGCAAACAACAGTCTCAGACCACGCTGCGATCAGAGCTAACGGCACAGTTCAGGCACAAATCCGAGGCAGCCATTATTGCCCACCCACAACTGGTTGAGAGTAGCTTAAAAATAAAAGTGTGGTTTTAATATATGCTCAACAGCAAAGCCAGGCAGACGGCACAGCTCATCTACTGACATTAGTCTTTACACTGTTGCTAAACTGTGGTATCAAATGAGCCGTCTCTACTTCTCGCCAGGCACAGGCTGTGTAAACATGTAGTAGAGACTCCGGTACAGTGAAGCCGGGCACAAGCTGTTGAGTACCTGCACAAGCTGAAGGTGGTCCTCCTCGCCACCAAACACCTCACTGTGCCCATCAATCAGCAGCCCTCCATCCACCAGCTTATGGTCAGGTGAGTAGTACAGCGTTTGCACCTGAAAGACAAACAGGAAACAACACACCCATGTGGCTGTCTCCATGGCAACACACTGAGAACCCCAACAAAAACAGGGGGGAGGAGGAGGAAGAAGAGGGGGGCAGTGCTGTGAAGAGGAAGAGGGTGGGGGAGGAGGGACGAAGGTCTGCATCTTCAGTCGCTTGCATGGAAAGCTTCCTTTAAAAAGACACACGCTGCTGCTGCCACCGCATAGAGTGGGTTAAAGTGTGTGAGAGCTCAAGAAGGTGTCAGACAGGCTTTCCTTAATTTGCATCTTAAAAAAAAAAGAGGGAGCTGGTGAAGAATGAAAGGCTGCATCTGGAAAGATCCTCAGTGAAGAATGAAGAAGAGGAGTCTTTCCACCTCTGCTGCTCGGAAAAGCGGGCCTCTAACTGAACAACTTGAGTCATTGAGAGGGCAGCCACAACAGGCCGTCAAATCCAGACGACTATTGACATTCTAGCACCGATTAAGCTCATCTTAAACATTATCGATTAAATGCAAGGAGTAAGAGCAAACCACATGTGTTCCGTTGACACCGGACAAAATGATATAATGAGTGTTGAAGTCACTCGGTTGCCCATCTGAAGGACACATCAGAGAAGTTTTGAGAAAAAAAAAAAAAAGCAACGGCCCAATTTGAGCGGTTCTTGAATATGTCGGTGGATAAGTAGGCCAGTATGAGAATATCTTGTTATGTGCAGCAAAGGGGCCTTCAATTAAGATGTTCATAATGATTCAGGTCTGTGAGCAATGTATTCTGGTGAATGCAGAAATGGGATGCGTCTGTAGATATGTGGCATGGACAGATGGGAGCACAGTGTTGCTTGGCTGCAAAGCGAGGCTGCCGAGAGGCAGCAGTGCTCCTCTCCTCCCTCTCTTTTTCTCTGACTCATTACCCTGGTGCCTCAGTCCTGGTTCTTCAGTCTGGTCTCCTGCTGCTGCTAATAAACCTACAGGAGAGATAAATCAACGGGGAGGAGTGTCTGTTAGTGCTGGAGCAACAAACACCAACCTGTTCAGATAGTAAAGTGGCAGTGAGACAGCAGAATCAACCTTTGAGAACCTGTGTTTTTGTGTTTCAGAGGAGACGAGCACTGTAATACTCAAATGGGTTGCATGTAAACCAACCACAGACCCAAAAGAGAACAGTGGAAACAAAATAAACAAGAGCAGACAGCGGCTCTTTTTTCGGCTCACCTCTAACTTGTAGTATGGTTCAGGGGTACAGAGATTCTTACTGCAAAAACCTCAACAAACCAGAGGAAAAAAAGAACAATCCTGACATCGCAGCATGACAATGGCATGCCATCTCTACTACAGCCCCCTTAATGACTTCTTAACGTCAACAACAGGAGTCAGAGGGAGGGGAAGGGGCAGGGTAGGAGAGAAGAAGAGTCCGTTTAGACTGCACGCCCTGGTACTGACCTCCTCCATCAGGCGTTCCAGTTGGTCTCCGTTCTCCCAAAGGCTACGCTGCACCCAGCTGAGCACCTTGGAGTAGAGCTTGCCATTGCTGGGCAGAGTCAGGTTGTCTTCTAGCATTACTTCTAACTGTAAACACACACACGGGGTGAAACAGGAGTTAGACGTACACACCGTAGGAATGAAGGGAACTGAAGAAATTAGTACCGTGATTTTACTGGCTGATTATAAATTTAAAAGAGGTGTTGTAGGCTTGGGTTGCTTTTAAGGCTGCTTACGTTTTAAACCCCCTGCCCTAAATACATTGTCAGCTGGCTTTAGCAGTAGCTAAATCTATAAGAGGCACACCTTCATAAAATAAGTATTGGTAATCTCTTGTCAAACTCAGAAAGGTAAAAGTTCAAAGCTTAATCCAGTGTGTGTGTTATTCAACTCCAGACCAGGAGCCACGAGGGACTACAACAGACAACCAGTGTAGCTTCATGGTCAGCATCACCATCTATAACTTACTAGGACCACTTAGACTATAAAACACTTTAATAAACGACTTCTAGTACTAGTTGTTTTTAGCAGTTCAGTACTTTTAAAACATTGCGATATACAGTATGTGCAAATGTAAGTACCTTGAGACGGGGAAGTTTGAGGAAGTCCTCCTGTTCAGACACTTCCAGCAGATGGTCCTGGATGAAGGCGTCCACCTTGGCCAAAACTCGGGTATCTCCCATAGAGCTGGCAAAGTTACGAAAAGAGATGGCGCTCTGGGAATCCATTTTAGACAGCAGGTAGTCGCCACAAATCTGAGTGTAATAAAAAAATAAATAAAAATAAGTTATTTTTTACTCCTGTAATGATTTCTTTCTCATATGTAACCAAAGATTGGACGAGTGAAAACAAACCAGTTTGACTCGCTCCATCTTGAGCCTTTTGGCTGCAGAATAAACTTCCTTGACCAGTTCCTTGCCTGCCTTTAGCCTGCGTTACACACACAAGACAAAGAGAATAGGAGGTTGCTCATCATTTAAACGGTGTCATTTAAACGTTTGCTGTGATAAGAAAAGAGGCAAAAGGACAAAAGCCAAAATGCTACTAACTGGGCAGTATAGGCGTAATTGAGCAAGACCTCCACAGCCTCCGGGTCCAAGTCCTCAAAGGTGACATGTGAGACTCCGTGGGGCTCGATGTCACTGTTAAAGATCTCAAACAGGTAGGGACTGCAGCAAGCCAGCACAGCACGGTGAGCCATCAGCTCATGACCGCACACCTGGAAACATGAAGAGGAAGAAGAAGACAAACGGTTATGTCTCGGAGTTTGTCAAAACTGCTTCCAAACACGTTATTCAGACTTTAAAGCGTGAAAGGAAACTTGAGAAACAAACCCAATATTGATTGAGAGAAGGTAATAAAAAGCGACGATGATCAATAGCTACAAATCAAAGCAATTTGATTCCCTCGTGCCTCAATGGAGATATCGAAATGTTGATTCCTGATTGGCTGCCAGGTTCTCCCACTTGATACGAGAGCAACGGAAACATAACAGGAAACAAAGTAAATACGACCTCTTTTCCCTGTTTCCAAGTGTGGCATGAACAGTGGTTGCGTTGCACTTCCTCGTTCATCATTTTGACAGACAGGGTTGTTAAATTCCGTCATAATCCACTATGACCATTTTTTATTCTAATCAAATACACTTTGTCAAATTCAATGGACATTAATCATTAAATACACAGAACCAGGTTATAGATCATGTTTTTATAAGTGAATGGAGAGAAAAGACATTCATCACTCAGACCCAGTGAACTATACTGTGTACTCGCACATTCACAGAGACCCAATGGCAGTATTAACATCTTGCACATCTCAAACTGTTTCCCAACATGTTTGTCATGTTATCCCTGACAGTGCATCACAGCCTCTTACGTGTGCGAGTGTGTTTGGATTAACCATACCTGCAGTCTAACATCGCAGAACTGACCACTCTTTCTCAGAGCGTTCATTTTGGCCACAGTGGAATCCAGGAAACTCTCGTCCTCAAAGATCAAATAACCGTTTGGAATCATCTTGGTGAATTTCGATGGTATGCCTGCAGAGAAAAGGTAATAAATGAATACAAATGTTTGTCAAGTAAAGCAACAACACCCCGCATGCTCGTCTTCTGCACTCTGTCCAACTTACCTAATACAGAACAATGCAAATCCAGGGAAGCACCACTGCTGAAAGTAGAACTGAAGGTAAGCGCCAGGCAAAGCAGACTGAGATCACAGTGGAACTCGAGACTTCTTCCCCCGAGGAGAGGGACGGGACGTCGTTAGAAGAAATGCCAGCGGACTAGACGGACGTGAGCAGAAGGGAGAGGGGGAGCAGCCGCACGGACAAACTATCAGGCTTGAAGCGACTGTAATCAAGTCCTTGGGATCCCGTTGGCTATAGAGTTGTCCTTATTCTGTGTTGGTCATACATTATAACCTAGAAGAAAAGGAGACAAGGAAAAAAGGGGGACATGAGGCTACATTTCCCCCACAGGCATACAAAATTCAAGAATGAAACGATCCGATTCAGGACACTTCATCCGATCACACAATCCTCATCGCCTCCCCTCTTACAACACTCTCCCTTGAACGCTTTAAATCTCCACACCTGCTGATGCGTCCCACCAGGCCGAGCAAAGACCGTTTAATCCGTCTCGTGCTCTTTCTGAACTCTCTTATGTGACGAGCTCCTCTGACTGGCTCCTCCCTATAGGAACCCTTTCATTCAAGCACTGACCTATGAAGAAGTCTCTGCTTTGAACTGTGGTTGGCCACCATAGCTGTCCTTACACCACATAACCCACCCACCCGAATGTCACATCCAATAGAGACCATTCATCCCATATCGCTCCCTCTCCACCTTGTACCAATCAGAGGTTCACAGTAAAAAATTCAACACAACTGACATAATTCAAGGTTGAACCACCTCACCGCTCTCCGAAGCTCAATACCTAAATTGCGCTGCAGTCCCAACAGTTTCACCGCCGTACCAAATGGGGAGAGAGGTCTAGACGGACCACAGCAGCTGCCCATACTCTGAAATTGTATCCAGACTCCACGTGCCAAGGCTTTCCTGCGTTGGCCAGCTTTATGAGTGTTGCATTTCCAACTCGCATGCCATTCAAACTCATTTTGCAAAAGCTGTGATTTACTCAACTGCTGCGCATATAATGTACGTGTGACTCTAGCTCGCTGTCAGCGAGCACATTCAGTAGCCTCGTGTGAATCATTGTGCATTGTGATTTTTCACACTAGATGTGTGGAAAAGGTGCCGAGCAACTGGTTGAACAAGTAAATCACAATACCAGTTAGGTGCAAAACGCTAATCTTATATATCACACTTTCCAGATTACACAACATTATGCAAGACCATGATTTGGACACCAATAATGTGAAACTACCACCGTGCCGACATCAATCCTGTATTAAAATCACCCACAAAGCACTGTGGCTGATCGACTAATCATTCAAATACTGAAATCCATTGACCTACTTATCTCAAGACCACACAGTGTTATTTAAAAGTCATAAATCAAGTACCACAAAGAAAACAGGAGGAATTATATTCAGACCCGTTTTCTTTCATTATCCTTTTGACAACCCTGACACAGCACAAGACAAAGAGTCAAGGGGACAATAAGGACAACATGTATAAAGAGGGGAAGAATTAAAAAGGAAGGAAGTGAAACTAGAGACCATCTTGTGATGGGATCACACCAGATTAGGGCTGGGCGATAAATCGATTAATTCGAATGTGTGCTTTAAGGCGATGTGTTTTATTGAAAATCGAGAAAATCGCCCCCACCCCTCCCCCCCGTTGGGTTCCCGTAGTAGAGTGCGCGCGCATTGTTTACAAACTAAAACAATGTCACCGCCGCCGCCGCCGCCACCTCACAACAACAACCCAGCATTTTGGAGACATTCACCAACTGTACTCCGCATGAGAAGAAGAGTGCCCGGTGGAAAGCCATCACGGATGCAGTCGCGATGTATATCGCAAAAGATATGGTGCCCATATACACCGTGGAAAAGCCGGGGTTTATTCACCGTCTCAAAGCTTTGGACCCCAGGTACGTGCTACCAAGCCGTAAACATTTTTCTGACGTTGCCTTGCCTCGGCTGTACAATAGTACACGCCAAAGGATCTCTGCGGAGCTGGAGGGGATGTCATTCTACTCCGCAACAACTGACCTGTGGTCCAGCAGGTTGACCCAGACACCGATCCACTTGACTGGTGGAAGCGTCACCAACTTAACTTTCCAAGGCTAAGTACTTTAGCAAAGAAATACCTCTCTGTGCCAGCTACAAGTGCCCCCTCTGAGAGGCTTTTCAGTGTGTGGGGGGGGCATTGTTACATGCCACCGTGCATGCCTGAAGCCAGAGGTAGTAGACAGGCTTGTCTTCCTGGCAAAAAATATTTAGAAAAAACATGCACTACTGTTTAATACTGTTGGTTATGTTGTGAATGCACTTGATTTTGTTTACATGCACTTATTTACTGTGCAAAATATGTTATGTTGATGTTAGGTCAGATGTTGCACTTTTGAAAATGTGAATGTTAAAGGGTCACATACATTTTATTTCATGCTGTGTTTGTATCAGTGTATTCAGTTAGAAAAGCTTACTGTAAAAAGTTACATTTGCACAGTTGTTTACAATGGAAGGCTACTATTTAATGCCATTTAATGTTATGTTTAATTTAATTTTATATTTAAATGATTCAGGCAAACAAAAGAGTGACCAAATACTTTTTGTATACTACAGGCACCTTTCTACAATGTTCAGGTTTTGTTTGCACTTTATTTTTATCAACCTACTTGGGAAAATCATCACAAAATAAAAGAAAAAATTGTTTTCAACAGCTTCTGTCATCTGCAAAAAATTTTGGGGGAAAAAAATCGATTTAAATCGTGAATCGGATTTTTTGTAAAAAAATCGGAGATTTTTTTTTTAGGCCATATCGCCCAGCCCTACACCAGATGCAACACTAAATCGGGCTGGGGGCAATAACGTGGGATGGCCAGCGACCCCTTCTCCACACTTCAAAATCAGCATTTTAATCTCAACGACACAAAGTTTTGCAACTGCATCTGGCAAAGTACGCAACATCTCTTCTGTGGTAGTTCCCACTACAGTAGGCGCAGTGTCTGAAATGAGGATTTTTTAATTTATTTTTTAAATCAACTGCTACTGTCAAATCACTGGACATTTCTACCGGCCGCTTCATTTTTTCCCCCTGCTACTTCTAAAATCTATGCAGGACGGTGAAAACAGCACCAGCCACACGCTGGTAATGAATTGCTTTGCTCTGGTGGAATACCTCGCACTATTTAACAATCACTGTCAGAGGAGTTGTATTTATCCATCGAGAAGGATGCTAATCATAAGCAGTGTGAATGTTACACACATTGAATATAAGTACACCCTGTGCTGCACTACTGTGTGTGAAAGGCGGATGTGTTAAACTTGCAAAGCTAAGACTGCTGGATGTGCCAGATCATTTTATGGGTAACTGCTCCAGCACGATGGCAAATGCTAGAATACAGTCTTTTGTGTTGCACTGAACAGCATGGAAAGCTATAATTCACCGTGTGTGTGTGTGTGTGTGGACGGAGGAAATGCTGACCCAGTTATGAGTAGTTATGCAATAACTGGCAGAAGGCTTCTTGTGAAGGCTCAAAAGCTCAACTCCTCCAAATGTTTGGGTCCACCACGCTCGCCTGTTGCCCCTCACATTTCTCCACCTCTTAACCCAACACTGCCACGCCCTCGGGACTCTGGATAATTATTTAACGCAGAGTCGCCGCCTTAATCACAGCCGTGATTGAATAAAAGTCTTCTGTATACTGATAAAAATAAAAAAAATCGTATGCTACGGCAAATGGCAATTCAGGAACTGCTATGTTGGGCATTTACACGCCGTCTATATATCAAATTGTTGCCTTCTAGAGAAATTGTTGATCTTTTGGTCACTTGTGTGGACACAAGATGAACGTCCTAAAACTAGAGTTAGAATGGGGCAATAACGGTGACCAGATCAGGTCAGTCACCACGCATATGGGAATGTGTATATAGACAAAAAAAAGCCAGGCTGTAAATGTGGATATTTGGGCATACACCAGGCAACAGCAGGAGAGAGAACAATAGCACCAAAGAGAACAAGTGAGTTTGTTCGCGACTGTCACAGAGGGTGTATTTTCTCTTCCCATTTTAACATCTGATTAGTCACATAAGTGCAGGGCCTGACAGCCAACAATCAATGCTTGTTAGACACCCCTCCAGTGGTGAAGAGACGCATCGCTGGATCCTTTACCCAGTGTAACTGTGTGGAAAGTTACAGGCTTAGATTGAACACATCTTGAAAAGGGGAATCTATGAAGACAATAAAACACGAAGGCTGCGTCTGTAAGATGCGAACATCGATGAAGCACCAGCAGAGCTGAGAAACTATGATAACTTAAATGCAACAACATTGACAGTGAAAATGAGGAAGTGTATTTATTTTAGTTTTTTTTACTTTTTAGAAATCAGAGAAAACACGTTCAAATCAAACTCATTTCGATACCACTAAAGTAATTAAAAAGGAGAATATGACCACAGACAGAATGTTGTATTAATGACCTATTGGATGCGCATTAAAGAGCATGCTAAACGGTTTTTCCACCCTTTTTAGAGAGTCACTACTCTACAGTATGTCATTTGTAAATCACCCACGTGGTTGCCAGCTTCAGAACCAGATTAAGAAGCACAGTGGGTCAAACACTTACACCACCATGACATGAGGCGCGCTGCTACCGGGAGACGCTTTAACGCTGAAGCGCTTTAGGAAATCTGAAACGTTAAAGACAATTTCCTTTTACTAGAGAATCGATACAGTACAGCCAATCATGCTGAACGTCGAGAGAAACAGTGGCGCATCAATATAATGCCAAGGCTGGTCAGGGCTCACAACATCGGTCACAATACGGCACTAAAAGGAAAGCATGTAACGTTACTCATGCTGCTTTGCCCCCCCCCCAAATGGGCAAGTCTTACAATTGGCTTGCCCAGTATCTCGTGTGCGTCTATTCGCTGCAAAGCAATGACATTCACAGGCCCGTCTCCGCCTCTGGTAGAGTGACATACCACGGCCAGCAGCTAGTCTGTACATACATCCCGCCACCAGAAACTGGGTCAGGAACGAGACACCTCTCCAACAATCTGATTAACTTTTACACGGATTATAAATACAGTTATACGTTACGCTTTCAAGCGCGGAAACGCTAACAATAGTCCCCCCGTTTGGAGCCAAAGCTGCGCGCAACCTGACGAGAGATGGAGAGGTCGGGCACGCTTCGGAAGCTAGCGCGTGTTAGCCTTCCACGTTAGCCAGAGACAACCTGCTGCTAGGATGGGACGCCATGCGACAGCCATGCCGGTTTTGAATTCATTAAATTGGTCCGTGGCGAATTTATTCGGCCGTTTTCTCGAGTACGTGCTCGACGCGGGCTGCGATATTGGCCGCGTCAGTAACGCTATAATAGGCATTTCCAGCCGCTTCCACACACTCTGAGACGAGACAGCGCAAAATGAATATCTCCCAATAGCGTCATTTTTTAAATAAAAGGCACATGAGCTGTAACCAGTGACAGATGTATGGAGTTCGCCACCAAACAGAAGCATTTCCTCTTTGACTTTTTCTAAAAAAAGAGAAAACATCTTACCTGAGGCGTTTGACAGCAAACGATATTAGACATATTTAATGCGAATTCAGAGTTGGTTGGTTTCGGGTTAAAGCAAAGACGCAAGGCGACTCCAGGCACGGCTCGTTGGGCTGTAGCGGTAGATGTCCGATCCCTCTCTGTAGGAGAAGCACGTCCACTCTCAGGCTAGTCTGGACTCGCTCTGACGGAATGGCCGGTTGGCTGATGGGAAAGCGCGCTCCCGACAAAATTGTGCGACCGCCTCGCCACCTACGACGTAAACAACGGTGGGCGGTCCTACAACGCCCACGCGCACTGTGGAAGCGATGCAATCCAGGGTGCAGTGCATGTATGTGCTGTGTGTATGTGTATAGGGCCAATTTATGGTTCATATTGACATTAAGATATTTCATCCACTACATACAAGTATTTCTATGAATGCAACGTTGTAAAAGTACATAATTTAGTTGAAGTATGTCCCCTGTGAATGTTATTGTAGCCTACAGTTTATTATTTTTACTGACGCATATATACGTGTTATCAGCATTTTATTTGTTCTAGTTGGTAAAGCTGGATCACATTTTACGTCGTTTATACACTGTTAGGTATTCTAAACCACAAAAATGCATCATATTTTATTATGTGCATTTTGTGTGTAAAAATAACAATATAGTATGTATAGTATAGCAATAATTTGTATGGCTGTCAGATAATTAAACATTTAAGTAGATGTATAAAGTACCAAACAAATAATTTAGTTAAAATTGTACTTTGTTACATTCCATCATGGTACTGTTGTATAATCTGATATTACAAACTATTTGGTTTTTGATAATCCAGATATTTTATAAAACAAAGCTTTCGTGAAAATGTAAGCCGAATTTAACCAGTAGCAGAAAAAGTTAGATTGTAAAAAAAACATTCCATTAGAAGTAAAAGTGCTGCATTCAAACAAGAAGGCAGTAAACGTGTGTAAAAGTTGAAGGATAGGAAGGAAATTTAAAAGAAGATTTCAATGAAATAAAATAGAAAATGATGGAAGGAAGAAAGAAATGACGATGGACAATATCAGCAATATTTTATGACATGTGCCTCAAACTTGTATTTGAACACAGTAGATTTCTTGACCCGTTGGATATTTAACAATGAATGTTCAGTAATGAATATCCAACTTTGATCTCAAGTGAGGTCAGAGAGCGCTGAGCTGGAAACCAGCACCGCTGTGCTGAGATTCAGCAGCTTATGCTTAAGGACACTTGAGCGAGGAGGATGCTTGCTGAGTTAAGCCCACTTGGTCCTTGGGCTAAATCGGGCCAAGCATCGCTCATTTGCCTTTTGCTTGACTTGTCTGTATGGAGGCCTCTCTTTTATATTTGTTGTCTCCTGTCTTTGGAATACATGAGTCATTCAATTTACCCTGGCCCTTTTCCACATTTATTTCCCATATGTCATATTCTCCTCTGCATGCGTCTGTGGGTCATGACAGCACAGCGACATGAGTCATTTGATGTCCATTAAGAAGTGACATCCGGGCTCAACCCTCTCCACCACTGCACATGTACGTCATCTGGAGGTGGAAGGACCTATTCACCTGCCTTTACTGAATGGAGCTTATACCTCAGTACATCAGGAATCCGATTAGAGGATAAGAATCGCTTCAATACCAACGTGTCAGCCAGCTTTTCTATCCGCGTGGGGAATGTGTGTGTCTCTAATTGTCTGCGTGTGATGTTGTTGGTGAAAGCCTGGCACCAAATGTAACTAGGGGACAGAATCACCAGAGCATTTGGCCGCAGCCTTAAAAGCACGCTGACCATTGTGTTGAAAACCACAGTGTTAACAACCAAAGCCAGGGGTCCAGTCAACGCAGATTAGGTTCATCAACACAACGTAATCTCCTCATAACAGCTCTTGTGCTGGTATTATTACCACGACACGTTGGGCTTCCATCCATGTGGGGGTGACATTCCTGACAAGGTTAAAGAAGTTATTGCTTGCTCATGGGCATGAAAATGAATGGCTGGTTTCCAAGGATGGACACCTGCATCATATTTCGCCCCTATTTCTTTTTTTTTTGAAGCCGTGCCTATGTGTGCCTGGATTGCAGAGGGAGAGCCAGCATGCAGACAGGCCAGGAAACCAACCGGCTATAAGGTCGTATCACCAAGGATGTTTTCAACAAAACAAATTGAAATATGATGCAGTGCATGCCATCACCGATGCATCACTATGCAACTTCCAAGTGATTGCCAAACATGAAAATGTAAAAATAAAAAAAATTAAGTTGGAATTATATTCATGGCTTCAAATTAATTACACAGTGCGAACTCTCAAATCAGAACAGTTTCCTTCATCTCAAGGTGTCTTTCATTCTCTAATCATTTTAAGTGTTGTGCTTGCAAACGCTCCTTTGTCTGTCTGCAGCATTCTGATATTTGCAAAGGTGAATGAAGACCTCTGGCAAGCACAGCGTCTGGAGTCTCATACAGGGAAGTGGTGATTACAGCTGTTGGAGTGCAGCCAACCGACAGCAGCCTGACTTGGTTTTTTTTAAGTGGCTGTTTTTTAGGAATTGGATTGCGACCAAAAAGTGGGAAAGAAAGCTTACCTTTCCATTCTGAGATATCATCCTGTCAATCTAGCCCCCAGGTTTTAAGTTGTATCTTCATCCTCTGCCTGTCCCTGCCAACAATGTGTTTCACTGTAAATATATTATTTGTAGCGCGGCTGTTGAACAATTTAATCCCTCATGGTTAACATTTCTACTCCCCAATAGTCACATATGGCTCTGTTTTATATGAGATATCATATAGAAGGTAAACATCTTTATGAAACACTTTAGCTTTGCTGGGTTTTATCTCTAAATTATGATCAAGTATTGAAAGAACAACAACAAAAACTGTGCATGTGTGTGTTGACTTCGTCCGATTCCAAAACAAAGGACAAAGCCTTCATTTTGAGATTTGTTCATTGAGGCTGCACAAATGTGTTCTGACAAGGACACTATGAATATTTTAGGTATCTGTGCCCGGCAGTAACACCTGACTGCACTGCCGTGTGGACGGTGTTGGTGTAAGCAGGAGGTTTAAATCTTGTGAGGACACTGCAGTGTTAAAAAACGTACTTTCACTAAAAACATGCACAAAATACAAAAAATCTCACATCTCGTCCAGCATCATTGAAAACGATATAAACTCTTGTAAAATTGTGTTTTTTTCATCGCAACTGTATACACACAAATATGAAACATGTCAACTGCACACTGATGTAAGTATTTTCATTTGTTTTCACATTCTGGATGCAGGTGATCGATAATCGAGTGTATATTTCAATGACTGTGTTCAGTAACCAGCACACACAGGGTTTTAGTTTTGAGTCTCTTAGATAAGCGTGCCTATAGATGTTGTTTTTTGCAAAAAGTTTGTTTTAGAATTAAAAATTTGGAGTAAACTTCAACATGTGCTTATGGTTCAGCATACTTAGTCAATAGACAGGCTACATACAGATTTTTATTTCGTAACATTGAACACTGTAAAGTTTCTCTTCTTTTTGTCTAAATTAACTAAATGCATAGTGTCAAGGATTTCATTGAGCATTTTTTGGAATTCATTTACTGATATCATACATTCTATTCTCATCAGTGCGGCTTATTTTTACACTAGTAGTATTCTCATATTCTCATATCTATAAAGTCAGGTTGCTTTGGCGTATCAGCAGCCTGCAAAGGTTCGTTGATATCTCCACCTCGCGACCCCTCTCACCCCGGGGCTCTGAAAAATAGAACAGCGCCACGTGAGTGTGGAGTTACATTGTCCTCTGAAAAGGTGCTGATAAACTGGGAAAATCATTAAGTTAACCTTGTCATGACAGGCCAATGACATTGACTAAACAGAGGCAGTTGTTTGGTCTCAGATAATTCTAATCACTGGCTGCTCCAACTGCTCCTCCGTCTGTCCGTCTCATCTCTGGTCATCCTTCTGTTTTAGCCTGTGATTCTTCCTCTCTCTCTTTTTGTGTTGATGATTTGTGAAAGGCTCAATCTTTTGAAACACTAAAATAACATCAGTCATCCTTTTTACTCTTTACATAACGAGGCGTTTTTTTTAAATCAGATGCTGTCTCTCACTGAGCTGTCGAAAAAAGCTCAACACATCACATGGAAGCCTCAAGTCAGGAACGAACGCAATGCATCATCAAACAAGCACATGTTGACAACCAGAAATTAATCTGTGGATGTAAATTATTCATCATAAAAATCCATATCACGGGACTACAATGTTTGTATTCCCACATGTACAGCAGATTCCTTTAGGGCTTCGTGTTTCCTCCAGGACAAGTAGCTGGATGGAGAGAGGACATGTTAAAAAAAAAAAAAGAGGCTCGACAGTTCCCGTCTCAACCTTGAAGCTCTCTTCTTCTCATGTTTCCTTTGTTTACACTGCTTTTAAAGACAACGTCTGTTGTGTGAATGGTAAACTCATCGCTTTAGTAAAGAAATACCCATTTATTCTTATTCTCTAACATCCTCGATAAAAAGAATATAACATTGCTGTAAATAATCAGGGTTAAGCACTGTATTTGCTGCTTTTTTATTTTTGTTAAACTCAGTGAACATCACTCTGATAGGTGGAACAGAACTCCATGCACTCCACTCTTCCCTTTTTGTTTAATTCCTCTGTGTCTTTCTTAACGAGATCTGGTATCGCACGGTTTTCCTCTTAGCACCCATGGTCGTGTAGCAATGGCCAGCTCGTCACACATACTGGGCTTTCCATAATGAGCTAGTGAGCAGAATATCCCCTTTGAGGAACAGTACAACGATACACAACGATATTGTTGTGATCGTCAGAAACCTGTTTTGTGGAGGCCATGGTGAATGGACAGCTTTATGAACACCAGTCAGTCTCCACTCTTATTTTCAATTTCCTTAAAAAAATTGTAAATGTCAACGACCTATAAACTAAGGCACATATATGGCCAACTAATAACTAATATAACTAATATGATACGTTAAACAGGTCATTTGGATTGTAACTGCATACACAGTTCGTCATTATTCTGTTCACAATCAGTATTGTTGAAAGGGAATTTTACCCTGTTCAATTCAGTCATTTGACTCGAGTGACCAGGCCGTGCCTCCTGCTTGTCGTGTGTGTTTGTGTGTGTGTGTGTGTGTGTGTCGTATTGGCAGGGCTCCGACCTGGTCTCCTCCCTGCTCCTTCTCCTAATTACAACTCACCTCACCTGCCCAGTCAAACCAGCTGCACTCCATCAACTCATCAACCCAACAGTATATCTACCCCGGTTCTTCATCCACTTTCACCTACAATCCCTGGTCTGTGCCTGCATTTGGGTCCACACTCGCACCCCGTGACAGCGAGTGTCAACAACTGGGGCCTCAAGCCGTACTGCTGATGTTGCAATGGGACTTTTCTGTTTGTCTTGCTGAGAGGGGTTAACTCTGAAACAGGTGGACATGAAATGTGACCTGGATAACATCATAGGTCAAACTTCAATACGTGGAAAAAGGGACACATCTGCACACACACACAGTGGCTGTTTGCTATCAGTGTTCTGTTGAAGCGGTTTAACTTTTAACCAGTGTGCCTCCAGCGAGGAAACCTTCGCTCACTTCAACCCCGGTCACATTTATCCAGTTTTAGCCGGAGTGATTGGCAACTCACACCACCAGCGTCACAGTAGCAGTAGTAGGCCTACATTTAATCATTCAATCCCAGCAAGGCTACTACTTTCTACAGAAACCAGCAACAACCTTGTTGTTGACGCAGAATGATTGCAGAAAATACAAAGTACATTTTACCATCTCGTCACACTGGCAAGAGTTGTATCAAACTGCTTTAGCGGAACATTCGTATTAGTTTTACCGGAGATTCACCCATATCAGCTCAGCTGTCTGGGTCGAGGAGCTTAACTCAGAAAAAATCAAGGGCACCAAAATAAATGGGACATTTTTAGATTTTCTACTGATTAACAGGAGAAATGACTCGACATAGAGGCACATGTTAGAGCTTCAGAATTGAGTGGCAGAACATGTAGATCTGGACATTTGCATCCATGTTATTTATTGGGCAGTTGACTTGGTTTCTTCAACGTTCATTTGGGTTGCAGATTTTATTGTTGCTGTGAATTTAACGAATATAACTAAGATGATACGTTAAACAGGTAATATGGATTGTAACTGCATACACAGTCATTATTCTGTTCACAATCAGTATTGTTCAAAGGGAGTTTTACCCCGTTCAATTCAGTCATTTGACTCGAGTGTCACGGCCAGGCATGTTTAAAAAAACAAAGTATACCTGTAATAATATTGAAACATGCTTCATGCCTACTCTTGCTTCAATGCTTCACAGATAGAATGCCTGATCATATTCACCGCTTCTCGACAGTTTGCCTCTTAGAAATTCAGTCAGCGCTTCGAACCTACTTCTTTCTCAACTTCAGTCTTTTGTGTTTGTTAAAATTGAGAATCAACTAAAGTCGATGACGTCCCCAATGGAGCAGTGCTGTAACAGGAGAGGCCATGCCATTTACAGTCCGGGCTGGAGAGAGTGAAACAATTGTGGAGTTGTGGAGAGACTGAAGTGCGAAAGCATGTTGCTAAATAGGTGGTACCCTGTCTACCTTTTGTATACTATATATGCACTCCAGAAAAATACATTCGCAATATGCTTTCACTGCTACAGTATAGTGCGAGTAAACAGAGGTAGCATTCTGTTTGTGACCTGAGGTCATAACTAGCATTGATTGGCATTGTTTCCTGTTTAAATTCAGCAGCCGAAACAGACACAAAGCCAGTAGCCTTGATCGTATGGCAGCCCTCTCCGCTCATTCAATTCAAGTATACAATGACGGGAACATGTGCTTATCTTGTGGAAAGTTTGCAGCTCACCTTCGTGCTGTTATCCTAGCAGCTTCTGATTCATCATTGCTATCTGTGATCTGCTTTGTTATGGTAGCAACTGTCAATGTCAGCGGGCATATTGCGCCGTGGCAGACCATAATATTTACTTTGGAAATTGGATCAAAACAAATCCATGGCTGTTTCGCTCTATATAGCATCATGAATGTACATCATTGAACAAGGCACGACAATGCACCATAACATTGCATTTTGGAAAATTACATATTCATGAATAATACACATAAAATAAAATAAAACATAATAATAAAACAAATATTATACAATAGATCTTACATACATACATTATATAATACATTACATTCATTAGCATTTTTAACTGTAATTATTGTAAAAAATGTGGCTTGTGGGAAAGGTTAGAGGGCAGTAATACAGAAGCTTGATAAATAAAAATGTTTCGGTGTCACTTATTTGATATAATTTGTTGCTTTAAAGAAATGCTCTTCTTTATTCACTGATAAATGTTCCCGTTGGTTTTATGGTTCAAGGTTGTACCTTTTACACTGCTTAATGTGCACTTTAGTTACGTGTACAGTCTATTTATGTATACATCTATATTTCTGTTTGGAACAAGTAAATATAATAAGAGCTGAAGAGAGCAAAGTAAAGTTGTTGTATTTACAAAGCAATCAGAAAGAGAACAGCAGATAAATTGCAGCAGGCAGACAGCAACGTGCGGTGCTTCTTAAGATGTATTTTTCAGCCTTTTTTGTGGATGCATTAGTAATGCAACCGCCTCAGATGGAGAGGCATCTTTAAAAATAGTCACGTATTGTGGCTTGCTTCCACGTGTATCTCGAATTCTTCTCAATGTCACATTCCAGCAGTGAGGGACAGTGTTGATAGTTTGGCCTGGATCTTGTGTGTTGGTCAAAAACAATAGTTCACATTTTCACAATACTTTCTTTGGCCTTCCTAAAGCTCTCACCAAGCTGTTTTCATGGTGGAATCGTGACACACAAACAGTCCTCAGGTTGCAGGTTTTGACTTGAGGTCAGCTGGAACTATCATGTTTTGTCAGGGTTGCCATCATTTCCTTGTTAATGCAAAGGATTAAGAGTATTTATTTTTCCATAACACTCAGCCATCACACTTTGGTGCTTCGAGAAAAACCAAGACACTGGTGCAGACATTGGTTGAGCTAAAATGAATTTGTTTAGCCTCTGACATGCACGACAAATGTAGCATTGATGACTGCAGCTACAGAGTAAAAATGATGTTATTATGACCTCGAGCTAGCTCACCTTGCTGTCCATTCATTTGCTTTTGTGAATGTTTATTGTTTTGACTGACAGGGATACATACTTCACTACCCTTTTGAATCATATGAAGAAACGATGTTGCGTGTAACGTTATCCATTTTGACTTGCAGGTCTGTCCGTCATGCTGCTCGTGGTAAGTTTGACCCTGGATGTGTCGATAGCTGCACTGTACTGTGCATAGTGGTCTTTCTTCTTTTGGAGCACATATTCATTTCATTTGCAAAGAGCAACAATTCTGTGGAAAGGCTGTAGGAAAATATGTGGTGGGACTCACATGCTACCTAGAGAAAGATAGCACACATTATGGAACGCTTCTTGACCTTGCGCAACACAAGCCAAGTAAAGATTAAAACCATTTTTGATAACATTGAATGAATTAATGTCATGACTTTCTACGAGTACTAGAAAGCCTTGGTTCAGTTGACTGAGCAGATGTTCCATGCTGCGGCTTGTTTATTACGTGTCTGTTCAACTGTAAAAAGCCTGTACTTTTAAAACATACAGCAGCATTTTAGTCCATTCTCTTACGTAAGATAAACATCCACGAGTCAGCTTCCTCAAGTTGATGGGAAGTGGGACTTACTGAAAGTATTTTCTGACTGACGCTTCCTTGTTATGTGGCAATTTGAGACATTATCTTCCCTTACATACAAACACCTAAATGTATATGAATACACAGTATGCCTGATGCACTCACAAATGCCTTCTGTCAGTAGAAAGCTTAATGGGCTGTGAAAGACTTTATTGTCCGAAGGTCCACTGTGATTGTGGTAGTATGGTCGGGAAATGTTTTGAGAAAACAGTTGTATGGGAATAGATAAAGTCTGCTTTCTCATAATATTCGAGGGCACATGTGTGTGTGCCTGCTTCTTGTTTTGTATCGTGTGTTTGTGAATGAGAGGGGGCTGCCTACATGCAGGTGCGTGGGCTTGCGTAGAAAGGGGAGAAAGAAACAAAGCGCTCATCAACCGGACTGAGAAAGACAGACACAGTGTATTTATTGCAAAATACAGTCTTTTGTAGTGCATGTCCTCCCACCCTCTATCTCCCGTTTCTCTCAGCTGTTACTTTACTCTCTTCAACTTAAATCCTCTCTCACTCCATCATCCATCCATCCCACCGTCCTTTTCCAATTTATTTATTTATGCCACAGCCCATTATTGTCGTTATTGGCCAGTTTTTGCCTGATATCCCGCTGTTCTGTTGTCCGTTGACTTCCACAGAGACTCTATTTTACACAAACACGCACGCTAGGATGGAAAACAGGAAGGAAGGCATGGAAAGGAGATGTTGGTGAAAGAACAAAGTGGAGCAATAAGGGTAAGAGGGATACAAGGAAGGGCATGGGATGGAGGCCGTGAGATGAATAGAGTGGAGTAGAGTAACAGAAAATATCAGACAATTCAGCAGAGTTTTCTCTTCTCTCATCTTCCTACTCTTGTCCATTGTGTGTTGCGGACAGATTGGCACATAGACAATAGCCGGTTTGCACAGTTCGATTGGTCCATTTAGCAGAGAGGTAAAGAGTGGAAGCTGTAATTACCGCGATAGAAAAAATCACATGACTGACACAAATGTATCCTGCACAGACAAAAATATTGCAATAACATGAACAGCATCATGTCCTCCCCACAGCTGTGCTATTACTGTAAATGTATTTGACTTCTGTATTTACCTGTTGCTTTTTGTGAAACCAGGTATCTTCTTAATGTTCAAAAGTGGCAAATCCTTACAATTAAGAAACTGGTACGAATTAAATATTCAGCTTTTCTGCTTGAAAAATGTTTATCAAATTTAGTATTTAGTTAAATAATCAGTTGAACCATTAACCATTGAAAGTAAGGGAATACCCAGCTGCATTCCCATTAATAAGTGAGTGTGTGTGTGTATGGGGGGGGGGGGGGGTAATCTTACGTTTCTCTTACATGGCCTCTTTACAATAGTTTCATAATCATGATCATGGCAACCAAGGCACAATGAATTGGGACAAACGGGTACTTCTTCTCATGTGAATGAGCAGTTAGAGTGAATAACTGTCGGTCAGTGTCTTTGCTAAACCACAGTTTGCTCTGCCTCTCTCTCTCTCTCTCTCTCTCTCACCCTTTTTCTCTGTATCACTCTTTTCACTTTCTGATACGCCCACACACTCACGTGCGCACACACGTACGCACATCGTTCTCGCAGAGTCTGTTTTCATGGTCTGTGAAAAACAGCCTGAATGAACGCTTAATTATGCGATCAGCATTAACAGTATAGCTTTCAAAGGAGGAATGTGCCGACCAAATGGTACCGGATTAAAGAGAGTGACAGAAAGAGGTACAGTCCAGTTAGAGCTGAGTCAGACGGAGAGAAGCTTCTTCTGTCCTCGCCTGCTATTTCCATTATCACCCGACTACACACTGTATACTGTATATCTGCTGTTCTCTACTTCTCCGTTCTTTCATTCTTTTTTCCATCATTTACAAACAAACTCTGATAAAAATAGCAAGGAACAAAGACACATTTTCATCACTGCTGACGTCCGAGTGGGTGAGAGAGAGGATGGGAGAGTAAGAGAATGGGGGACAAATGTTGGTGTGCACACAAATGCTGGTGTTTGTGTGGTTACCCATGTCTACACTGTACAGTGTGTGTTTATGAAAGCGAGAGACCCAGAGTGGGAGACAGAGATAAAAAGAAAGAATGGAGAGGGATTACAAAGGATATGTTGGTGTGTACGTGCACAGCCAGTGAGCCTCATTGGCCAGATGAGTTGTGTTCCCGACAAAAGAGTGAGTTTTAGTGAGATGACAGGCAGTAAACCCAGGGATTAGGTCTGTTGGGCAACAGAGCACCAGGCCTCAGGGCGAGTTTCTGGTTGGTTTACTGGCTGGAGCCCATGTGTCATGTGGATCATGTTTGGAAGACAGAGGGGCTGGTGTTTGTGTGCTACCGTCATGGCTGTCCTGTGAGTCTGCACTCATGAGCCAGTGATTAGGCAGCGATAAAAAAACGACCAACATCGGCAGAAACACGCAGTCACATGGGGGAAAGAACCGACTTAATGTGGTTCACCTGGCATATGCAGAAAGAGAGAGAGAGCAGTGGATGAAAGATGATGTGACTACTAGAGGCAGAGAGCAATGCAGGCAGGAGAAAGTTATTGATGCAACTGTGTTGTTCCCAAACTGCTGGTAGACGATGGAGAGAGAAAGTCTCATGTGAGTTTGTAAAAGCTGGGTTGGGTTTTTATTGCGAAATGGAAAAGGAAGTTGTGCAACTATAATGATGAGTTTTTTGGATTCTTTCATTTTGTTGTTCAAACCTAAGCAGAAGTATGTACAATTCATAGGAAGACAAGGAAGGTATTACATTTACAGTATCTACAGTATCTAGTATATATATATATATATACAGAATCCAAATGATGTCAGAAACCAAAACCAGTCAAACAAGACTGTAGTCTGTGATGTCATTGTGAGGTGTGGAGCTGGTGCAATGATAAAGTCAGATCTGTGCCGTAGTCAACAAAGTAAATCATGACCTCATTGTCTTTGGATACAGCTCTGGTAGCCTTGGCGGTTGCTTTGGGACAATGTTTGTGCCAGTGAACAAATATCCTGTTTGTACAAACTGTTCAAGCTCCACAGTAGTAATTAGAAAGTAAATCTATTAGATACAGCAAATTGTCAGATGATTATATATTATCATCATTATTATGATTATTAAGGGTAACCCATGCAAAATGAAAACTGATTTTTCTATTCTAGTTGGGTATGATCCTACTACTTAAACGGAATATCGTACTGTCATGAATGATTGATGTCTTCTCTCGCCTTAATGAGTAACAAATGAAGGTCCGTTTAGATGTGGGCCTGCTGAACCGGGTTGTTGCTGGAAACAGACGTACGACCTTCCTCTGAACGCCAACAGTGTTCACCTCCCACAGCTGATAATAAATCTCTTCCCTTTGGCATTGCAGGATTTAATCTGGTGTTTACCTTGAAAACAACCTACAGCACTGTGTATGTGTGTAGGTGTGTGTTCCTGCTCTCTTTCTGAGAAGACACCTACAGTATTTCTCTACCCAATTTCCAGGGATGGGATGTGTATTCACAGCATTGCCTCTGGATGAGTGAATCATATCGCCAGCTTGCACAATCAAAATAATGACATCTTGTACACGCAATGATATGAAATGAGTGTGACTGCTTGTTTTAACGATCCCTTATTGCTGTTGCTATTCATTTTGTTCTTGTATGAACTTGTTAGGAACAAGATGCACCTCAGATGTAATTTATGTATTAAGTGTGTCGTGTAATCGCTGCCATGCATGCTGGATTCGTCCATATCCGAAGGGCTTTAGCCTCCCTATTTGTTTGCCATGCAAAATTCTCTTTCTACGTCATTTGAGTGTGCCTTGGTTTGTGAGGTTTGGATTCTTATTTGAATGTTTCCGTGAAACTCTCCGTCCACAACCTCCAGTAAAGACCTGGTGACCTGGTGAAAATGTGATAGACACTTCACTTACGGTACTAATACCAATCCCTTTACAGAGCCATGTATTTTGAAATAGACTGATGACTATCTCTTACCTTTACCTCTTTTGTATTTTCCCCCCTGATCTCACTTATTCAGTTATAAACAGATATATAGTTGATATATATCAGTGGTGTACTAGCTCTCCCTAGTGCCCAAATATGCCCATTGTTTGCAGTTTACAATAATTCTCTGAGACGAGTGAAGAACGAAGAAATCAGCTAGTGCGGACATTTTAGCGATTTATGATTCATGAGATACACTTGTATTTGTTTTCCCAACATATTTTAAATTGGATTACTTTAAACTAAAGCAATGCCTCACAGATAATTCATAACCAGGTAATGCTGTCAGTTCCAAACAAAGATCTATTTTAGGATACCAGGATATTATTCACAGTCACTTTGTCCCTAATTCTTCTTTATTTTTGTTCCCTATTCATTCAGAGGTTTGGCTGACATGAATGTGACATTACTGGTTAGATGTTGATTCAGTATTTTATTTAGTGATGATTGTAACAATAAACATGCCCAACCCAGTAGGCTACACAGTTTTGACAGAACAAGCTGGGGCAAATAACACGTGATAAAAGTTTGTTCAAATGGCTTCCGATATTCAGCAGCAGTAGCTCTTTGGTGTTTAACCTTTTAACAGATATTGATTGAAGTAAGATGTTACATTACAAGGACTACTTCTCAGCCAAAGAGGCCTTTTTTATTTTGACATTTCACTACATGAAAAGCACAGGTGTACATAATAGAATTGTTCATGGCTAAATTCCATTGAGCTGCTTTGGTTCCAAGGTGCCGGTTTAGATCTTTTCACAGCAGACATATTGACTTTAATTATGGCTACATTCCATTTAGCATTTAGTGTGCCTAATATAGCTATTTGAACATCTAATTCAGTAGCAACGACCACACCATAAACCCATGCGTTTTAGAGATGTATTAAAGAAAAACACATATGATGGAAGATGTTTGAACTACTAGCTCATCTGCTTTGTCAAATGCGTTGAGTAGGAGCTTCGACAGGGATTCCCCCGTTGCACCCGGGCACGCCAAACGCCCTCAGGTACGGTTGAGGAGTGGTTCCGCTCCCGAAATGCTGCATGATAGCTTCAAATGGCTTGGAGCTGTTGTTAATCGTGTTTAAACACCTGTGCTTTTCCTACTATCACAGGTCAAAATGTCTGCTGTGAAAAAAGGCCAATGGTTAAGGCTGGTTACAGATGAGTCTCATAGTCCCTCAGATGTGACAAGCTGGATCATTTATGTAATTTAGGGCTGAAATCATCAGTATAAGCTGTTGATCAAATTGAAGTTTCATCGTGCAAAGACTGGCTTTCAAACCCATTAATGTCTGCATGCAATATTGCTACTGATGCTTGATATGTGTTTCATTTGTGCCTAATTAACGGCATCCACTTTATCATCTTTCAAACAGTGGAAGAAGTACTCCTATCCGTTACTTGGGTTAAAGTATTGCAAGGAGCCCCAATAATAACATCACAGGTCAAGTAGGCTGGGAAGCACTGTTTTGATTTTGAATATGCTTTATTTTAAACTTATCACATGTTCTTTTAATGTCAAATCTTAATTTTAAAAGTAACCAGAAACTTCAGATAAATGTAGTGGAATAAATACAATATTCCACTCTAAAATGCAGCGGGGTGGAAAATGGAAATATTCAAGTGAAGTACAAGTACCTCAAAAATGTACTTAAGTACAATACTAGAGTAAATATACTCAATTACCTTCCACCACTGCTTTTAAAATACAAAATATGGGCACAAAGTACACAGAAGCCTTAGTAAACTCATTTGGGGTTAAATTTACCCTTCTATGTATCCATGTTTTGCCACCTTTTAACTTACAAAATATCTCCTATCAAGACTTTTTAAGCACAAGTATATTGTCATGCGTACCGAATTGCGTACCGAATATAAATTATTAACAACATTATTATTAAGGCACTTACTTGTGAGGTCAGACAACAACCACTAGGTGGCAATACAGAGCTCAAAATCAGCAAAGAGCTGCTTTTTGATTGTCCTGGTCTCAAACCAGCTTGCTTCATGCAAGTTCAGCATTTCACACCATTGCGTCCTTTCTGTCTTAATTGTTTTATTCACAATAGTTCCACATTAATTGCCCTTCCAATCATTTGTATCTATCGCATCAGATTCCTTATCGATTCTAAAAAGTCAAAAAAGTCAACGAGACCTGCAACAAGTGCGTTACTGGCATGCAAATCCAACATTGCGCATTTATGACTGCAGCCTATTTCTTTTTAACGACGGGAAACAATGACAGCGCTGCAGCTCTTTGTGTAACTCCTTGAAGTCAATTGCGCACACGGTCCCTCCAAGTCACCCAAACATCTCGTCCAATCAGAGCACAGCCCTCCTGCACGGGTTGTGCCTGCGCTTTGGAGACCTTCTGCCCAGCTGAGAGGGGGTCTTTGTATGACAGAGCTGAACAAGGGCTCCTGACTCCGTAGACAACAGACGACAGCCACTGCTGCAGCTGCCGGGACCGCTGAAGTTTTTTGTTCACAGAGAGAAGCGAGAGGTTGCGACTTGTGCGCGCAGACACAGCAGAGGAAGACGCACACGAAAACTCAAGATTCCCTTTGTTGTTGCACCTTTTTTTTTTTTTAATTGTTCTACATACGTTTCAGTCCATTTTTTGAGAACCCGATGTCTCTATATTTATTCCGAGACTCACCCTGAAGGTTCCGACTGGCGAGAGCGAAACATCCAAGAAACTTTGCCTGAGAAGCATCTTGGATCTGAAATGAGCAGCATATTGGTGTGGCTGTCCCTCGTGCTGTCGGTGTCGTTGTCCGCCGGGCAAGACGCGGAGACGGGGGCCACGACGGAGGACATCCCGGAGGGGGCATCCACCCTGGCATTCGTCTTTGATGTTACCGGCTCCATGTACGACGACCTGGTCCAGGTCATCGAGGGCGCGTCTAAGATTTTGGAAACGTCCCTCAATAGACCGAAGAAAACGTTGTATAACTTTGCCCTGGTCCCCTTCCACGATCCAGGTAATATCATGAAAGTATGAGGAGTGAAAATATATTGTGGTAACTTTTTTTTTTGCAAACATGTCTGCACACCTTTGGGATTGTTTTGCACACTTTGGGATTGTTTTGAGTTTACTCTCTGCTCTGACAACAAAAGCACACATAAAAGTGAGAAATGTGATAGTTTGCTCACAATCCGCCCTTATGCTCCTCACACCTCCAGAGGAGGGACTCTGGGGGATTTTGTCTCGGCACACAGATGTTCAGCCTGGCGGTCACTATCATTAGTATTCCGCCAGGGTTAGTGTGTGGCTTTATGTTTGCAATGCAGCTCAATGAGTATTATCACCCATGGGTGCTCTCTCATTCCCAACAGCTAATATAGCCTGGACAGTATATCAGTGGGCTATTTAACAGTAACCCTGGCTATAGGTCAGAAGCGCAGGCGCACTGTCATGTAAAAATGAGACTTTCCAAATGATTGGTGTTAAATAATCATGAATAATAGTGTTAAATAATCTCCTGGGGAGTGGCATGGGAGTATGGCAATGTAAGCAAAGCGATTGAAGAGCATACATTCGATGTAGTGACTTAGTTATAGCTCTTTCCAAGTAAAACGTATCCTTATCATAACCACGTTACTGAAGGTTATGTTTGAAGTTTGAGAGTTTTGGTGATGGAGAGACTTTGTGTTCGTATTTTAAAGTCCCTGTAATTACTATTTTCTGAGCGGGAGGAGAAGTCACTTACCTGCTCGCAAAAGTACCATCAAAGGCTGCCGTGATGTCATGTCATGGGGGTCTCTGTGCTGATTTGGAGGTGAGACGTGTTCGACATCCACCTCCGAAAAATGCTCCATCAACAGCAATAATAAAGGGTTCATAATAAAGGGTTCATGCTCGAGTGTGTCCCGAGTGTAGACTGTATAAACCTTATAAAGGTCAACAGAGACAGCTAAAATCAAAGTGTGTCACACTCAATAGTGTCCTTTTAAGCATTTTAGGTACAACCTACTCCAATATTATCTTACCACAGACTCTCTGTAATGTAGTATTTGTATAATATCCTGCCAGCACATCTAAAAAGTCCTAAAACATAACATATGATCACCCTCACTGTGTTTACAATATACTTTAACTGGAGAACACGTAGCAACGGCAGAGAGAAAGTACAAGATGAATCAACAGAGGTGATCTGTGTGGGGAAGAGACAGATTCCTTCTCCAGATGTTTGCTCTCCTCTGCTACTTTTTCAGCATGTCACAAATTCTTATGAAGCTCAACTCCTCATCGATTCTGTGCCCAGAATAATAATTAAATTGAAGGAAGAAATATGCTCAGTATACACAAGTGCAACAAATGATGAATTCAATACTGTGTGCTTGGGAGGGAGAGGGGCACATTTTCAATCATTAGCAAAGCAAAGCAAGTTTATTTGTATAGCACATTTCAACAACAAGGTAATTCAAAGTGCTTCACATGAAACCATTAAAAGCATAAAGGCAAAAGTAAAGGACATTTAAAACATACATTGAAACAATTAATGTCATTAAAACACAAAATAGCGTGGTGCAGTTCTTTTACTTGTACTTAAAACCATTAAAAGCATCAAAACATAAGTCAAAATAAAAGGAGATTTAAAAGCAATTAAGAACATTGTAAGAAATAAAATACAGTAGTAAAATGCAGAAATGCAGGAAATTGATTAATATATTAATTGAATGTGGTTCAATTAAAGGCAGCAGCAAACAGAAAAGTCTTCAATCTTGATTTAAATGAGCTGAGGGTCTCAGCAGACCTGCAGCTTTCTGGGACTTTGTTCCAGATATGTGGAACAGAAAAACTGAACGCTGCTTCTCCATGTTTAGTTCTGACTCTGGGAACAGAAAGTAGACCGGTCCCAGACGACCTGAGGGGTCGGGATGGTTCATAAGGTAGCAGCAGATCAGAGATGTATTTTGGCCCTAAACCATTCAGTGCTTTGTAAACCAACAGCAGGATTTTAAAGTCAATTCTTTGTTGGACAGGAAGCCAGTGCAAAGACATCAGAACTGGAGTGATGTGGTCCACCCTCCTGGTCTTAGTGAGGACTCGAGCTGCAGCGTTCTGAATCAGCTGCAGCTTTCTGACGGACTTTTTACAGAGACCTGTAAACACACCGTTACAGTAGTCCAGTCTGCTGAAGATAAATGCGTGGACAAGTTTTTCCAAATCCTGTTGAGACATAAGTCCTCTAATCCTTGATATATTCTTCAGGTGATAGTAGGCTGATTTTGTAATTGTCTTGATATGGCTGTTCAGGTTGAGGTCTGAATCCATAACTACACCTAGATTTCTGGCTTGGTTTGTGGGTTTTAACATCAGTGACTGAAGCTGAGCGGTGATTTTCAATTGTTCATCCTTGGTACCAAAAACAATTACTTCTGTTTTATCTTTGTTTAATTGAAGAAAATTCTGGCACATCCAGTTGTTGATTTGTTCAATGCAGTTACCCAGCCCTTGTATGGGATTATAGTCCCCTGGTGACATAGTTATGTAGATTTGTGTGTCGTCTGCATAATTATGATAACACACTTTGTTGTTTTCCATAATCTGAGCTAGTGGAAGCATGTAGATGTTGAACAAAAGAGGCCCCAGTATTGAACCTTGGGGAACACCACATGTCATTTTAGTCAGCTCTGATGTGTAATCAGCTACAGACACAAAGTATTCTCTGCCCTTCAAGTAGGATTCAAACCAGTTAAGTGCTGTGCTAGAGAGTCCCACCCAGATTTTTATTCTTTCTAGGAGTATGGCATGGTCGACCGTGTCGAATGCAGCACTGAGATCTAGTAACACTAAGACTGAACTTCTGCCATTGTCTATGTTTAAGTGGATGTCGTTGAAAACCTTAACAAGAGCAGTTTCAGTGCTGTGGTGCTGTCGAAAGCCTGACTGGAAAACATCAAAGCAGTTATTTACGGCCAAGAAGTCGGTCAGCTGTTGGAAAACCGCTTTTTCAATTATTTTACTTAAAAATGGGAGGTTTGATATTGGCCTATAATTTTTCATCGTTGCGGATTCTAAACTAACCTTCTTTAGGAGTGGTTTAATAACTGCAGTTTTTAGGGCTTGTGGGAAGACACCTGAGAGAAGGGATGTGTTTACAATTTGTAAAAGATCAGTGGTCATGCAGTTTGAAATATTTTTGAAAAAGTGTGTTGGTAGAATATCCAAGCAGCAGGAGGATGACTTCAGATGTTGTATAATGTCTTCTAGGCTTCTACGGTCGATTGAATGAAATTGTGTCATGATATTTGAATGGATGTTATTCAGAGATCGGGACAACACATACCCTGTGGTTGGTGTGGAGGCACTGACTGCTTGTCTAATTTTCTGAATTTTGTCAGTAAAAAAGGAGGCAAATTGATTGCATGCCCAGGTGGATTGGAGTTCAGCAGCTACCGACACTGGAGGGTTTGTTAGCCTGTCGACGGTAGCAAATAAGGCGCGTGTATTGTTCTTGTTTTTGGTTATGATGTCAGAGAAGAATGACTGCCTTGCATTTCTAAGTTCCAAATTATAATTGCGAAGTCTCTCTTTATCGATGTCACAGTGAACCTGGAGATTCGTTTTTCGCCACCTGCGCTCAGCTTTCCGACACTCTCGTTTCTCTATTCTGACCAGCGTAGCATTTCTCCAAGGAGATCTTTGCTTACCCGAGACAACCTTCACTTTAGTGGGTGCAATGGCATCAATAATATTTTTAACTTTAAAATTGAAGCCATCTACAAGCTCATTGACTGAGAGGCAAGAGAGGGCTGGTGTGGAGGAGAACTTCTGAATAAATAGTTCACTGGTGTTTTCAGAGATGTAACGCTTTGTCACAACCTTGGTTTGGACATTTGTGTGCAAGGAGATTGCACTCTCAAAGAAAACACAGAAATGATCAGAGAGTGCAACATCAGTCACAGCAACCTTGGAAATGTTTACACCTTTGGTGATGATTAGGTCCAGAGTGTACCCCCTGTTGTGGGTGGGTCCTGTCACATGCTGAGTCAGATCATAGTTATCAAGGACACCACATAGTTCTATAGACTCTCTCCTGGGGATTATCAACATGGATATTAAAGTCACCAACAATAACAACACAGTCAAAATCAATACAGATTACAGACAGCAGTTCAGTAAACTCATCAAAGAAGGTTGCACAGTATTTAGGCGGTCTGTAAATGTTTAGGAATAAAGCTTGAGTGGAATTCAGAGCCACATATTCAAAATAACTAAAATGACCAAAGGGCATCTGCTTGCATTGAAGAGAATCATTAAATAAAACAGCAACTCCACCTCCTTTCTTATGCGCTCTTGTTTCACTCATGAAACTGAAGTTGTGAGGTGTTGATTCAATAAGAACAGCTGCACTGTTATCTTGATTTAACCAAGTTTCAGTTAAAAACAAAATGTCCAGTTTGTGCCTAACAATAAAATCATTGATTAAAAATGTTTTTCCTGACAGAGACCTGACATTTAATAAAGCTAAGTTTAATGTGGTTAAAGCTTTCTTTGCCCAATTTATTTGGACAGGCTGACGAGGAATGTATGCTAAGTTTGATAAGTTTGCATGTTTACTATTGTTTCTTCGCAGCCTCACCTTTCTTTTTCTATAAACTTGCAAGACAGGAATTGAAGCGGCTAGCTGCATACAGGGCCCCGACTTTTCCTGGAGAGAGTCATTGGTATCATTAGCCTTGTAGCCTGGACCCAGAAGATATCAATTGTGGTACCGTTGAGGAGTGGGGAGAGGAGTGTGTTTGGTTCCAGCAATGACCAGCTTTTCCATGTGGTCAGTGAACTCCAGGTGGGGGGAGGATGGGGAGAGTGTGAGAGAGGATTGCGATCCAAAGTATGGACCCGAAATAGAAGTAGGTGCTGGGGAGGGAGGTAAAGACTCCTCGTCTAGGAAGTCCATACTTTGCAGTCCAAAGTATGGACCTGAAGTAGGTGCTGGGGAGGGAGGTAAGGGTGGGGAAAGTGGGAGTTGCAGTCCAAAGTATGGACCTGAAGTAGGTGCTGGGGAGGGAGGTAAAGACTCTAGGAAGGGTGGGGAAAGTGGGAGATCGGAGGCGGTCTCTGATGATGAGGTTGGAGACTCCTTTTGGCTGTCGTTAGGCGGGGGCATCCTTCCCGTAAGGTCTCCATGGCGATGCTGTGTGGTTATCTCTTGTTTAGATTCCTCTTGTATCTTGTCCTTGGCAGTAGGGACAGACGAGTGACGCAGGGAGAAAAATAGGTTTGAGGTAAACAGTTTTACCCCTGACTTGTTCAGGCAAACTCCATGCGCTGTAAAAAGATGTCTGCGCTCCCAGAAAAGGTAGAAATTGTTGATAAAATGTACTGAATGGTCAGTACATGCAGTTGACAGCCATTTGTTCAGTGCAAACAGCCTGCTGAATCCTTCATCTCCTCCTCTGACTGGTGGAAGAGGACCACTGATGAACACCTCAGCCTTGACAGCTGACTGTGTTTAACTGTCAGATGACAGGAGAGCTGTGATGCATTGCGTCTTGGACAAAGCAACAGTTTTCAAAGAATCTTGTGATTACAACCTGTTGTGCACTTTCAAGGCTTGATTCACAGCAAATGTTACAATTACTGTGACTAGAAAGTCATCATACGATACTCCTCTTACAGTAAACTGAAGCAGCAACAGCGCGATTCAGAAATTTTTGTCTTTGTGTCTGTCCCTCACCCTCAAGTGACGTTTGTTTGTTCTTAAAATGTTTACAAGGATGTCAGAATGTGTTCTCCAAAGCCCCGGGGGGAAAAGAGGAATGATTAGCACAGCACACACTGTCTCACTCTTTGTCCTTCCCCGACAAAATATCCCGGACCCACTGAGAGAATCAGTTCTGTTTTCATAAGAACTTTTATTTTCGGGTTTGTTTCTGACACAGATCCATTTTCTCCGCTTTCCATCCGACCCGGTGCGATAACGCAGTGCCTCCTGTTTGATTTGGCTCCTTTTAAATCAGAGGCTGGAGCTTCCCCTTTATTTACACTGCAATCTGACACGGTAAACATTAGAGAGTGTGTTTGTGTATCTGCGTTTCTCTCGGCCTGTGTGTGTGTGCGTGTGTGTGAAGCGAGAGTGTCAGGAGGATGCCTGGGTATTGGGGTCAGGCTTGTGTGGGAAGATCAGTCAGGAAGCCCCCCCCCCCCTTTCCTCCATCCTGCAGGGGGAGAAAGAAAGAAAGCAAGAATATACTTCACAAGTCACAGGGGTTGTGTATTCTGCGCTACAGTTTAAAAACGCTCCAATGAAACAGTGGTACGTTTGAAAAAACACACTCACTTTATGAGAGAATCCGCTGTAAAATGTCCTTCCTGCACTGTTCAAATAACAGCTGTAAACATCAACATCTCTCTTCGGTAGATACAGTCCAGAGAACGATGACTAATCTGTCATTGAGGAATCCGGTCTTAGGCGGAGGAGTCAAAGGTGTGTTGCGAGCAGACTCTCTGGACACATGGAACATTTATTTGAAAGTTTACAGCCAAACTGTAAACTGTATTTCACAACACTCCTCTACCAAGACAGGAAATGTAGCATTTATCACCGATTTATGTTAATTTGTGCAGTTTTCCAATCAACCATATAAAAATACACACTCTACGAGGTTGATGTGAAATAAAAAAGAGTGTGTGTGCATGTGTCCACAGATTTGTTTCCAGAGTCTGAGATTCTACGTCCTTCCTGACTCTGCTGACGTCCTTACACACACGTGCTCGTCCTTGTAAACACTACCTTGCTGTGAGAGGGTGTGTTTGTGTGTGTCTGGCACGTGCTTTTGTGAGAGTTTAATTAGCTGAGTTTGAGATGGGTCAGAACCCTGTGCACTCCAGCATTACGGATTTAAAATGCAGTAAGGACTGTAAGGTTAACATTCTGACTTGGTGCTTTAGTTGGAGGGTAGCAGGAATATCCTCCAATTTTAAATGTCAGAAAGCAAAGGACAAGTTAACATCAACTTAAATCAAGTCATTATATTTGGTTGCTAACCTTTTGCAGTCAGTAAATTGGTGGACCTTGTCCAAGATGCAATCTCCCTCAATCACAGATTGTGCCATCTTGCCATCTATTTGCTTGTTTTGCCTTGCGTGATTATCTTGTTTCGGACTTTTGTTCTGCATGGTCCTGTACTGGTTCAGAGTGGCTACACGTCCCAAATAATGCTCCCAATATGGACGTGAACACTCTCAAACATCGTGAAAGCTAATGATAGAGGTATGCTAGTTTGTAGAACCTGTTGTCCGACATGTCGAAGGCAAAAAAGGTGGTAGTCGCTGTCATAGAGACCACTTTTGGACCGGCCTTTTTTTGGAAGGCATTCATAGTGTAACAACCGTTTGTATGTAAAATAAGTGATGAAAGTATCTGTGTGAACTGTGAAGAGTTATTAAGAAAGCTTGAGAGAGATAATCAAAATCTGTCTACTTCACACATTGCCAATCACTGCATAAAGTGTGAGTGCCTGCTGGATTGATAATTTCGGAAAGTTGCAAAAATGGTCAGATGAAGTCCCCCAATAGCGTCATTGGAAAGGTTTTGGGGGGGTGGGGGCATACTGACCACCTCTGGGCGTGGAATGATGAGAGGAGATGACGGGATTGCTTCGGCCTCCTCTGCCATGATCAAAGGCACTTATCTCAGAGCTCCCTTTGTTGGTGGCCAGTGACCTTCTCCACCATCTCCTTTTCTCTTTGCTTCCCTCTTCCCTGAGCAGCAGGACCGCCCCACCTGTGTGAGATTATAAGGAGCTTGCGTTTAGCTGGACAGAGTCAATAACGATGCTATTAGGCAGGAATGCCAAAGGAAAGAGGTGGAGGTTTTTGAGGGATTAGAGGAGGAGAGGAGTGTGGCGTACTACAATGTGTGTTTCATGTTTCGACTCTATTTGACGTTGTAATCGGTGCTCAGAGGTTATCTCTCTTTCATCTTGGAAGGCAGCACATACCTGAGGGCTGCATCGGGCACTTTAGACGTTGTCCATTTTGTTCCCTGTTTACAAATGTATGTATGACAGCTTTAGAAATTCCAAGGTTTTTACAGGTAGTTGACCTTTTGATGCAGTGGTTGACATGAATGACTCATGTGTGAAATGTCTCTGTTACTTTGTACTCTCCCCCATGTTGGTTTTGTTTCCCTCCAGGCTTTGGATTTGTTTTTCAAACTCTTCTGAGGTCCAGAGGGTTCCTGAGCCCAGGTCGCCCTTCAGGGCTCTTTGCCGTCACTGTCTGGGCGCTCATTAATATCCTCTTGCCCTTTTCTTCCTCATTTTTTGTTTGAGCGTCTCTTGGCTAACTGTCTGAGTGCGGAGGAGTGAATGTTGGACATGTTGTGGTGAAAAAGTGGAGAAACAGACCGAAAACTTGAGATGACACAAAGCTGTTGGGGTGAAGACATTATGATTCATGGCTGGAAGGGAGATGACACTTAAAAGAGGAAGAAATGAAGAATAGGAAACTAAATATTTATGATCTTTTATGATTATTTTGTGACAGGATCATTTAATGATGGAGGGAATACCTTGGGTTATTGACCCTAACCCAAGTTAAAAAAAAAACTGTCTTATGAAGGCAGTTCACTGTGTCACAAACATTTTTCTGCATGTCTTAAGATGTGTTTCCCCTGTTCTGGGGCAGACATGTTTACATGACCTATACTTAACTCTTACCATGTGTCCACAGCACAACTAGCCAGTCACTCCAAGTCCATTTATCAAGGAGAGCTGAACACCCGAGGCAGGTCAGGTGATTTTGATGACAGCAGCCACTGCTTGCCTTTTGTTGGTTAAATGCTGCTCTCACAGTTTGTTTTGTCCAATGCTGTCCAGTGGCTCAAGAAGGCTTGAGTCACAGAACACGTTCCATAACGATATAATGATGAATAACATACTGACCCATTTTTATGCCCCGACAAAAAAAATGTGGGTCCCAAACCAGTCTTTTAAAATGACTGCCCTGTAATCCAAGTGGACAGTTTCCAGCTGCTGATTGCCAGCAGACATACGTAAACTATGTGTAAAATATTAGTATTTGCCAGTCAGAATTTTCTGTGCTTTATTACTCATAATAATAAGAAACAACCCCAGCACTTTTACTATTGGTCCTTAAATGAGGGCTTTCCTCAAATCAGAGTTTTTATAGTCAATTTAGACTCTACAGATTGAAGTCTAGACATTATTATTGTTTTAAGGAAGCATTTTTCTAAAGGTTTTACGTCGTACTTTCAAGGTCTGGAGGACTCATTTGCAACACTTTAGATTTGCGTCCATCTTGATCAGGTGCCAGATTTGAACATTCCCGTGGTTTGGTATGGCATGACGTCATTGTCTGTGTGTAAGCTGTTTATGGACATTTTAGTTGAAACATGTAAGGTTTTAGCAGCTTAGCTGGTGTGCTCAGAGTGACATTTACTCTCAAACCAGAGTGATGTGGTTCGTCTCATAGAAAGCTTTTTTTAGTTATTCTGTCTTCACCACATGCAGGCATTTATTTGAGCTGGATGATCCTCCAACACATGACATGTACGGTACATCGTGAATGTTCAGGATAGCAGGATAGGTCAACCCTAACCCAATAAAGGCACACTAATCAATACCTTCATATTGACAGGGGATCTAATTATAATGTACTCAGTCGCTCATTGTGACAAACCCACACATACTTGTCTCCTGACTCTGCAGTGTCCCTTAGCTTGAACTTTTTAATGTGATCTTTTTGTTTTGTTTTTACTGTTTTGATCAACAGATAAAGTCACTGTACTTCCCAGCTCTACAGAGCAGACAGGTTACGGGCTAGCTGCTGAACATAATGAAGCATTTAGCTCTAAAGAGCTGGATATTTCCCCTCAGCAGTTAGTCAAGACCATAAAAGAGGTCAAAGGAGTGTGAATGTTGGACTTATACTATACGTCACTGTGAGAGACACGACTCCGAATAAATACGAATATTGTTCCGCGTCTGCTGTATAGGGGAATAAGAAAGTGTTTGATAACACACTCACTAATTATTGTTACGTTAGTTAAATTCTGTCTGGGCCAGCTTTATTACACTGAAAAATACCAAGGAGGCCATGACAACCTTGTACAAGTTTAATGATCCTATTAATCCCAGGACTTTAGGTTTACAGCCATGTATGAGCGGGACATTTTCAGTGACAGTATGTACTCGATGATCTCATGGGTCGCTGTGAAAGAAGACTGGTCAGTTTTAGCTTGCTGACAGTGTTCTCAGTGAGTCAAAACTGCTCTCTGGGTGTGCAAGAAAACATTGTACCAGTGTGTCGTGTGTTGTGCTTGGTGCATTTAGCCTTCTCACGGTTTTAGCAGGTATATTCTTTTCCCTTTCCTCTTCTTCTTGTCCTCTTATTTTTCTCCTCCAGACAAACTTGAGAAGCATTTACTGAAAGGCTGCACAACTAGGACATGTGTCTGCACTAGAGCACAGGATGTAAAGATAGACACAAGGGATAGAGTAGACTAGAGATGAAACAACTAGGCAATAGACGGTTGACTGACATGCAGGCCTGTGTGGTTTTTAATTGTGGCAAATGTCTGAAGCAGACAAGTGTTTTGGGAATCTGAATCACAGGCTGTCAGTACCCTCTGCCCCCTGCCTCAGAGGGGCATTGGGGGAATCTCATGTATCATGAATACCACCCCAGAACAGTGTTTTAAAATGTTGTCTACGCCATAGCACACCTGGGCACAACATACAGCCCTTAAACGACACGGATTAAGGTACACATGTCAATCTTTGTTCATGCCCTACAAATACAGGATAATTCTGCCTGAAACCCAAGCTTGTTTTAATGAACCAGGTATTCTGTGTCAAACTGATGAGCTCACGGAAAACTGGCTAACAAAACTCAACAATAATCTCCCTTTTCAAAGGACCATTCATAATTTAATGTTTTAATTTTAACAACACACCTGGGCAGGTCTGCATGCACTCGTGTGGCACACTGGTTGGAAGTCACTGAGTGTGCATCTGTGTGTGGTCGGCAGTGCTCTTCTGCTCCGCACGCACAATTAGAATTTCCTCAGTAAAACAAAAGAGGCACACAAAACAGAAAACACCACCCAGTCACTTTTCAGCACTCTGGAATTATAGCATCACTCATAAAAATACTTCATGAGCTTTTACAGTTTTGTGGTTGTGAGTTTGTTGCCATTCATTTAAAAGCCTTCTACTTAATTTGTGAGGCAAAGTAATACAGTTAAAAGGCCACATTTAATTTAAAGTCAGTGTCAGCCTCTGGGCTTTGGCCTGTGTTTCTACGATGGAGACCATATGTAGATACGCCACTAGGTTCTAATGTGTGTTTGCAGCCCGTGTCAGTTGTTTTGCCTTTTCACTGAGAGGCATCTCGAGGCTGAACACAACCTGAAGCCTCCTTAAGCCACAGCTTTGTCCTTTTCATCCTCTTCTCCAGCCCTCCCACTCGTCCCTAATTTGTTGTCAAGGCAATAAAATGAGCATCTGTCTGACCTATTCGCTGTGATGCATTATGGGTAAGGGACAACACAACCTATCAGTGGTGGGGGTCAGTTTTGTGAGATGTTGTTTTAGTGATGTAAAGGTGTCACCCCGCCCAGAAACCAAAGAAAAAAGAACATAAATTAGTGCCTGATATGAAGGAAGTGCACGGTGCTGAGCCGAGAATTATTAACACACCTCTGACAAGAATAATCATAAATCAGACCCGAACTCTTTTACGCGGCATGCTTTTAGACGTCTGAGTCAATGTCACTGGCAACAGATCATGTCAGACAAAAGCAACCGAATTGAGGACTTTGTAAATTCCAAAACAGAACCCTCAGTGTGTTTTCTGTAAAGTACAGTGAACTGAAACAGCAACTTATCTTCAATAGCTGTCAAAAATACAAAATAAAAATCCTAAATGATATAAATAAAAATACTTAATAGTTCAGAAAAGTAAAAGTACATTCTGAAACAGTATAGAGAGGTAAACTAATGTGCTCCAGGTGGATTCATGTAGAGATTATTCTGCCTATTCGCAGAGTTCAAGAGCATCGTAGACGATCTGTAAAGGTCTAAAGTCAACCCCAGGGTCTCCGAAAATTAAAACTCATTTCTCCTTGTGGTGCCTTCCTTTGAATACCACAGAGGAGCACACACGTCTCATCTCCACCCATGCGGACCAAGTCAGTTTTATTTACACAGCCGCAAAATCACAAATATGATTCAGCATACGGCAAAATCTTTCTCTTGTTGCATTCAGACATAATATGACGAAGATTGAACATATTGATTGAAAATACAATTACTTATTTCTTCTTACCTGGAAAGTGGACAGTGACAGGAAAGATAGGAGGCAGAACATTATGAGACATTTACTATTGTTAATACAGCAGCATTTATTTTTTCATAATGTCATTGTCTCATTACTTTAATACACTCGCAGATTGATATGGAAGTATATACACACGTAAACATATACAAACCCAGGCAGGAGATTTCCATTTGCTGCAAGGTTGCCGTGTCTCCGTTGTTGCACAAATGGCCACACCACAGAACCACACATCTGCATAAATGACAATCATACATTTACACACACGTGGCACGCACTCAATTAAGACTTCCCCTCGGACTGCATCCTCTTCTCTGGTCTCCAGTTATCAAGTCAGATGGAGGATGGTGGAGGTTTCAGAGCTGTCACCTGTCTCTGGAACACACTCCTCATCCGGCTGTGCATCTGGGAGGGATTACATGCTGTGTGTTTTTGTGCACCGGTTTCCCTCTATGTTTATGTGTGAAAGGCTGTGTGTGTGTGTGTGCGTGTGGTCATTTGAACTCATGAGTGCCACTATTAGAGATCTGTGGTTTTGTGGCACATCATCCCGAGACAGATCCAATTGGGTCGAATGAAGCGAAACAAGGGAGGCAGCGAGAGTTGAGCTGCCTGGTGGTCCCGCGTTCTCAGTTGGTCGTGGGAAGAAGTTTCCATCACAAGTTCAGTTTGTGGTGGTTTGAAATCAAGCCTGTCGTCAGCGCTGTCGCTCCGGGCTGAAGCTCAATAATTAGATGGCAGCTGGTGCAGTCAGGCAGGGTAAGAGACCACCAGAAATAAATGAGGTTATCCCGTGAGAGGGACAATAACCACTTACTCTCCGCTGTGCTTTTCCTTTATGAATAGGCAATACATATGAACTTGGTTAAAAAGCATGATCTAATTTTTCACAAGGTTGCGATTTCCTGTTCGGGAAATTCTTTTGGGCTGATTTCACCATTGTGTCTGAGTAAAGCTGGATGTTTTAACCAAATGCAATTAGGGATTTATATACCTCATGCAAAAGGGAAGAGGAATTAAAAAGGAAACAATGGAACAGAAAGTTATAAAATTATTTCCAGTAAAAGTTACGAGGAACTTTCGTTTTGTGTTTATTTCGGCGGTCCCTGCGGACAAAAGCGCTGGAGTTTCTGACCACCAGCGAGGCAAAGCTCTGCCCCTGGCCCGGAGGAAGAGCTGTCGCTTCCAGGTACGGCGCTCTCCACCTTCCGACTGCAGGCCTAAGGCGGCAGCAAAGCCGGATCTGGGTCTGTGTGCAACGCTGTGGTCGCTGCCAGAGGCTGAGCTGAAGGAGGTTTTGGTGAACTTGCTGCGTGCTTAGAATTTTTTCTAATTTTGCGGGGAACAGACATTAAGAACAAATATATACTCCAGTAACTTAAATAAAGTTAATAGTTTAATAAATGGAATTAAAAGAGAGTAAACAATTACCAAAGAAAGAATGTTAACAGTTCAGTAGTACTGCGCATTGTTGTTTGCACGCAGTGTACTCACACCTATTTAGTTTCCGTGGTCTCTTCCCAAGAGAGACATAACATGTGTGTGCCCGAAGAGTGATGGCTGCTTATACAGAGGTAATTACAGAGCACTATGCTGTTGACTTTTTATCCACAGCATATTTGTTTGTGTTTGTGTGTTCATTTATTTGTCCAGTGTGTTTGGGGACTTGCGTGCCTGACCTCACATATGTGTCTGCAGACATGTCTACGCCTTTGTATGTAAAGTCTTTTCCCTCACTGAGGCACACTATTAGCACCGTGTGCTGTTTCACATGTGTTTTCTCAGTGGGGCTGATTAAGTGAATTATGCCTCATAGCTGACGGTCGGGATGACAGATGGCAGATTTTACCCTGAGTCAGCAGAATGACAGAAAAAGCAATGTGTCTTTACGGCCTCAGTTGCTGCTAAGTGCTGTAACAGCGACATGTTGTGGAAGCTGTCTGATTCTGTTGGACGGGGAGACATAGAATCTTCTTTACCTGACCATTCATTTAGCATACATAGCTCATTAAATCCGTTTGAAAAAGAGAAACTGTGAGTTCGGAACATTCTGTTCTTTGCCTGCAGGAATAAAAAAAGAACAACGGTCAATGTGATCACTGCCGCTGCTGTACAAACTCTCCCCACTGTGGCAGAAGGATCTTGGAAGCACAAAGTATTTAAAGAGCAGAACTTTCCCAAAGTGTCGCATCGTGTCACGGTCACAACTTTGAAGAAATGTTAGTTCATTACCTCGTTCCGTTATCTGTCATGTGCTGTGGCAGCTTATGCAGCTCTCCTGTCCGCTGCCAGAATTCAGAATTTATTCGGTTGAAAGACTTTAACGGCTGTGACCTTTCGATGCATTGCTCTTGGAGTTCCTCGCTGCTGAAGTTAGAAAAGAGAAACTCACTCCACAATGATTCCCAGCTAATTACTTTGATGCCGAATGTCAGTGGAGGTGAAACTAAGTTTGCCATTGGGAAGTTCCCCAGTTTGTTCCATCCCATTAGACGTTCTGTGAGTGTTTAAGCTCGCAGATGCTTTGCAGATCCATGCTTTTTCAGCTGGCAGTACGGATGAATGCTGTAAGACTATAAAGGTGGGTTCATTTGTTTTGATCATTGAGGACTTCAACAATTTACACAACAGATGAAGAACAGGATGAGATGCAGGTCGTCTTTCTCTTTTGTTGTTCGTTCTTGTCAGACTTTAGAGCATTCTTTCCCTCTGACTTCATTCTCTTGGCCATGTTCATGCCACTTATGTGTTCCTTGTTGTCATCACAGAGAAAGCATTACAACTATTTCCTATTGTGGAAGCCAGAACATAGCATGACGATTTCCCTTATTTGTGTAGTCATCGATGCTGTCCTACGTCCTCAAACATGATTTTATTTGCCTAAAAAGGTCCCTGATATGTTGAAACCATGGGTTTGATGCTCCAGACCTGCAGGGAAAATGTGTTGAAAGGAACCTGTAATGATTTCCCTTCTCTTTATTCACGAGGTGCTCTTTGGCAAGGCACTTCACCCCCCGACAGTTTCACTGGACTGCTGGACCAGGGAAGCTCCCAGGGATGGATGTTTTTAACTGTTCGACTTAAATGTAATTAAGAAAGAGAAAATACTGACGATGTCTTGATACGTCAAAGTCAAAGATTGTCACACAAGCAGAGTTTGGAGAGTTAGGTTCATGTCGTCTCGCACTGTTGAAATGTCATTATCATATGTCATTATTCGCTGTGGTTTTCCACAGTCCAGGTGCAAAGACGGCGGCTGTGGTTCGGATCACCACAACCAAAACAGTCTGAAGAATACTTAACAACAGTCATGGGAACTTCTCCCATCGGGAGAGAGATGTCATCTTTTCCATCTCTGAAACGTTTGGCTCAAGATCCATGTTCCGTTCAGAGCAGCCAGACACATTTCCATGTTAGTTTTAAAAAGCGTCTCTGATCGCAGCAAATGTTCCTTCACTCTCCACCATGAGGATTTACGAGGATGCCAAAATCTGGGTCATTTGGAAAAAGCCTTTTTTCGCTTCTTCGCGTATGTTATTATAAATTGAAATGGCATGTGGAGTGCTTTCAAGAAGAAATGAAAGGTGATGCTGGTTGCAAGGAAAAGGAAACGCTCACGATTCGTCATCGCAAACTCAAGAACCTTAAATGTTTTGCTTTTTAAAAAATCGCTTGAGACAGAGGGAGAATAGAAGGTTCTCAATGATAATTATGTCTAAAGAGTCTCAGCACTCCACTCAATTTGGGCCCTGGCCTCAAGACACAATTTAAGACTGTTGTAAAACAGTTCAAACTGTATCCTTTTTCAAAAGTCAGGGTTCCTTTGTAATTGCCCTCTCTTCAACAAGGGAAACCTTGTTTTCCAATGTGCTTGCATGTGCAAAACTGCAGTGTGTGTGTGTGTGTGCCTACGTGTGTGTGCTTTTTGCAGCCCCTCATCAGGCTCATTCCACAGCACAGCTGCAGTGGCTGAAGTCACACAGTTTGACTCAAGAAGAGGCTTAGCAGCTCATTAATGGACAGAACAAAGTAAGCTAGAAACAGCATTGACGAGCAAAACTGGCAGAGGTACAGAGCGCAGGCCATGTTGTCCTTATCTCAAGGTAGTGCTCTGCTTTCATGGTACAGTGGAAGAGGCCCCACTTTGGCCAAATCCTAAGCAGACATTGACACAATAATAATATTACAAGAACTGAATGACCAATGACCAATGACCAATAACAAAAGGAATATCAGGGAGGATTGTTGCAATTAGTCGATTAATTAATTAGCATCTTTGTCTGCTCTGTTTTCAGAACTCACATGTGTTACCAGTACAGAACTTCAAATGTTCCTCATCATTAGATCTGTCTTTAGAAACATTTTAATACTATATTTCCAGCCTTGCTTGTCATTGCTCTTGTGTTTTTTTCTTTATCGTCTCATCCGTCAGTCTCGAAGTGTCTTCCTCACATTCCCCTCTTTCTTTTTCTGTTAGTTAAAAATATCTCCTTTCCTTGCTGCCGTTTCATATTGTGACATTTTAATCTGGACATCCGTACACATCTGCCAAAAGCAATATTTGGCTAAGGACAAGAATTTGGGAAGCAAAAAATGCTTCAGTTATTCATCCGATGCAGACTTCAGCCCGTGGCCCTATTAATCACAGAGCATCTCTTCTTTCCATCCCTTTGCAGAGATCGGACCCGTAACAATCACAACAGACCCCAAGAAGTTCCAGCATGAGCTGAGAGAGCTGTACGTTCAGGTGGGTTCAGAGTTCTCATTCATCAAACCAAGGAGCGGCAGCAGCAGCAGCAGCAGCAGCAGCAGCAGCAGCAGCATCGGGTCATCCGGCCTAGATAAAAGCAGTAGACTGTGGTCAGCTGATTAAGACCAAGCCTGATTGGTCAGTCTACATCGGATGATAAAAGAAGTTTAAAACAATGATTTATTTTTCTTCACTTTACAATTACTGTAACCAGTTTTAGTGGGTTTTCATCCTTCAGGATATGGCTTTGGTCATATGTTGGCCTTATACTGTTGCAAATTAAACAAAAATAACTTCTTCATCCCATGTTTATTTGCCTTCCTGCACCATTACAAACAAATGTATGAACAAAAACAGAGAATGGCTAGACAGCTAAACAGAGTTCTGCCAAGTTTACATTTTTGTGTAATCACTTGGAGAAAGAAAAGAAGTTGAGCAGAAACCTTGCTGTGTACTACTTGAACAAATTCCCCAAAACTGCAAAGCTGGTACTCTTCATAGCTATGTGTGACAGAGAGACGGACAGACACGGACAGAGAGAAGAAGCATATTCAGAGGGCTGTCCTTTGAAGAAAAAGATTTTGGCAAGTGTCTCTGCATCCTTGGCACGTGCCTCAGTTAATCTGGTGTTCGAGCGTGTTGTGTGTAGAATGGAAGAGATCCAGTTTCCTCTCACTCACTGCTCCATTCCTCAGTCCCTTTTATCCTCCCCTCACCTCTTCACCTGCACCGCCCCTGAAGAGCTTTTTGGCCAGAGTGCATGGAAAAGATACTCTTTGGAATTTAATTTTTTTTTTCGTGAAATTGAAATGTTTAACGGTGAAGATGTTAGACAACACTAAGGCACAAGAACAAAAGTGCACAGCGACGTTATCAGGTGTAGTGTTGGGGACAAATGGGGAATGTGGCGGGGGGAGGGGGGGATGTTGGGGTTAGGGAGAGACAGAGGATTCCTGTCTCTTCACCCCCCCCCCCCCCTTAGCCAACAATCATGGGTCACTCCATTCCAGATGTTACTCTTGGGGTGATGCATATTAGCTGTTGAACCCCTCAGACAGACCGAAATGTCAGTTGGAATGCTGCAGACGACATTTTAGTCTTTGACCCCACCAGACAGACAGAATAGAACATTCACACTCACAGTCACACATACAATCACACATTTTATTTTAACCGTGTTGGTTGCGGCTGTCAGTAATGGTTTGACAAGGTCGTTTTTACACACCGTTGACTATTTTTAGCGATATATCTTTAAAAGCTACAAAGTTCATAGATGTGGTGTTTCTTCCAATTCAATAAATGTATTTATACATCATCAGATTATAATTATAATTCATATAGACTGTACTCTATCATTGATAGAGACCCAACATTCTTGGCACTTGGGCGACAATGGCAATGAAAAACTTGGGTACCGGTAGAACGAGTAGAAACCTTGGGCAGAACCAGGCTCTAGATGGGAGGCCATCTACCGTTTGAGAGAGAGATACAGAGATGCACATCAACAACAGCAATAGCACAACAGCTCTAATGATAACATAAATAGGACTTATAACGATAGTAATAGTAGCGGTGGATATAATAGAAGGATACCACCAGACACTCAGTCTTTTTAGAGACACAATGTTGGTGCTGTTGATGTATTGCTGCTTGGAAAGTCTGTCATCATGGAGTTTCAATGACGCTGCTAAAATACCAAGCATTCACTCAAATACAATTTTATTTGAACACTGTCTTGATAATTACATATTACCTTCTCTGTCTCAGGGAGGCGGGGACTGTCCGGAGATGAGCATTGGCGCCATTAAGATCGCCTTGGAGATCTCCTTGCCGGGATCCTTTATTTACGTTTTCACAGACGCCCGTTCCAAAGATTTCAAGCTGGCCCATGAAGTTCTGCAGCTCATTCAGCAGAAACAGTCACAGGTTTGGATATTGCTGCAGTATAAAGTATATCATATATATATATATAGGTTTAGCGATAAAGAGGTCACATGTTTCTATATGTGTGTGTGTGTGTGTGTGTGTGTAGGTGGTGTTTGTGCTGACGGGAGACTGTGATGATAGGAGTCACATCGGCTACAAGGTTTACGAGGAGATCGCCTCCACCAGCTCAGGGCAGGTCTTCCATCTAGACAAGAAACAGGTCAATGAGGTAAGAGTATCCCTGAATGGAAACTGCGCTCCTGCTCAAGAAGAACGTGCTTTGGTCACAGTATTCACATCATTTTAGCTTGGCCTGGGTTCAGCCCTTAAGCTGTGTAAATGAAATGGCAGTAGAAGGTTTTACAGCCCTCCTTATGCATTTTGCTGTGTCCATGTTCAAGTCTGGACTCCAGATCAAATGTGCTGGAAACATTTAATTGATTGATGCATACCGTCGCTCTTTTTAACCTTTCCAAGAAGAAACACAAATCAGCAGTCATGGACTGGGCAGTGAGTCAAAGCCTGAAGTTTGAATAGCTTTGCTGTCTTATTACTGTAAGATAAGAGTCCTTGTTAGTGGAGGAAAGGATTTGCGATCTTGAACAATTTTCTATAAGACTGCATGAGAGTCCTTCACTATTTGTCCGTCTTTTTCAAAATACTACTTAATATTGTTATATTTTATTGATCTCTCTCCGTCTCTCTCGCTGTGTCTTTCTGTTACATTTGCTCATCAGCAGTGTCGTTTTTTACTTAAAAGATTTGCAGGATCAAATGCAACACTACTTTTACAGCTTTTGCCACAGCGAGGAAGTCAATTAGAAATGACATTTTGAGAAACAGTAGTTTCAAATATCCTGGCCCTTGGTTTGGTTTGTTTGCAGTGTTTATTTGAGTCAGGAAATAAATCAAGAAATTGAAATTTTTTTAAAGCATTCAGTATATTTGAGTCAAATCAATCTGGTTTTTTTGTACGCCCAGCTTTACCCTGAGGCTTTGATTGTGCTGTATAATTTTGCTCTTTGTTTATTATTGTTATTTTCATCTTTTAAACATTGTGGTTTTAAAATAGAGTACACCATAGTAGATGATATAATCTCTGTGAAAGATTTGTTAATCCTGCGTTCTTCACACTTCGTTCCCTTCGCTGTAGGTTCTGAAATGGGTGGAGGAGGCGGTGCAGTCATCCAAGGTCCACCTGCTGTCCACGGATCACTTCAGTGGGGCCAGCAACACTTGGCAGATACCCTTTGACCCGAGCCTCAAGGAAGTCACTGTGGCCCTCAGCGGCCCAGCTCCTAACATTGAGATAACGAACCCCCAGGGTATGATAAAGTGTTACAATACTTAAATAGTTTGTCAGTGGGATTCCAAAACATCATCAGAGATTGATGTAGTTACCGTCATATATATGTGTATACAGATCGGTGACAAGGAAATAAAAATAAGATAGAAAGATAAAAACGTCAATACAGGATAAGAGGGCTCATTGAATGCTTTGATGAGCATGAAAATGATTTAAATAATTGGTTCTCTTCATCACAGTCTCCAGATCGCAACCCATCTTAACATCTATGGGAGATTTGTAAAACAGCTCTCTCCACCACATCGTACTGTGGAAACACCAGAAGAGGGAATAAATATCTGTTCGACTTAAGGAGTCTGTGACAAGCAGCGTGGACGTCGTTGTATCTGGTCGTGGTGGCGCGACATCTTAGTGAGCCACTTCATGTTGGGTCTTCCTTAGATTTGTTGCTCACCTATATATAAATCCACACAACTAAACATGGGTGACATCACTGACCAGGTATAATGCTTGAGAAGGAAACACTGGAGACTCTCTGGAACGTGTGTATTTATTGTACATCGATTGGTTATATATACTGATATAGTGTATGTTCGCTGTGATTGATGTTATGAATATGCATATAGGTCTGTGAATATAGGTGTTTTGCACATGAAGGAAGTAGTGTTTTAATTTTAGTTCGTCCAGTCATTGAAGGCCATCTTCAGCATGTGAAAGCAAGGAGCACAATATTGCAGTAAAATACTGTAATACAGAAAAATTCACTGTAAAATTGTATGTTGTCATATATAATGATACAAACAATGATAATGTTTCTCTAAATCAAAGAGAAGCTTTTTAGACTATTTTGAATTAATGTTCCACAATCATACAGGAAGAGTTTGAACAAGAGGACGACATTTTACCTTTAGGAGATGAAGCTAACTGTAGAAGTAGAAGTACAGTACACAGACCAGACAGAGCGAGACAGAATACATGCAAAAAACAAAAAATAATTGGATAGATTCCAACATCATCTGGGGTCCACTAATTTAGCACTTGTTGTTTCATTCACCTACAGTATGCTGTGAATGCTAAAACCATATCTTGCATCTATATATGTTGACAACTGAAGTTCAATATTTGATATGTAACTTGAAGCCATGCATCAAGAAGTGTTAATAATTCAGTTGTATCAGTCAAAGCTGCAGAGCAGGTGAATAAACATCTCAGTGTTCATGTTTGGCCTCCAGGAAAGCTCATGGGGAAGAGTGACGGCCTGACTGAGCTGCTGCACATTCCCAACTCTGCAAAAGTTGTCAACATCAAGGACCCACAGCCTGGGATGTGGTCCATCAAGGTAAACAATTCATTCTTTCAGGGAGCGTGTGTAAAATGACAAGCTTCTCCTAACGGTTCCCAGAGCCAAGCTGTCTGTTAAAAGGACTTACTGCAAATAGTTCAGCAGTGTACCCTCGAAATGAGGTCACAACTCACACCCCGGGAGGGAGCTGTTCTTAAGTTGGTTCTTAAGTTAAGTTACTGCTGTAATATATCATGAGATACAGGAATACGTTTTATGTCTGGTGGAAGCATCTCCGAGCAAACAGAAAGATGATCAGAAAGACACATTTGAGCACTGAGATAATTTTGAAGACAGCCCTGGTAGAAGAAGATAAAGTATATGTTCAAGGACACTGCTGTCAACACGACATGTTTTGTTTGGGGCACACTTGCTGTTGTTTGCCCCTTGCAGAGTTGAAGGTGTTGGAACCCTGCTGATGAGGTAATGCAGAAAAAGATCACACATTTGACCCGTCAATGCCAGATGTTGTAAAATGACAAGCATTTTTACCTGAGTGATTTGTTGGAGGGGCCCCCGGTGGCCCCTGTATTCTCTTTAGACTCCTTCTGGGACACTTTCCCTCATCTCTGCATGACTGTGTTATGTGTTAGTGCCCATTTGATTTACAGGGGAAGAGATTAGATGGAAAACTGTGTCATCTCTTGAGTTTCCCTTTAAAGAAACATGCAGTTTTGAGGAGAACAGGATGCCTTAAAGATTAGATTGCCTGTGATTTGTTCTGGCACTTCTACACTTCTAGGCTCTGTTTATGCTTGAACAGCAGGAAAATTCCACGAAAACGATTACAATATCTCTTTCTTATTGATATTCTTGCCAAGCCAATTCATGCTTTTGGAATTCCCTCTCAGTAGGCAGTAATGACATTTATGGGGCAAAAGTTTAAAGTTTAAATCGCATGCATTTACATTTTGGGGATGTAAATGTATCTCAAAAAAGTAACATGAATGAGGAATGCATTTTTGTCTGCACTTAACCCACGGGTTAATCTCATGCTGTGGTCTGTCTCTAAACACCGGTGTGAGAAGCCCTTTCTCTGCTCACAGGAGCTCAACCTTTCTTACTGTAGATGTCTTTTTCCTTCTGTGTTTTAGAGACTAGAAGACACTCTGGCAGACCTTTTTTCAGGTTCAGATTGATTGTTTGGATTGGATTTTTTGCCTTTATAACACCCTGTTTTTTTTTTCTATTGGAGGTTAAATGGAAACGTTGGGGTTAAAAGATGCCCAAAGATTAAAAGTTCTGCATCACTGTGTGCTCTCTTTAATATCAGCTTAAACACCATATCAGAGGTCTTTGATTGGGGTATTTGCTTTCTATTCAGATATGGTGGGCTGTACCATCCTCCTGTTTGCCTCTCATTTTGCTCCCTGTGTCATCTAACATCATGAGTCGCTCTCTGGCACTTATCTTCTTTTCCTCATGCATCTCCCTGCCAACGCATTCACTCCTCTAATCATCTCCCTCAGAGAAGCCCAGGCGCATCTCCTGTACTCTCTTTCTTTAGTCCCAATGAATCAGTTTTTTGCCCCCATTTCTCAACTTGGACACTTCAACCTCAGCCCTCCCCCCCCCCCCCCCCCCCCCACACCACTCTTTCTGGCTTGCAAGCTCAAAATATTTCCCTCTCATCAGCAGCCATGTTTCCCAGGACATCGAAAGAAGTGTGGCTAAATACTTTCGGGGGATTTCACTGTTCTGCCATGCCGGGTTTCAGTCAGGCTAATAGACCATGACACCCCAGTGTAAGAACCAGGCCATAGATTGTGTGTGAAAAGGAATTTGATCCATCTTAATCTGCCTTTAATTGGATGTTGTGGTGGAGTGTAGAAGGTGGGCTCACCCCGGTATCACCGCCCGCTTCTTTTGTTTTGCCCATAGTTTTACACCTCACCAGCCTACTTCACATTCTGCTGAATTCAGTATATTCTACAACTGTCACTAAGTGCAATCAGTGTGCAAATAAGTGTAATCAATGTGCAATAAATTGTGTAATTTTATTTTTCTCACGAAGAGGAAATGATACCAGGTGTGCACAGACAGATGCCAGTCACTCAGTTTCTAATGTGAAAACAAGATCTTCATTGGTAGTGAACAGCTCTTCTATTCGTGCTTTGTGGCTGTGTGTTAGTTTGTGTGTGTGTGTATGTGTTTAAATATATGAGTCATCCAGGTGAGACTTCTTTGTGCAGCAGTGACCTTGTACATTTAAGGTGAATTTCATTTCATTGCCCATGATAAGTAGTTTGGAAAGGCTGTAATTTGAAAAGCACGCTGGTAACCTGCCCACCTCTTGTTCTTTGTGTCTGCCTTTTCTGCTCCTCTCTCTTATATTCTTTTGTCTAGTGTGTAGACAGCAGCCAGGTATCCTGCTGAACACAAAACAAAGCATCAAATCATTTGAATAATGTGGGGAAAGAGGCAGGACAGTCATTTTAAAGGGCCAATTACATAGAAAACAAAGACTTTACCAAACGCTCTGAATCCTTTCGTCCTCGCCGACAGAAGCCTCTATTGTTGCAGTCAGTGAGCAGTAGTAACACGAGGACCCATGAGGGCTCGTTCTTTCTCCATTGTATCCTAATGCAGTCCCTAGTTGCCCTCCCTCGCTGTTCATTCTCAGTGCGGTCACGGGCCGCTGGCAGCCGCAGACCCCGGTCAACCTCAGCCTCTGGTGGCCATTTTGGCTCCCCGTCAGTGAGAGATCGTTACACACTGCAACCACACATGCATTCTACTATGAAGGAAAATCACTCAAAAGCGCAAATGAGATCCGTGTGTAGGGTATTTTACCTTGGCGAGTGCTTTCACATCGCTCTGCGCAGAATATCTCTGCTCGCGTGAGCAAAATTGCGGCCTGCGAGGAGAAAACCATGCTTTGAGCGCGAGGGGCGTCTCCTAGCGCGCAAAACTTTAACCTGCTCGCTCGCGAGTAGATTTTCTTTTTGACACTAAGTGGGCGGATCCAGTCACCATTGTATATTTAATTGGTTACAATCCTCGTCTTTGGATTGGCCGGATATCACTCTGACACAGACTGTAAAGCGGTGGTTTTCAATCCGCCACTAAACACTACTCCACTACAACTCAGAGGTAAATGTTCTACATTTGTCTGACAGGTTTTGTAAACTTTTCAGACTGTAGAGGCTGACGAAATACAAATTATGTTAGCGTTTTGAAATACAATAATAAAAAATGTGTTTCTCTTGTAAATAAACTGGAGTCAAGTTGCACAGATTGATTTCAATTGACTCCATCATGCCAAAGTAATATACGTGCGCGGCTGTTTGATTTGCACTCGTGCGCATGGATCTCATTTGCGCGGATTTTGACAGTGGATTAATTGCCTTCATATTCTACAATTCTCCTATAATAATTGACTATATACTAACAATTAACAGTGATGAGCTTGTTGCTAGCTCTACATGTCTGGTTACCAACAGCTATGCACCAATTCCACAATATTACATCACGTTTTGGCATTCTGCACTAATAAAAAACTGGAAGTGCACTGGTGTTAACTACTTGTGCGTGTGATTGTGTCCAAGCCTGGTTTGGAAAAAACAAGGAAACTTGTCAAATCCCTCTTTTATATTGTTTCCATATTTTCCTACTTCCCCCTAATCACACACCTCCCCTCACACACAATTCATAGCGCCTCTAGCTACACCTTCAAATTTGACAGGTGACCTCTGACCTTTGGTTGCTAGTCAAACCTGTTACAGAAGTGAATAGATGGAAATGTGTGTGTGTGTGTGTGTGTGTGTATCTTCAACTAATACAATTAAAAGAGAAACAAGCTTGCTGAAACTTGTTTTATATGAGACCATATAAACCATATAAAGGTCACTATAAAGCAAGGAATTTCTGTCTGCATGTAAATGTGTTCTTCACATATCTTGAGAGCACACGTTTCTTTCCCTATTATTGATCAATATGATTATGCAATACAGTTTCACCAAAGCTGGCCCTAAAAAACATCTCCGGAAGGCTTTGTGCTGTTGCACCACAGTTGTTGGATATGATGTGTGAGTGACCATGACAAATTTGATGCCGTTATTCCAAAGGATGGCAGCAGCAGCATCGTCTCACTATAAAGCAAGGAACTGTTCATCCGATCTACTTCACAAACACTGCACTTTAGTTGAGGGAATATCAACAATTGATATTTATTCATAACAATACAACAGAATACATCAAAAAACAGCGAAGAGGGAAGAGCCCAGCGCTGAATATCCGTCCGCCGGGCGGATTGGGGAAACGTGGTGTATGGAAGACCGCTTGCCCGGTGTCCTTCTGATCGAGGCTCAGCCCGTGGACGGTGTGATGCCAGTGACGGCCCCTGTCGCGCCGGGGTCCGGTGTTCTCGGAGTCGGGTTGTTAGAGAATGCAGCCCAAAGTAGGTGGGAGCCTACACTCCATCTAAGGCTAAATACCGGCACGAGACCGATAGTCAACAAGTACCTTAAGGGAAAGTTGAAAAGAACTTTGAAGAGAGAGTTCAAGAGGGCGTGAAACCATTGAGAGGTAAACAGGGACCTCTCCCCGGCGCTGGCTGGCCCTCGCCGGGTGCATATCCTCAGTGGCGCCGCGACCGGCTCTAGGTCGGCTTGGAAAGGCTCGGGGCGAAGGTGCTTTTCAGCGCTCACCGCCAGGACCTCGCTGCGTCCCGGGACCGTGGACTAAGTGCTCGCTGTGCCCTCTCTCCCTGCGGGGAGGGACGGGGGCCCCTGCGCGACTGTCGACCGGGGCAGACTGTCCTCAGTGCGCCCCAACCGCATCGCCCGGGCGGGGATAGGCTCAAGTAAAAGGCGTCAGGGGTCTGTGGCGATGTCGGCAACCCACCTAACCCGTCTTGAAACAAGGACCAAGAAAGTGAACTATGCCTGGACAGGGCGAAGCCAGAGGAAAGTCTGGTGGAAGCTCACACCGTGATCTACCTTCACTTGTGTCCTCTTTTTGTCAGGGCCGGGGCTGTCCAAACTTTTGCACAACACAAAACGTTGTTTGAATCTCCATTGGTGTAGGTGGAGTATTTTTCTTGACTTGGGCTCCTCTTTGGGGTAGCCATCTTGTTTTGGGCCTCAGGTGGAATCATCAGTGGCTGTTGGATGGAGCCACTTACACTCAGTCTGGACATGGCCTCTGTGATTTCCATCATCAGATGATCCCCGTCACCAATATGATTCTGAAAGAGTGCATTTGTGGATAAATGTTGAGACCATCTATTATTAAACCTGAAACAACTGCCAAACACAAGACATACAGCCAAATAACCCTACAATGAAATGTGTTTAGTTTAATCAAATCACCTATATGTAGAATGAATGAACTTAGTTCAATCATTTGTAGACATGTTACTGCCACTGATTTCAAATGAAATGGCATCTTCCTTCTTTTAGTTAAATACCTGATCACATTTCTGCCATTATACATTATATTTTTTCAGCAGACTGTGAATAGCTACATAGATACCTTTTACAGTCATGTAGAAGCTGAGAAAAAGGGGCGAGAGATGGAAGACAACTATATCGATATAAGTATCGACTTACTTGTGTTTGTTTATCTGTTTTCCTTCTGAGACTAAAAGGTTCTACATGGTTTTGTTACATCAAAACCATTGATATTTCACTTTTTTTCTGCTGACTTACTTGCTCACGACTCTTTCATCTCTTAATAAACAGCTGGCATTGCAAAGGTCTCCAGCACTAGAGCTCCAAATTGTACCGGCACCACCCAGGTGTGAATGTATGCAGCCATGAATCAGGGCGGTGCTGGAAAAAAATAGCATGGCTGTTTAGCAAGCGCCGCCCTGAATAAATAATGAGGTGGGCAAAAATGTAATTGGACAATGAATCAATGTAAAGACTTTACAAAACATATTCAAGTTAACTCCACCCTGTTCCCTCCTGCGGCTTGCTGATTCAGATAATGTTTTATTAATTAGGTCTTAATGCTTCACTTAGATTGTAGATTGCTATGCTATATTTTCCACCCATATTGTGAAAATGTAACACATTAGAGCTAAATCCTTAAAGCCCTGGGAATACATCTGTGTAATTGAGAGTGAAATGTATATCAAGCAGGCACTGCTGTTGCCAGTGACAGATCAAGTGAAAAGCACTTCGTTATCATGCTACATAAAACACATTAGATAAATGTAACGTAACCTTTAAAGAATCTCAAATCACATCACTTCACTATGATTCATAATAGTGTGTCTACGCACAGTGACAACTTCAACAGTTTTCTCTTTGCATGTCTTCTAAGGAAACACATCAGAAAGTGTCAAAGTGTAAAAATCGCGATCACTTATCTGACCCCGGCCATACACGTGCTGACTGAACTGTGTGATGGTGTATTTGAGACTGGTCAATCTGTGCGGTTGGGTGTGAAATTGGGAAATGAGTAGCTTTAATGACAGGGACCCTTCTTGTCTTGAGCGTGACCTTTCAGGGATCTCTCCCTTAATTATGGCCTCATTTACAACCAACGAATGACCCAGGGTAATTCCATTGCAGCCATTAGAGCAGGTTTGATGACCACGACATGTATTGTTTTTCATGATGGCAGACATTAGCATTTAAGGCTTTGTCGGCTCCCCTTTGTCCTGGTATTACCTCATTGTTTGAGCGATGTCATCTCTAGCTTGGTCTGTGCCTGCCTAAGTGCACCGCTTTACGCTGTTGTGGTGGCTTTCATTTCACAGGGAATTTAAGTCAATTAATCCACACATTCTCTTTCATTTTAGGCAATTGCAAATGACAGTGTAGGTATGCATACCTCACTCTGCATTGTGAGTCAATGTCTGTGACACCTCCAAGGTGTTTTACCACAGATGAGGAGTTTCCACCACTCACCAACCTATATTTCATTGTAATTACTCTGTCTCCATTTCTTCAGTGCGTCAAAGGACTTCCAAGCGATGATCCCCACATGATGCACTCTGTGATTATAGTGGTCGTGTTTGTTTAATTAAAGTATGAATGTCAGACTGAATGGGTCATCTCTGAATTGATGATGTTTTATATGCTCGGGTGTTTGGCATTCGACAGTCAGACAAGACTTAGAGTGGCTTGTCTCTACATGCAGCGATGGTTGAAGTACAAAAGGCTTTTACACAACAGTCCCAGTGCTGTGTCTGTCATTTAGACCACTCAGTTCTGCCTTTGATGAGAAAACTCTTCTATCTTTTGTTTTCTTGAGTTATATATAAATGTGTCAACCGGGATTTTTGACCAAATCAATTTGTACCAACATTCCTCTACCACTTATCAAAAAACTGTTTTTAAATAATAAAGATGTGACCGCAAAACTGTACTTTTTGAATACAAATTCTGATCTTTCACTGGATTTTAAGACAGAATCTTATCATGGACGCCAGAAACACAGATTGTACGAACCAGTAGTTCCTGGCATACAACCCGAGTCCTGCACGTATATATACCTGTAAATATATATGTCCCCTTTCTTTAATACAGACCTCTAGTGAAGGAAGACACTCAGTCCGTATCTCAGGTCTCAGCAACATTGACTTCCGAGTCGGGTTTTCCAGAAAGCCCACCCTGGACTTCAAAAAGACCTCCAGCAGGCCAGTCCAAGGTCAGTGAGTTCAACCGTACCAAATTGTTAAAACCACCACAACTGTTTGCTTTAGTTCACCTGTTGTGCTCACTTCTATCCTTTAGCTTTGGGACATTAAAGTTTACCGTATGTCATACCGTCTTTCCAGGTATTCCCACACACATCCTTCTGAACACCACCGGGCTTTCACCTCCTGCTCGCGCCGACAGGCTACAGCTCCTGTCAATCAAGGGCGAAGTGATCAAAACTTTGCCAATCCGTTACTACCCTGACCGCGAGCCATTCGGCCTCTGGAACATCACAGAGTTTGTTCCACCCAACGAGGCCTTCTTCCTGCGAGTGACGGGATACGACCGGGACAGTTACACGTTCCAGAGAGTCTCCAGTGTTTCCTTCTCAAGCATTATACCTGGTCAGTGATGTCACCCATGTTTAGTTGTGTGGAATTATTTCGTGATTTGAGATATTTATTGTTTTTGTTGCCTTAATCTCTCTTTTAGATGCCCCTAAGGTGCTGATGCCAGCCATAAGTCATGGTTATTACCTACAGAGAGGGGCTGTTGACTGCCAGGTAGAGAGCCTGATCCCCTTCACTCTGCGCTTCAGCAGGGATGGGAGACGACTTGGGGTGGACCAGTTTTTCAGGTGAGCAGGGCTGAAATGTAGCCTGATATAACAAATTTGCTAAAAGGGGGTTCACAGACTCTACTTAAACCCTCTATTCTAACTCTTACGAGACAGATGAGGGACACCTACTCTGTTGCTCTTCTCAAATATAAGCAAAATCCCAAAAGTTAGATATCAAGAAGAAAAAAACATGCTGTAAAGTGCATACCTCTGCCAAAACTGAGTAACTGTCAATATATGCCAGTTGCATGTGATGTACTTTCATCATGAGGTTGTTTTATCAATGTCCCATCTGCCAACCTGTTTAAAGTCAGAGGAATAATGACTGTGACGTGGAATACATCTGTTAAAGTCGAAGCCACCGTTGAAGCATTTCAGAAGATAATTTTTGCAACATGTGTTTAGTCAGAACTGTATCTGTTCAGTAGGCTGTATGGGCCGCCCTTCTACTATCTTAGCAGGTGTTTGGAAAGCTATGCGGTCAAGTTCCAGCTGGAAATGAGCTCCACAGATGCACTGTGGTGTTGGATTGGGACAATGATGAAGGGTTCGCCCCCTCTTCTCTCAGCTGAGAGTTTGATGACGATATGATAGTCTGTTCCATCATTACATGCTGAGAAACAATAACACTTTGGCCAATGGTTACCACATGTCATGCAAATCTATTGAAACCTTCCGAGAGATTACTCTTCAGCAGGCAGAAAGATCCAAACTGTGCTTCCTTCCCACCTTCCAACTCTGTTGGAGGTTAAAACTTGCATATTATTTCCATCTCTGCCCCCCTGTGTGACTAAATCTTATTGGATTTCCACCAGATCGAGGGATGAGTTAGTGGCAGATAGAATGGATTTAACATTATTATTAATAAATAGTGTATTGAACGTTCTTCCTTTGGATTCCAGTGAGTCCGACAATGCATCATGGGTGATAGCCCAGGTAACTCTGAAGGATGAGGACTACTACGAGTGTATTGCTATCAGCAGCGCTGGGACAGGGAGAGCTCGCACCTTCCTAGATGTATCAGGTAAGCACACATACCAAGACTCAATCCCCCTGTCACAGGATGATAACAGGCAATTTATTCAACATGTGTGATTACAAGCAGCCACAACATGCAGTCCTCAGAACACTCTCTGTCAGCACAAATATACTATGTTGAGTCCTACAATGACAACTAGTAACCATATTATTAACAAAAAGTAACTGGAGCTAAAATGAATTAGCAGAATATGAGACAAATGATGTATTAAGACACTATTACAACATGTCAGAATGATTCGCTACATAGACTTCAGTATTCACTTTTGCCAACGGACTGTTATGCTGTAGTTTATGTTATTAGCAGTGTATAGTGAGCTACTATATTCGGAGGTTTTCAACGACATCCACTTGAACATAGACAATGGCAGAAGTTCAGTCTTACTGAACTTACTGAACTGTTACTGGATCTCAGTGCTGCATTCGACACGGTCGACCATGCCATACTCCTAGAAAGACAAAAAATCTGGGTGGGACTCTCTGGTACAGCACTTAACTGGTTTGAATCCTACTTGAAGGACCGAGAATACTTTGTGTCTGTAGCTGATTACACATCAGAGCTGACTAAAATGACGTGGTGTTCCCCAAGGTTCAATACTGGGGCCTCTTCTGTTCAACATCTACATGCTTCCACAAGCTCAGATTATGGAAAACAACAAAGTGTGTTATCATAATTATGCAGACGACACACAAATCTACATAACTATGTCACCAGGGGACTATAATCCCATACAAGGGCTGGGTAACTGCATTGAACAAATCAACAACTGGATGTGCCAGAATTTTCTTCAATTAAACAAAGATTAAACAGAAGTAATTGTTTTTGGTACCAAGGACGAACAATTGAAAATCACCGCTCAGCTTCAGTCACTGATGTTAAAACCCACAAACCAAGCCAGAAATCTAGGTGTAGTTATGGATTCAGACCTCAACCTGAACAGCCATATCAAGACAATTACAAAATCAGCCTACTATCACCTGAAGAATATATCAAGGATTAGAGGACTTATGTCTCAACAGGATTTGGAAAAACTTGTCCACGCATTTATCTTCAGCAGACTGGACTACTGTAACGGTGTGTTTACAGGTCTCTGTAAGAAGTCCGTCAGAAAGCTGCAGCTGATTCAGAACGCTGCAGCTCGAGTGCTCACTAAGACCAGGAGGGTGGATCATATCACTCCAGTTCTGAGGTCTTTGCACTGGCTTCCTGTCCAACAAAGAATTGACTTTAAAATCCTGCTGTTGGTTTACAAAGCACTGAATGGTTTAGGGCCAAAATACATCTCTGATCTGCTGCTACCTTATGAACCATCCCGACCCCTCAGGTCATCTGGGACCGGTCTACTTTCTGTTCCCAGAGTCAGAACTAAACATGGAGAAGCAGCGTTCAGTTTTTATTTCTTACACTGTTTTTTAATGTTTTAATGAATGTTCTTAATTGTTTTTAAATCTCCTTTTCTTTTGCCTTATGTTTTGATGCTTTTAATGGTTTTATGTGAAGCACTTTGAATTACCTTGTTGTTGAAATGTGCTATACAAATAAACACTGCGTGTAATGAGCCAAGATTGTAAGACTTATGGGCTGGCAAGCATTAGACTGTCAACAAGTGTAATTGGTGTGTGTGATGGGGTTTTGTGTAGGGAAGTGAGCAATTTGTAGTCCAAATGAAATTAAATAGCATTTTCTTTTGTCTGCTACAGCATGCGTATGGTGTAACATCGGCACTCTGGCAGCCTGCCAGTATGCAATAATACATTTGGAAAAACACATTGATATTATTTTTTACATCAAAAAGGGCTGACTTTAATGTACTGATTCATGTTAACAAAACAACACTCACTGTATAAAGATGCCAAAAATACTTTGAGTGAAATGATGCAGCAAGAAGTTTGTGTCCTGCTCGATAGGTTGAAACACATGTTCACACACACAAACACACACTTCCACTTTGGAATCCAAGTTGCAGTTGATGTGACTTGCATTTCACTGGGTTCAAGGCCTCTTGCTGTGGATCACACGCAGAGAACCTGCATGTTGGCAGAATGAATGTAGCTTTAGGGAAATTTGACCCTACCATGATATTGTAATCCATGCCTCACAGCGATCATGTCATGGGGTTTATGGTGTGATTTATAAGTATTAGAATATCAATATGCTGTAAGGTGAGCATACACATAACGTTGTAAGTAAGTTCCAGGCTGTGCTGTGACTCGGGTTCACACTTTCAGTACAACAGCACCACAATGATAAATGCGTAACAATTCACGATCTCACAGAGAAATTCATAATCCATGTAATAAATGACTTGTGTGGTGATTGTATACTTTTAATTTCACTGCTGGGAAAAACAAAAATACATTTTTGGCTTTTCCTAAATCCTCTACAGTGCGAGGTTTTTTTTTTTTTTTCAACTGAGCCCTTTCCATTTTGAGACCCCAGAGATTACACCACATGTCTCCTTATCCACATTTTGCTTTCCAAAAAAACGTCCTGCTTTGTGAAATTCACTGGAGCGCCATCAACATGATGAATGCCAAGCATAAAGGAAGAAGGTGGAGTGCAGAGAAAAAGAGAGTGAGAGGTAGTTGAAAGAGGCTTTGGACAACAGAAGAAGGAGAGAGGGAGCCAGGCAGAGCTCTGTGTAATGTCTGAGTGTAACTCATTATTGTAACACACCCACCATGTTGGCAGCCCAAAGGTGGAGATGGGACTTAGTTTGTCCAGCGTTTTTACCTCTTATGACGTCTCTAAAGTTGAGTGAAGTTAATCCTTCTCAGCCACAACTCCAACCTTTGTCAGTGATATTCTGAAGAGTATGACAGGCCTCCATACTTCACATTTGAACACAGAAAAACACACATAATAGCCACTCAGTTGCCAAAGTTATGTCATCCTAATCCCAAGGACCTATGCTTAAGTCTCCAGCATCCTCCTTGTATCAGTGCCAAAGCCTCTGCTGCCTCTCCGCGCCCCCATCTTCTCTTTCTCTCTCCTTTTCCCTGCATTGCTTTGGCTCACCCTTGACGAAAAATGATGGAAGACGCACTGAGACCGATGGGATTGTTTTCAATGTGGTGACGAAAGGAAAGACAGAGACGGCGGAAAAGAGAGAGAATTAGGATATGAAAAGGACTGAAGATGAACATCATTCTAATAGGGGCTGTTTCAAAAATTACATTTACAAACTTAAAAAAAAATGCTTACTTATAAGCACACACTGTAGTTTTAGACAATGCACCATATGAGGATTAGAAAGACATCAATATGCTGCATTTGGTGATGAAATATGGATTATTTTAACTGCTCATGCAGAGGATGAATGTTCCTCCCAGACAAGAGCCTCTAAAGTGAAAAATAACATTTTATTTACTCTTTTTTTTTAAAGGGATACTCCAGTAATTTTCTATTGTATTGTGACAAAGTTGGTTGACAGATTAAATAGTCAAGATCGAAGCAGCAGATGCAGAGAAATCCTGCCCCAAGTATAGGTCCAGCTCCAAAATTATTCAAACCTGGAAAATATGACATGTCTCATAGCAAGAAAGTAACAACTCTGGCTCCCTGATTAGCTTTCTTTATGATGTAAAGTTCCTCTCAGCCACATTATTTCCTCATCCTGCAGAGCCGCTTCCAGCCATCACAGTCGAGGGTAATGTGACCGTGTCTCCTGGCTCCCGCGCTGTCCTCACCTGCCATGTCGTCAGCACGGTCAGCTTCAACCTCACCTGGCTGAGAGGAAGTCACGATGCCCGCCTGGACCCACAGGTGCACGTGTTGACCAACCTCTCGCTACAGGTGTCCGCTGTGACCCCAGATCACTCGGGCTGGTATGAATGCATCGCTATAAACGAAGGAGGGGCGCAGACAGAGCGAATCTACCTCACCGTGCAAGGTGAAAAGTTTGTGTTTGATATGATTCTGGGGTTAAAGATCAGAATTGTGTGAGAAGTGACAAATACACATCATCCTACAACAACTGGGTCTAAAAGAGCACAGTTGAACTTTCATCTTGTTGCTGGTGTATGTGCGTGTGCTTCCATGGTCTTGTCAGACTTTTCTAGTTCGTGATTTACACCCTGGGGAAACAGAAGTCTTGGCAAACACATCCCCCCCCCCTCCCAAATACACCATCTCCCTATAATTCACCCGAATGCTTCATGGGACGTGTGAATATTATTTATGCCTGACTCTCAGGCAGCGCTAAAGTAGAGTTTTCCATCTCCAGACAGCTCTCATAGTCCTGTTTCTAATGCTTCACTGACACTGAATCAGGAACACTTTGTTGCACAGAGTATCTCTGGCTATCTGGCCAGCACCGCAGAGCATCGGCCCGAGCTTGGCCAGGAAATGCCGATGTAATAAAGCAACTAAAACCTGCCATTAACAGACGATTTCAGCCAGAACCCATTGACAAGAATCCAGGAGTTACAGAGGGTTGAAAGAAAGTAAGTGAGAGCAGCGAAGAAGCTTTGTTTTACACAATCCAATCCAAATGGACATCCAGTATTGACTTTGTCATACAACCATCAGTCCCAGAAGAAGTTAATACAAAAACCATCTGCTGCTTACTGTCGCCTAAATCCCTCCTTATATGTCCTTCCAGGTCTTGATGCTTTGAAACAAAAACATCTCTTAAAGAACATCAAAGAAATTGTTTCACTTCACCTTAAGCTGACTTTTTCTCTTGACACATTTTTCCTGAGTAATTGAAAAGTTCCCTGTGATTTTAAGAGATCAGATTGAACAATTGCAGGTTTAATACCAGTACTGCAGACATGGTTGGAGTGGAGCTCTGTCATTTGGCTTGTCTCACTGATAAGTGAGTTCGTAACATTTTCCCATCATGTTTCTCTTCATATCTCCTCACCTGCTCATCATTTTTCACATCATCCTGTCACTACTTTCTTTCTTATTCTTTTCTTTAACCAATTTCTTACTGCTTTTTCCAGATTATTTTCTTGGCCTTATCTCTGTTTCTCTCTAAAACATCTGTCAGCAAGCCCTTAGGGTTTCCAAATTACCCCCTGGTGAGACCCATCCTAGTTATTAGTCTCACTTTGAAGTGAGTAAAGTCTGCTGACATCTTACAACACTTGGACAGAACACAGTGGAACTTGTTCTGCATGGCCACATGCCAACAGAAATAGGATGAACAGGATTCGTAGCTGATTTCTTGCTGTTTTAGTGTGGAAGGAAATCTCAAGGAAAGCAACCTGAAAATGCTATTGTGGATGCACATTGGTGATAAGAGGAAAGTAGTCAGAGACCAGGGGAAGTTGAAATGGGAGGAGGATGCATTGTAAGCGGGAGTGAATGTAGATGAGCGAGGCAGGAAGGAAGAGGGACAAATGGAGCAGGTGATGAACAGAGTGCTGAAGACAGGCTTCTTTCTTGAACATTAAGGTAGAACAATGCGTCTTCCCTCGCAGGAACCTCTTTGTTCCTGAACTCAGATATCACCCCGCCCACCTCATGAGATGGAAGAAGCAATCGAGAAGAGAGGCCGGCTTGGCTGTCAATAAAGTTGTTGTGACGCCCTTACTTTTGACCTCGTCCGAGTCGTATAATCACAGTTCAGCCTGAGGCCTGAGGCGCTGAGACTAAGAACACACCGGTGTTATAACATTATAACACAATAAATCCCTCTCTGGCATCTCAGATGGACACAGATCGTTATTTTCTTGCTTTGGAAGCGTTCTGTTTCTCCACTAGTTCTCACCCTGTATTTTCTACTGGTTGGAAAGGTCAGAGACGGGAGATATTTCTAGCAGTGGGAATAGAACAGAGGAAACACGGCCTTGAAGGGATGAATTACAGTTACACATAAATCAATTGAATTTTTTTTCCAATTCCCCAGCTTCCCTGGGCCTGGGTTCAATATTCCTGCCTGTTTTACCAATATATAAGAAATGAGGGTGAAAGATATGCTGTGAAACATTGAAGAAATCCAGCTACAGTGACAATAAAAGTTTATGCTCTGTTACATCTTTCGCTGCGCCTGATTTCATTCAGGGTGATGTAAGAAGTTCCTGACTTGCATGTAAAGGTCCAAAACATCATCATCATTACAGTATACGAAGTGAACTGAGTGACTGAATTATATTGATATTGATATTATATTGATATTGATTAATTGTTTGATCTGGCAAATTTGTATCTTTGTACCTCTCTGTAGCTTTATTAAAGTTCTATCTTATCTTGTATCTTTTCCATTAGAGGTGCCCAGGGTTTCAGTAGAGCCCCGGAATCAAACCTTTACAGCAGGAGAGGAAATGAGGATCAGATGCTCGGCCAGCGGCTACCCTCCACCCCGCCTGGTCTGGACCCACAATGACATGTTCATCACGGCATCAAGCAGGTGAATTCATCTCCTTTCACATGAGTAGATTTGAGGACGTTTCTCAATTGTTTTTGTATTTTATAATATCAATCAATAAAAATGTCAAGTTTTACTTTACGTCTCCCAGTTTTCCAGTCATGCTTCCACGTGATCATGCGGAAATTTCATGAAAATACTGAATTGTGTATTGTGCGTGTTCAGACACAGGATGACTCCTGATGGCGCGCTAGTTATAAGAAACATGGAGAAAAAGGATGGAGGAGTGTATGGCTGCCTGGCAAACAACAAGGCTGGAGCAGACACGGTGACCTCCATCCTCACTTACATTGGTGAGTGCCACAAAGCATCCATCCATCCATCCATTGGCTATATATTATCCTTTAGACGGTCACCAGGAGCTGGAGCCAATCCCAGCTGACATTTAGTGAGAGGCGGGTTGCACCCTGGTCAGGTCGCCAGTCAAACACATGGACATACAAACATAGAGACAGGCAACGCTCACATTCACACCTACCTAAAAAGAAAAAATGCATGGCATGACATAAAGCACATGCAGTCAAATGGAAATAAATAAAACTGACATTTACTTCAATATGCACATCTGCATTTCCATTTGCTCTCTCTATCATGCTGATGTTCTGTCTGTTCAACGATTCTCCTTTCCTAGAGTCTCCTGTGGTGACAGTGGCTTTGAGGGATATTCTCATCGGCATTGGAGAAAACACAGTGATGGCCTGTTCTGCGTCTGGAATCCCACAGCCTGAGATCTGGTGGTACAAAGGTAACACCTGAGCAGAAGAAGGAAACAACAAAAATAATATTTGGACATTTGTATATTCAGGACAAATTAAAAGACTAAAACCATGAAAAAATATTAAAAGCTCAGCTTGAGTTAAAATAACGCCCCGTTGGAATTTCAAAAACTTTTAGTTTTTCCCACTAGTTGATCACACAATCCAAATAAGAATTAAGCTGACCACCCTCCACTGTTGTTTGGTCTAATTTCTAGGTGATGTCCAGCTGCATTCATCATCCCGCTTGGACGTGGACGCGTTTGGAGGTTTACTGGCAATCCAGGAGACCCAGGATGTAGATGCTGGAGATTACACCTGCGTAGCTGTCAATGCTGCTGGCACCTCGTCAGGGAAGATCTCTCTTGATGTAGGAGGTGAGAGTGGCACCAACTTTAGTTGTAAAAAGCACCAATCTGAATAATTAACCCTGAATAACAACAAAATAAATAGGAAGATTACAACTTGTGCAAACCTACCATAGATGTCAATGTGCAGACTGCAGAGTTTGGAGTGATGGAGTCATTTCTTGTTTCTTGTGTTGCAATGTTGCTACAGGTGTCTGTTTCATGGTGTGCTTCTTAGACCCTTAAACCCTAAACGGTCAATGAATTGGGTGTCATGGCTCACAGCTGCTTTGGTGCAGTTAATGAACGATGCCTTTGCTCGGCCAGGGACACAATGTGTCTGACTTAAACCTAAACAATGTTACACAGGAGTGTGTTAATATCCATGTATAGTTTTAACTGGGCTAGCTACACTTTTGTGCATGCACAAACTATAAAAATAAATGTGTAAAATATATAAATGAACCAACAATTTGTAAAATAATTGAAGACATTGTTTAAATCATGTTATTTCATCATTCCTTTTCATAATAACTGCATTTTATTGGATATTAGTTTCATTTCGTTGTAGACATTTTATTCCAAGATGACTGGAAATACAAGTGTTATCGGGGAAAATGCCATTATGAAGTCAAAGCAGACTTTTGAAAACCGATTTTTATTATGAGTCCTATAATTTGACGCTCCATATTCACACAGTTCAGTACGTCTGGTCCTAAAACCAGTTGTGAACAACCCAAGCTTACATGATGGGCAGGTTGATTGTCTGTAGAATGCAATACAGATGGGTGGATAGCCCCCAAATATTTTGACCTTTGACCTTTTCCGTCTTCAACCTCGATCGCTTCAGCCGCACCCAAGTTCACCCGAGAGCCATCCGATGTGGCGCTGGACATCGGCTCCAACGGAACCTTGCTCTGCCTTGCCCAAGGCCACCCCGAACCACAGGTCACCTGGAGGAGAGAGGATGGACTTCCGATTTTCAACAGGCGCCGCGCATATGGCACTATTACAAGGAGCAGGGAAGGTCTTCATATCACCAGTGAGTGTTTGAGTGGGAAACACATTACACATGAAATTCACTACGTTTATGCCGACATAAATATCCCTTTTTCTCTCAGACCTGTGGGTGGAAGATGAGGCGGTATATGTCTGTGAGGCTCACAATCACTTTGGCAGGATCCAGGCCCAGGCAAGAATCACTGTGACTGGACTGGGTGAGTGCAAGTCTTGCCTTTCTGACTTTTTTTACTGTCTCTTAAATGGTAGTGTCTCTTAATCTTGAAATGAAAGCTAGTATTCACAGAAATACATGAGGCTGTGTACTGTTTTACTTCCATCTGGGCTGTCATTGATTTCTTTTTGATTGATTAATTATCTTAAAAATCACCAGGGGCAATTAGATATGGGCTAACATGCAATAAGTTATGTGTAAATGAAGGAATACAGAAGTGTAGCTGACCTGAACAAGTGCTTAGATAGGCCTGTGTGTCATAAAAAACATACATTCTCAGACATGCTCACATTACTTTTAGCTGATTATGCATTTATGTCCAGTACATCTTCTAAAACCGCATACAGTACCGTTGAGGGCCTATGTGCTGTATGTCCTTGTGGATGTGTGTGTGTGTGTGTGTGTGTGTGTGTCTCTGTTTCAGTCTTTACACGTGAGTGTGAGTTCATTAGCACATTTCAGTGGATGTGTTTGAACACATGGGCCTTGTTAACCACTGTTACTGTTTCACGGTTTTCTTTACAGTGGATACACACTGAGCTCTTATATGTGGGCCAAAAGTTAGAAACCACAGACCCACCCAGATGACATACACTGTATTACTGCCCCATTTCTCGACTGACAACGTTGTCTCATGAGATACACACACCCAATACACACACCCAATGCAGAAGCACATGTAAAGTACCTTCTTTGGAAAATTAAGTTGAGACCAATAAAGTTGGCATGCATGTGTATATGCATGTTTGTGTGTGTGTGTGTGTGTGTGTGTGTGTGTGTGTGTGTGTGTGTGTGTGTGTGTGTGTGTGTGTGTGTGTGTGTGTGTGTGTGTGTGTGTGTGTGTGTGTGTGTGTGTGTGTGAGGTTGTGTTCCCAGGTCCTTCAGGGCGGTCGTCAAATTCCCCTTGACAACACCCTGTATGTCTGTCACAGCATCAGCATTGTCTGACTGAACACAGCCAAACCATTTTGTGTGTGAGTGTGTGTGTGTGTGTGTGTGTGTGTGTGTGTGTGTGTGTGTGTGTGTGTGTGTGTGTGTGTGTGTGTGTGTGTGTGTGTGTGTGTGTGTGTGTGTTTGGTCTCTATGCACAGAAGAGGCTGCTACCCACATATTGTACAGCTCAACAACATCGAATCACAAATGATTTTTACAGCTCCCTGCTGATATGAATCTACTTAATCATTTTCTTGAATACTTTCCTGTCATCTTCTCAGCTTCCTTGATTTTTGTTTTTATTACATAAGCCCTGTATAATTGTATAATTGTATAATTTTATTACATAAGCCCTGTATAATTGCTTGCATGGTATCTGCAGTCTCGCCTGTCATTGCGATGAGTCCGGCTGTACTCGGTGTAATCGAGGACCAGCAGGTGACTTTGCCGTGTGTGCTATTGGCTGGGAATCCGCTGCCTGAGAGGCAGTGGCTACACAACTACGGCTTGGTGAGAACACAGAGAGTTTACAGTTTTTAAATATCCTCCATGTCTTTATTTTAAATAGCCATGATTTCATTTGAACCACTTCAACCAACAAATCTTTCAGGTGACCTCAGACCAGTATTGGACAGTGAGGAGGGACGGCAGTCTGCATATTGAGAGAGTCCGGCTGGACGATGTGGGTGACTACACCTGTTTGGCTGAAAACGTTATTGGGGCCACCAACCATACCACCTCTGTCAACGTCTATGGTAGTTTACAAAACTTAAATACAAACTATGAACAGACATGCACATGCTTAAAAATTATGGAAATCCTTGTGGACCTTTTGAGCACTAACTGGACCCACATTGTGTGATGTTTCATTAAACATCTGTTTCATGAAAGGGGCAAAAAGATCATCAATTACTCGCACAATTTCACAAACCAGCAGTTGGTGCCATTTATTTGATGTAAACGGTAGCAATGTGCCTAAAAAGGAGAGTAAAAAGAATCCAAAGATGATGCTCTTGTTGAAACAGTGACATTTTACTTTACATTTATAAACAGTATATAAACATTTAATACATTGTTTATAACAGACTATAGTTCCAGGTTCCTGGTATTGTGTATACTGGGTCACTTCATGGGACGTAGCCATGGTTAATGATATTATTACTTGGGCTTTTCTGCTATGACAGGTCAAAACTTCTGTGAAAAAGGCTTATTGCAAATGTATATTAGATATGAAATGTGTTTTTTTTCTTTTTCTTTTATTCTGTTACCTTCTCCGTTTCTCACTGCCCTGCTTAAATGTCTCCTCTACACTGCAGAGGGCTCTTAGCCTCATGATTAGGATTATTTTTGAGGTTGCATTAAAACCAGGAGCAGCTGAGGGTAATGGCAGAGTTTGGAGCACAGTGAGAGGGGAAAATCTGCTCACCATTTATATTAAAGTCAGTGATTGCCAGATTCTACCAACTTAAATAGGAATGGTCCGCAGCATGTACGTAAAGGCACTGACTCCCTTCTTGAAATTAGGTCAGTCCTTTCTATCTGTAAACACACAAAGCACTGGACATTTACACTATGTAGGTCAGTGTATAGTTACATTTCCCATCATAACCTCTAAGATATACTTTCCATAGAGCATACATCATGCAATGTATGTGCAAAGGCTCCAGATAGAAGACCACCATGCAATACTGTATTCGTATTGTGTACACCATGTGTGATTGTGTTTGTTTAATCACATTTTTCATTTCCAAGAAGAGGCTTCAAGCCTCCCAGGGCTGATCTTTTCTGCAGATTCCCAGAGTTGTAACAAACAACAAAACAAGTCAAATAGTGAGAAGGAAGGAGAGAGGGAAAGGACAAGGAAGAGAAGAAGAAACATATGATACACAGAGAGAACCAAATGCTCAGTAGATGCAGAGCAGGAAATTCATCGTCACAACCAGATTTTACACATACTTGATGAATGTATGTACACACATAAAAAAACAATCTTTTTTTCCTATGTTTCCAGTGATTCCTACCATTCAGTATGGCCCTCAGGTGTTCAGCACAATTGAAGGCACACCCATCACTCTACCCTGCCGTGCCAGTGGAGTACCCAGCCCTGACATTACCTGGACCAAGGTATGGATTGGCATCACCTGTCTTAGTACCTGTTTCAGTATGAAATATGCCAAAGTAAGAGCCAGTTATCCTTGCTTGCAGTGGTGTGCCATTTTCCTGCCACTGAAGACTTTAATCATCTCTTCATCAATGGCAAAATAATAAAAGGGAGATCAGGTGAAACCAAATGAAAAGTATGTCGGTGAATCAAGAAAAAACAGACAGGTAAAATGTACAACAGCCAAGATTGCTCATGTTGCGTCACACTTTGGGCCAATATCACCAGATTAGACACCACAACATGGTGCGAAGTTAAAGCTTTTATGCAGCTCATTTGGATTTGAAATGTGAGCAATTTCCACTTGAAATGGTCCAGATGTGGATGCACTGTTTTCAACTACAAGGGAACAAGTCCTTGTGTTGTTTTGTGTCAAAGGTCAGCGTTGTCGTACAATTCTTACTCTATTGATAGCACATGATAGATAAACGTCTGTGTGAGATTACATGCATGTCGATCATGTGCCGCTCCATTAAAACAGCTCTACCCGTGTCCATTAGCGGTGCTCAGTCTTTACATGTGCACTTTTGTGTGTTAGTGTGTGTGTATGTGGACAGTTCCTCCCTCTTTTCCATCTTTTACACTAGTTTCTCTGAGTTGTAAAAGTGATGCTGTTAAAGTGAACAGGGCTAGAGGGACACATGAAACTAGACCCTGCTAAGTTTTGCACCAGCTGTTAAAATGTGATTTCCGCTGACAACACAATCCTGAGGCACTGACTTAACATTTGCTTTGTGTTTTTAATTATTTGATTGTATAATATATATATAACGAATACAATTTCTATTACAGCCTTTTTAATCAACAGCAGCAAAGAAGATCAAACCATACATTTAGGAACGCTTAGTAGGTCAAACCACTGACACCGTGACAAGTGTAAATAAAGTAAATGAAGCTGAGTTAATGAAACGACTCTGGCCCCTGCCCTTTCGCTGTTGTGATTTGTTTTGTAGGGTGGGGAGCTGATGTACTTGGGTGGTCCAGCATTCTCCCTGGATTCTGACGGCAGCCTCCTCATCACCTCCCCCTCTGGAAATGAGACTGGAGAGTTCATCTGCACAGCTACCAACGCTGCCGGCTACGCCGCCAGGAAGGTCCAGCTCACTGTCTACGGTAAACTTCATCACCAGCTAAAGGCTGCATGAAGTCAGTGCAAAGAGGAAGAAGCTATACGTAGCATTTAACGTCAACAATTTATTACTATCATGATCATGGCCAAGAAGTCTAGCAGCCTCTACCAGCTGGCAAACTACATTACAAGTCATGTCACTGTGTTGGCTGTTGGATCGCTACAAAACAGGATCTGATATCCATTATTTGGGCTTGATGGATACAACTCATCTGTAGTTTAGCTTCTCCATGTGCAGATCCAGTGTCCTCAATGACTGTTGTTGATTCGTAAAGCCAATCTAAAGACCAAACTTGGCTGTCACAGTCATGGCCCACTTACAATAGCAAATGCATATGGGCGTGAAAATGAGCAGAGCTCCAAGTGCTCAGCAGGTAATTGTCTCCACATTCTTCTTAACCGCTCCCCATGTTGTATTGTGTGTGGTGATGGAGGAGTTGTAGGTTGTAGGAGGAAGGAAAAAACACTCATTGCAACAAGAGGCAATTTTATCAAAATCTCTTTATTAAAAAAAGTATTTTTCTCTTATCTACTCTTTGTTTGTTTCGTTATAAGGTTATTAAACATTGTCTGAAATTGTCACATTAATGTCTAAGAACTTTGAATCGAGTCACTGTTTCTGTGTATATGTATGTCCAGTCCGTCCTAGGTCCAATGTTGGTGGCGCCGGAGGCTCAGCTGAGCCGATGAAAATGTCAGTGATCGAGGGTGAGGACGCCATTTTACCATGTGAGGTCCACAGTGTCCCACCTCCCACCATAAGCTGGGCCAAGGAGAGGCAGCTCATCTCCCCTTTCTCTCCAAGGTAAAACACATACAGGACCTTAAAATACAGAACCTGCCGCAAAGTAAACCCCTATGAATAATATTGTACATTAACTATAAACAAAACATTCGATAAAATCATATTAGACTGTCTGTAGGCTCAAAGTTATAAAAGACACTCCATGCTGTCTGCATTGCTGTGCTCTGTCTCTGGACCCTTCATAGCCTCAGGGTAAAGTTTGTGTTTTTATAAGATGACTGAGTAATCTTACTCTTCTCTGTCATCTGTTGTACCTACTGCCACTGCACCTACAATGATGGTTGATGGTGGATTGGTAAGAATTATGGAGTATCTGTTGACAGAAATGACTGAAATAGTCATTGAATGAAAACAAAAATCAGTGTGTTTTTTGCTTGTTTTGTAATGGGAAGCTTGCGTAATACTTTCCACTCAGACTTTCACTTTACAGTTTATTGTATTGCTGCTTGTGTGTGTATGTGTCCCTCCCAGGCACACTCAGCTTCCCTCCGGCTCTATGAAGATCTTGGAGACCAGAGTGTCAGACAGTGGACTTTATGTGTGTGTTGCCTTGAATATTGCTGGCAACTTAACACTATCCATTGAGCTAAGTGTTTTGGGTAAGTTCAAAGATTACAAGCAGACAAACAAAAATGTAATTATGCTGTTATCAAGGGTTCTGAGCAGCAGTATGACTTCATTCTGTATGTAAGGATTCCTGTTTTTCTGAGTGTACTGTGTCTAGGTACATTTCAAAGGACTATCAAAACATCACACGATGAACATACAATCATTTGGATCAACTTTTCTGGATATATTCATGAAATTTGTGATTTTCATCCCTAGCTGTCATGTAATTGATTCTGTCTGATATCGCTGAATAGTGTAAGAAATTTGAGCGTAGAACTGTGTGTTTAGTAGTTATAATAAAAGTGTTTAATGATTCATATTTAATAATTCATAATTTGTCATAATCATAAGTGTTTTGGAAATGCATAATTAAGATAAGCATAAAGTGTTTCAGGATTAGCAGCTAGAAGTAGAATTTGAGACATGAAGCTTTTGCCAGAGTTTAACGTTTATACTGAAGGATTATCATAGAAGGGATTAAACCATAACTGACAGTCATTGAATGTGTTAGAGAATCCAGGGACAGACAGACAGGAGAATACGCTCCTGGAAGTTAGCCAATAGGAATTGGGATAAACGGAAGGGGAGGAGTTTCGAACAGATATGAGGGCAGGGATAGGAAGCGTTTTTCTCTGCCTCTTTTAGCGTGTGGTTCCCAGGGACGGCTGTGTCTCATGGGACCAGAGGAGAGTTTTTTCCAAAGTGGGTTAACATTGTAATATTTAATAGAAGTAGTGTACTTCACTGTAATCGTGCTTGCATCAGTGGGATTAAATTCCTTTTAATTGTAAACCAGTTTCGGTAGATTTATTATCGCAGCGTGTCCACTGTGAACAGCAGCTGGACACGTGCTCTGGCCTCCTCGCTGTGGAACAGACTCAAGCTTCCACAATAGCATTGAAAACTGCCCATTCAATACTCATACATTACCCAAATGAGAGTTCAGAGAGTTGCAGTCTAGACGTACTGAATGACAGAAGCACATATACTATAGAAGCTAAACTTCCAGGCCGATGTACCTGTGTGATAAATAACATGCCGGTGCAGAGGAGGAACTAAAGCGTTTTAAATCTGGTCCTCTGTCATCTGTCCTGCAGTGCCCCCCAGTATCCAGGCGGGACCCAGGGTAATGAAGGTTCAGGTGGGTCACCCCGTGGAGCTACCCTGTGTGGTGAGAGGGGTCCCAGAGCCCACCCTCACCTGGACAAAGGACGGTAAGAGGTACCCAGTATCGTCCGATGGCAGCCTGGCACTACGAAATGTGGGGCTAGCTGACGAAGGACCCTACACCTGCACAGCCACCAGCACTGCAGGCAGAGACGAGGCTCAAGTCCGGCTTCTTGTGCAAGGTTGGTCTCTGTTAATGTCTTTATCCCAAACCCTTGCACTGTGTTGAAATGTTTTCGGAGTTGTATATGTCTGTTAAAGTTGGATCGAACCAAATGACAAAAATGTGCAGCACAAACCATTGCACACATGCTAAAGTGAGACATAATGTCCTGTATGTTCGTGTATTTTGGAGTGCGTATTTGTCATTAATTATGTGTTTGTGGGTTTTCAGTGCCCCCTGTGGTCGAGGTGTTGGAGCCGCCCTTTAATAGTCCCCTGCAGGAGAGAGTTGCAAACCAGCGTATTGCATTCCCCTGCCCTGCCAAAGGTTAGGGAACATTTCCAACCACCCGCTGATATTATGAGGAATAAGAGGATTGAACATAATTCACTTTTTGTAGGATAACAAAATGTACCTACACTACTACCAAATCGTAAAAGTAAGATAAAGTTAGTTGAGTAATTATAAACATTCTCATAAAAGTATACTCTGTAATAATGACTCTGTCAAATATAGTATATTTGTTATCCTTTCACTATCTTTTTCTCCATTTCAGGTCTTCCCAAGCCAGTGATTCGGTGGTTGCGTAATGGCCAAGAACTGACGGGGAATGAGCCCGGTGTGTCCATCCTGGAGGACGGTACACTGCTGATTCTGGCCGCTGTGTCGCCGCTGGACAATGGAGAGTATGTCTGTGCTGCAGTCAATGATGCTGGATCCACTGAGAGGAAGTACCAGCTCAAAGTCAATGGTGATTTACCTGTTCTCCACTGTTTCTGTCTTTAGAATATTTGCTGACACTTCACTTAAAAAGCATCTTCTGTCTTACTATCTTCTATCTTATTGTTTCAATGTATGTTTTAAATCTCCTTTACTTTTGCCTTTATGCTTTTAATGGTTTCATGTGAAGCACTTTGAATTACCTTGTTGTTGAAATGTGCTATACAAATAAACTTGCCTTGCCTTGCCTTGCATTTTGTATACATTTGATTCCGTGGAAACAAATGCTTAAAGCTCGGTAATCACCTTTGACACCTCCGCAGTGCCGCCGTTTTTCCGTGACGAGGAAACGCCTGGCAACGTGTCATTGGTCCTGAGCCAGTCCACCAGCTTGGTGTGTGATGTCATAGGAAGTCCGAACCCTGTCATCACCTGGTACAAGGATGGGACCCCGGTAGGTGAAATCCCATAGAATATTCCGTTCACATATATTTTATACAAAATATGTTGACAGTCGTCATTCACGTTTAGAACACAAAAAAGATTTTGTACGTATGTTACTTATTTTTAAGGTAAATACACACACTATCACTATCTTCATCATCATCATCATTCCCATCAAAGACACAGTCTGAGAGATTAGGTAACATGCTGCCTTATGAATTTCATAACCTATACTTATACTGTGGTCGAGTAGGTCATGTACAAGGATTGGATTACGAACTTTACCGCCATAAAATCACTGAGAAATTATAATGACCGTTCCGTTCATTTATTAAGTTCTCATAAAGACTGAATGAGCGCTGGTCACAGGGTACACTGTCCAAGAGAACAGACCTGAAACCACAGTGGATCCTGTGTGTATGCGTGTGTGTTTGTAGCAAAGACCAGCCAGGCCAGCCATGGAGGCAGCAATGGTTTAAAGCTGTAATGGCAGAGTAATTATGATAAATTGATGCGAGAACAGAGAATTAGCACAGACTTCGCTGTAACATCCCAGTTAGCCGGCTGCTTTTTGTTCCCTTGGCTGCCTTACAAATTATTCCTGCAAAGCACAGATGGGAAAATCAGTTGTCTTACTTTAATCTGTTAGTTATGAGCAATCTAATGAACAATGCACTATGAATTTTCTTGGCTCTAAGCAACAATTTAAAACGTTTCATGTTTTATAATCATATTACTCAGCTGAATGGATCGTTGGCGCTCTCTTTCATTCTGCCTGAATTGTAGGCTGCAGCTTTTTTAAATGTAGATCCTTTTATCATGATGTCTTGTAATTAGCTCCATAATTACTGTCGAGCAGTATTTCTTAAATTCTGCTGTTGTTTTTGCTTTTTAATTTGATTCAGTTTATTGGTGTTGATCGACAGGTGGTCGCTAGCAACAGCATCCAGATTCTTGACATGGGAAAAACCCTGAGACTACTGAAGGCAGCCACAACAGACACAGGACGCTACAGCTGTAAAGCCATCAACATCGCTGGCAGCACAGAAAAGGACTTCTTCCTCGACGTATTGAGTGAGTGAGGGCAGTGTGCAGTGTCCATGGAAACTCCCAAGAATTACGGGGGAAAGAATTAGGACTGTTTGTGCTTTCTCAATGAATCAGTTTCTTGATGAGTCAGCTAATATACAATGATACTCTCGCTCTCTGCCCCAGTCCCACCAACCATTCTAGGGTCAGGCTCTCCTCGAGATGTTTCGGCCATTGTCAAACAGGAGATCAGTCTAGAATGCCATGTGCAAGGAGTGCCCTTTCCCACAATCCAGTGGTACAAGGACAGGAAGTAAGTGCCTTCTAATATGAGAGAACTTACTGTCTCTACTATGGTAAGAATTATCAAACAAATTGAATAAACTGGGTTAAACTTATGTTTCTAGGCTGGTGTTTCTCGGTGATCCCAACCTAGAGGTCTCAAACAGGGGTCAGGTTTTGAAGATAAAAAGTGCTCGACTTGGGGACAAGGCCCGCTACCAGTGTAGTGTCGTGAATACAGCCGGCAAACAGTCCAAGGATTTCAACCTCAGTGTCTTTGGTGAGTGTGGATTTTGACAGATCCTATGCAGTCAGGTACTACTTGCAAAGCCTACTCTTTATACGATAAACCTAATGTGACTAACTACAGCTGAATTACAAATATCTGATTCGTAATTTTTGTGCCATTGTTCCAGTGCCCCCCTCCATCAAAGGTGGTAACATAACCTCACAGGTCACAGCCCTGCTGGACACTTTGATAACACTGGAGTGTGAGGCACGGGGATTGCCGCTTCCCACCATCACCTGGTACCGAAACGGTGAGGCCATCCTGTCCCACCGACAACTTCAGTATGTCGAGCGAGGCCACTACCTGAAGATCCCTCGGGTGCAGGCGTCAGATGCTGGCCAGTACACCTGCAAGGTGACCAGTGTGACCGGGAGCGCTGAGAAGAGCTATGAACTGGACGTCTACTGTAAGAACCTGACATCTGAGACCTAATAATCTACACACATTATCCCTTTTTACTGGGCTGCTGTATTTCAGCTTGAAGCAAAAGCATTCAAAAAAAATCCTCTTAAATATCTAGAGCGCATTTGGACATTGAAATTAGTTTTTCAACTGAGGAACTCTCTGAACATAAGTTCCCATTGTGTGTCTGCATTTGCAATCATTCTCATATGTGCTGAGCTCTGAAGCTTATCATTGTATTAATCAGAGCTTTAAGGCTTTTGGTTTCACTCACAAAGCATAAATATCTTTGCAGCAGTCAAGAATAATTTGAAACAGCTGTGGATGGTGCGCAAACAATGTTCTGTAAGATATCAGTCAAGTGAAAAAGTCCTCCAAGCTTATTCCTCCTTTTGTTCTGTTTCTCTTGGATGCCCCCCCCCCCCCCCCCCAGTGCCTCCTACCATTGCAGGGGGTGATAACGGGCCAACTGAGAGGAAAGTGGTCCTCAGTCGGCCTCTGATTCTGGAGTGTGAGGCTGGGGGACACCCTCCCCCCTCCCTCACATGGCTGAAGGATGGAGTTCCTGTGCGTGATGGTGAAAGTGTCCGTCTTCTCGAGCAGGGGAGTCAAATAGAAATCCTCTCAGCCACGGTGTCAGACTCGGGACGTTACGTCTGCGTAGCTACAAGCATCGCTGGAGAGAAGGAGGTCAAATACGACGTCAAAGTTATAGGTACAGAAACACTACAGCCAACTGACAACATGCACATACACACACACACACACTCATGTCTCAATGTTTTTATCATTGTCACTGGCGTGTTAGACCCAAACTAACGAGAATTGTTGGGACCTCACTTATCTTTGCACAGGTTTTTTTTGTCTTAATTCTAGTTAGTTGTTAGTTCGTAGTTAGTTGCTCAAATTGTTAATAAATAAATAAAATAGCATACTAGTACTGTACTTGCCGTATACTATACAGTATTAACAGCAGTGTGTTCACTTCACAGCCATTTAAGAATCCACAGTGCAGATTTTAAGTCCTCTCTCCGGTATTTCATATTTAAGAACGAACCTAATCATTTTAATGACATGACAGCTTGTTCTATACAATGTGGAAAAGTTACTGATCCGTTGTCGGCAGGATTCGAACCTGCGCGGGGAGACCCCAATGGATTTCTAGTCCATCGCCTTAACCACTCGGCCACGACAACTTGTGTCAGTACTTGACTCACACTATTAATCTGTCCTAAGGCCTTTCACACGGGAAACAGGCACCTGCTCTCAGGATAACTCTTTACAAAAAGCACACTATATTCACTGACCTTTTTTGATATTATTACTTGCAGCAGCAGAAATAGAGAAAGACTGGAATAAATTCTAGTTCCAAAGTTGAGATTTTATAATGAGTAAAAAATATGCTTTTAATTCATTTTGACATGGATTTCGAGTGTCAAATAGATTAGATACATTTTTTATTTCACAGGTATTTATTGTGGTTTTCCAGGGTCAAATGCATTGAAATATTACTTTAAAGCGACACAGACATTCACTTTTTTCAATCCTAGTTCCTCCTTTCATTGACGGAGCTGATGGTGTGACAGACAGCACAGTGATAGTTAGCAGCCCTTTGGAGCTGGAGTGTCAAGCCACTGGAACACCTGCTCCTGCCATCACGTAAGATCTCTACCTCATGCATACAGACACACAGATTTAAATAAAAATGCATACACACACATGTTAAACTATTCTTTTCCAGGTGGTATAAAGATGGACAACCAGTCAGACAGGGTGAGGGGTTGCGGGTAGCAGCCAGCGGTCGACGGCTGGTCGTTTCCCGCGCTCAGGTTTCTGACACGGCTCGTTTTCAATGTGTGGCCACTAATGAAGCAGGAGACCACGAGAGGGACTTCAATGTGTTCGTCCATGGTAAAATGTTAAAATGCTTTGTCACATGATTTTTCTGACAACAAATGAATATAGAGGAAAGTTATGCACATACATTAATTGTAATAAATGTAATTTGTGCTTTAAATGCAAGCCACAGAGACACTCCCACCTTGGGTAAATACTACTTTGTCTTTTTTGTGATGTCCTTTTTTCCAAATTTGCTGTCAAGTGTCATCAAGAGAATGACTGTATCCTTTTCATCTCCACAGTTCCTCCATCCATTCGAACCACCGGGCCGGCTGAACGTTCAGTGGTTCTCCACAAGCCCATCAGTCTGGAGTGCATCTCCAGCGGCATCCCTCCTCCCGGCATTACCTGGCTGAAAGATGGCCGACCAGTTGACACAACACAGGGGCACCTTAAGGTTGGTTCGCTGATAGGCTGAATATGAATCCCACTGGCTGATAGGCTGAATATGAATCCCACTGGCTGATAGGCTGAATATGAATCCCACTGGCTGATAGGCTGAATATGAATCCCACTGGCTGATAGGCTGAATATGAATCCCACTGGCTGATAGGCTGAATATGAATCCCACTGGCTGATAGGCTGAATATGAATCCCACTGAAGTCGGCGCAGCCTCAGTTAAATCCGACAGTACATGCAGACGTATGCTGTTGAAATGCACCAATGTAGTCATTCAAAAATGTTCAACGGTCGCTAAATTTCACATGAATTTAAAACACACACACACTGTTTTGTTTAAGGGTGGGCCTTGGTTGGTTATTAAAATCAATGCAATGCTACACAGAAGGAAAAAAGGCACTGTTATATTCGGCAACATTCATTTAAGTCACTGAGTGTTTGTGCCAAGTTTGTTTTGTTTTTTTATTCTAAATGGGAGTCAATTGCAGTTGAGTCTTTGACTTTTGGCCTGTGATGTGTTTTTTAGCAAATGTCTGAATACAGAAATGAAGCATTAGTTCAGGCAAAGCATTGAAGTCACTTTTATGCTGACATGTTAACATGAAAAGTAGTAGTTACCAGTCTGAATTGTCTGTGTGCTGTATGTGTTTGTATCTGTCACAGCTGGAGTCAGCGGGCAGAATGCTAAAGGTCACAGAGGCAAGACTAGAGGATTCTGGGAAATACACCTGCCTGGCCACCAATGCAGCTGGTGAAGCCCAACAGCGCACACGGCTCAGTGTCCATGGTAACTTCGAGATACACACAGCACTATCTCTGCATGTTTCCGTCCCTTGTCTCACTCGTCTCCTGGTTTCTGTGTCAAGGGACGAGGTGAAGCCAGGAGAGTATCATCTGATAAATGACTGTTCTTGTGTGTGTCCCTCAGAGCCGCCCAGTATCCTCCACTCTGGAGAGATCGTGAGCCAGACCATCCTGTCAGGCTTTCCCACTGAGCTTGAGTGCAAGGCCACAGGCAGCCCATTACCTGGTGAGACGCCTCACAAACTTTGTCCTCCTTCCTGCTGTGCTCACTTGCGGGCTCCAGGGCGACGTTTCCTCTCAGTTTGAATTGGCTGTTCTGCTCTTTTCCTTATCTTTAACCATTAATGGAACGGCAGAAAATGTATCTCAGATGACTCCCTACAGGCAGCTTTACTCTCTTCTCACTGACTTTCACTCCTGAGTACAAGTTCAGTACAGATAAGCAGTCACATTCCAGTGTTATTGAACCCTCCTTTCTTTGGCTGTGTCTGCATTTTACAGCAGGTGTTTCATTCCAACAATCTGATATCTGTGAAAATGTTACATGCGAAAATATTTGTTTTAGGCTCCATTGTCCAAAGCAAAATTAGAGATCCGGTTTGTAAATTAAATTTCACGACCACAAATAGTCAAATAATAAAATTCTATTACTTTGACAAAGCACTAAATGGTAAAATAGGTCAAAATACATCACGTCTCTCATCTGCTTCTGTGTTCTGAATTCTCGAAACCTTTAAGCACACCTGGACAGTGTTTGCTTACTTTTCTGAGGTTTGAAACAAAAAATACTGAAGCAGCTTTTAGTTTCTGTGCACCAATATCTGGAACAAACGTAAGTTCTGAGATGTGATCCAACTCAAAGCTAATCACGGCTAAAACAAGGGTTTTGTTTTTCATTTTCTTTTGTCTTCTTTTCTGCACTCCAACCTTCATCCCTTTATCTGTTATTCCTTTCTTTTTCTTTCTGATGTCTTTTAAATCTGATTTTCATGTTTTTTTTGCTTTATTTAAAGCACTTTGAATGACCTATTGTGCTTCAGCTATCACTTGGTACAAAGATGGCCGACCTCTGACAAGTGCAGCTGGCCTGACTATGCTGAAGCGTGGCCAGATGCTGGAGATTGAACGAGCTCAACTGTCTGATGCTGGGACATACAGATGTCTCGCGGTCAACCTAGCTGGAGTTGCTGAGATATCCCACAGCCTACAGGTGTACGGTGAGTACATACATTCAACTGAGATTTGCGGATTTTTTATAAAATCAGATAAGTAGACATAACAATGTTTCTCTAGGAGACGACTAAGTCACACAGGGTTAAAATACTCTTCTGTCAACCTCCTTATCCAATTTCTGAAAACAACTTAAAACTCCAGCAACTTCTCTGTCTGAATATTTGTCATGCATTTATGCAATCATTTCCTTTTCCTTCCTTGCAGTGCCTCCGGTCATCTCCAGCCGAGGTGGGACCGTAACAGTTGTGGTGAATGAAGCTGCCAGGCTAGAGTGTGAGGCCACCGGTGTTCCCCTGCCCAGCCTCACATGGCTCAAAGATGGCAGCCCTGTGGCAAGTGTGTCACATGGCATACAGGTGTGTACACATTATTCTCATATCACTGTGATTATTTAATTGTTTTTTTACGAGGCAAAATGGGGAATAAAGTCTCCTTAAATTGTTATCTTGAATTAAATCAAACATATACAACATATGCCTACATTTTCAGGAAACGTGTCATGGTATTATTCTGTCGTTTTTTTTGTTGATTGCTGTGTTTTTATGTATTTGTGTGTGTGTTGTGTGTGACCTGTTGATGTGTTCCTCCCAGGTGTTGTCTGGTGGCAGAGTGCTGTCTCTAACCAGTGCACTGGTTAGTGATACAGGGAGGTACACCTGCGTGGCTGTCAACGCCGGAGGAGAACAGCATAGAGAGTACGACCTGAGAGTTTATGGTGAGTAAATCAGCACGGCAACAATTCTGAACATATATATATATATACAGCTACATACTTTACGCTTACATACAAAACAATAAATGAGTAACTGTTTTGACAGTAGATTTATCGTTTTAGCCATGTTTCAAGACATTTTGATGAACGAGCCTCGTCTAAAGTGTGACGATTTTCATCTTTACCATGTCTTGCATGATAGTAAACTGAATATCTGTTTTGGACTGTTAGTCAAACATAAGTGTTGAAAACTATTTAAATATGTCTTCTTCAGCTCAGGGATTGTTTTTACTATTCTGTGACGTTTTGCTGACAATCACAGATTCAGCCAACAATGACATAACCTCCATCATCATTATGACAGAGACTGAACGAATGCTGCACTGCATTATATTTTGGGGATGCTTTGAAGTGCCCATAACGTTTGGTATTAAAATTGTTATTAAGCATTAGCTTGATTCGGCAAGTTGTTGGCAGGTGCTGTTGAAAGAAAAGTACTTATTATTCAATTCTTCTCCTTCGGACTTTGTGTTCATGACTTTAATGTCTTTTCCTTGCTCCCTTCTTGTTTTACTGAGTAATGGCTCTGGCCGACTTTAGTATGTCTTTCAACAGAGCATCAGTTCCAGCAGGGAACATGAATTGAAATACTGAAACAATATTTGAACAAGACCTTGAGCAAGTCTCTGCATGGGGAGGAAGTATGATTTGATTAAGTTTAGCATTTCAATAAACCTTGTCAGTTTCCCTACACAGAGCTGTGCTTGATGGCAGATCAGTTGTTATACAAGTCTAATGTTACCGAGCAAATAGGAGACAAGTAGTTTAGATATAAAGTCTGTGCTTGTATGTGTCTGTTGCTGTATGTCTATGTGGGATACAAACATCCAGATTACGTGAGTTTCCTCAGAAGGATCAAAAGGAGCTTGTCCAGAGAAATAAAGGCAGATTTGTTGTGGTAATTACTACCATTCTTCTGCAGCTTCCTGTGTCTGGCCTGGGCTGAGCTGAGGGTCTGTTTCTGTCTTTCCCAATGACCGTAATGTAGGGGAAATTGGCGAGCAGCCTTTTTTTAGATCAGGGCAGATTCACCCAAAAAGGACTGTCCTGTCTCATGAAGTACTGACATTCAGAAGCTTAGATTAATGAAATTGCCACTTGATGCAGATGTTATATTTAAGGAATCCAGTCTGCTGTTAGAATAGAGACATTGTCATACTGAGCTGTTGCAGAAAGTTGTCAATTAACTTCATTTTCCACCGTTTGCCTCGTTGCTCAGATTAGGGTCCCAGAAATGTTATAGGAAATCTAGTTAACAGGTCTCAGCGACACCCGTTGATTGTGATGATACCTAGATAATCACATGGGAACAGAAACATTCTTATGGGAATTCTCCTCGTTATGTATCTCAGTGCATGTTAGCAATTTCCTTGGAGATTAGGTTTCATGAACTTCTTGGAAATTAAGCTATACTCTCATAGTTAATACCACAAACAAATGTTCAACAGGTTTGATGATGCTGCCATAACCCAAGATATAATTAGTACTTAAAGAGCACCAGATGCCCAACTTAACCGACCCTGTGCATCTCAGGAAGCAATTATTCAGTTTTGCTTATGAGGTAATATGAAGAGCTTACAGCATTTAGAATGGCCAAGCGGGCTGACTTTCGAAGTCAATAAACGCAAAAGAGCATCTGAATAGTGTGTATGCGTACCTCATTTATGGTCTCATTTTGTATCCATGATACTCTGTAATCTGTCAGAAAAATGTTTTCAGCAGCTTGCTTTCATGTCTGCCACAGTGCCACCAAACATTAAAGGGGAGGAGGTGAATGCCACGGTGATGTTCGGTGGTCCAGTGGAGCTGCACTGCCAGAGCGATGCAATCCCTCCACCCACCCTTTCTTGGCGCAAAGATGGCCGCCCGCTCTTCAGGAAGCCTGGTCTGACCGTCTCAGCGGATGGGAGTGTGCTCAAGGTACAGCCAGAGTTAGAAATTATAAAACAGTTATATTAATAATTGTAAGGAGTGTTTTGAATCAACTTGAAGTACAAAGTACTTTTTTTTTTTACGAAATAAATATCTAGTTTATTGGCTTAATAATTCAGAGTTTTTTGTATATTTGTCTGTATATCTATTTGTAGGTCGATAGTGCCCAGGTGCAGGATTCAGGCAGGTATTCCTGTGAAGCCACTAATGTTGCCGGCAAAACAGAGAAGAACTATAACCTCAATGTCTGGGGTGAGTTTAACTTCATTTTTGGCTCTATTCTTTTGTTATTCTGCTGAACCCACTCTTGATGAAAGACTGCATGAGCCTGTTACCGTATCTAACTATGTTTGTGAAGCCAGTGTTTGACTTGTTTGTTTCGTTATACATACACTGTTTTATGTTGAGTTTTGATGGTTGGTGTGATATTATATTTATGTATTTATGTAGAAATTGTTGTAGTTGTTAAGATTCTCTTTGGGTACCTTTTTCCATTTTTCACCCTCAGTGAAATGCACCAGCATGTAGCTTGAATAAGATGTGAGCGCCTCCTTTAGGTGTCTTGTTGTTATTACAGTTTCTCCCAGTATCCGCGGCTCAGAGGAGGCGTCTCCTCTGACTGTGATTGAAGGAAGTCTCATCACTCTGGTGTGTGAGTCCAGTGGCATACCACCCCCCAGCCTTATCTGGAGAAAGGACGGTGAGTGCATCTTAGTTTGTAGATTCACAACGTGACGACAAGAGAAAAAAGGAATATACTGTGGACATTGGGTGATGCACTGATGTCATGAGGGTTGCATGTTTGAACACCATACCTAACCTGTGTTTTGTGTTCATCCCAGGTTCTGAGCTCAAATCAGACCAACGGCTCAGGGTTTTGTCAGGAGGTCGCCAGCTGCAGATCTCCAGCGCTGAGAGGACAGATGCAGCCTCCTACACCTGCACAGCCTCCAGCACAGCCGGCACCATTTCCAAGGAGTACAGCCTGCAGGTTTATGGTACGTGCGTGCAAATTTACGAATACATGTTTGTATCATGCAGCAAAAAGATATCGCTATAGAGCATGTGCACCAACTCAGCTTGCTTCTTTCACTTCAGTCCGCCCTTCTATTAGACGCAGCGAGGGCAACACCGATGATGTTGCTGTGACAAAAGGAGGCGATGTGACCCTACAATGTGCTGCAGAGGGCGTACCACGACCAGCCGTCACATGGCTGAAAGATGGACGGCCTATCACAGGCCAGCATGGTGCAATGATCCAGAATGAGGGGAGGCTGCTGCAGATTAAAGATGCTAAGGTGTCAGACACAGGTCGCTACACCTGTATCGCTGTTAATGTGGCAGGACAGGCTGACAGCAAGCATGACATCAGTGTTCATGGTATGAAGCTGTTTTCTTTTCTTTTTTTTTTTTGCTTTAATCTTTTTCTGTTCCTAAGTTTGGGGAATTACAACCCATTTCAATGTCTTCAATTTTCTTTCTCTCTTTTTGACTCATTCCCTCTCCTCTTGTTCAGTCCCACCTAGTATAATCGGTCAGGCGCAGTTGCCAGAAAATGTGAGTGTTGTCGTGAAGAACCCAGTTGCGCTGAGCTGCGAAGCTTCTGGCATCCCTCTTCCTGCCATCACGTGGCTGAAGGATGGACGGCCAATCAAAGCTACCAGCTCACTGCGCGTCCTCTCGGGTGAGTTACAGTCTGACTTTCTGGGCTTTCAAATTGAAATTGTTTTTTCAAGCTTCTTCCCCCATGTGTTGTCTGTCATGTTGGATGTCTTCAAATGTCGATAAAATTCCTTCTTAGTTTAGTGTCCCATCCATGAAGGAACAGACTCGAGGAAAGCAAGCCAACACACAATATGAATGATGGTTTAAATTTAAGAGTAAAACTCAAACTATTTTGCTACCCAGCTGGGTTTCAAAGGCCAAGCAGTTGCAATACATTACCAGCAATAAGATGTAATAGGCTTATTGCAACTGGGGCCAAACTCAACAGACAGAGAATTGGGAAAGAAGACAAACTGTAGCAATTACTTTGAATTGTGTTTTTAAACATTTAACCAGATGTATTGGGTTTTTCCAACTTAAACTGTGGCCCCTTAACTTAAGCAAACTACCTAGATGTGCATAACTAGAAGTAGCATGCATCTGCCAAGTTGACCCATTGGATGCCATTGTTTGGATTGTTAAGGCGTAGAAAGTAGAATTTACCTTGAGTCAATGTTTGTCACAGGAGATTCTCATGAACCCTGTTCAGTTGTGTTTAAAGACAGATGCAATTCGTCTTGAATCTCATTATACTGGTTTGTAAATGTTTTAACAGCTGTGAGCCTCAGAGTCTAAACTATTTTTGGTAATTGATCCCAGTTTTCGAAGAGGGGTGATTCACTTTCAACAGGCTTTAAATGTTGTTTACACATCCACAGGGTGATTGTCTTTTGTGGAAAAGGGGGCAGGTTTATGCTGACACAGCCTTTGAAAACATTCCATGATGACAATAGATACATGTCAGTAATTTGCCTGTTAAATCTCTAGGGGGCCGGAGCCTGCGTCTAATGCATGCTGCAGCAGAGGATGCTGGGAGGTACACCTGCATTGTGTCTAACAGCGCTGGAGAGGAGAGGAAGAACTTTGACCTCGACATCCTCAGTAATGATATTATATACCTACTTTAGTATTCTGTTTCGACGGCATCATATTAAATAAAAATGTCAACTTCAGTGTACAGATTTCAATACCATTTAAAAGTCTATAGGGGTGAGCATTGTTTTCGTCTGAAGATCCTTTGATTTCATTTATCATCAATCTGAAGAGATGTGATGAACATGTATCTCTCACTGTGAAAGCCTTTTTAATACATTGGAAGACAGTGAGAACCATGTAATTGATTTTCAGTCTAATCCGACAGTTCCACCAAGCATTGTGGCCGAGGGAACTGTGGTGGATACTAAAGTCAGGGAGAAACACAACATAACGCTCACCTGTGAGGCCTCAGGTAATTGACATCATACAGACATCTCTACGTTGACTTCCAAATCTCATGTGTTGCTGATGAAAATTCTCCTGATCGATCCTTAATGTAGATTATATTAAAGATACATTGATCCCTAACCTCACCTATTAATCTCCCAGGTAACCCTTCACCACAGATTAAATGGCTGAAGGACGGACAGCTGTTGGTGCCTGACAGACGCCACCAAGTCTCGTCTCACGGACGTTTCCTCCAAATCTCCGGGGCCCAACTTGCAGACACTGGCAGGTACAGCTGCCTGGCATCTAACAGTGCCGGGCATCGCAACCGCCACTTCAACCTCAATGTCCTGGGTACAAACACAACTCTTTAAAATCATTTCTAGTATGAATCAAACTCTTTGAGACATGTCTTTGATTTGATTGTTCTGCGCGTCCCTCCTTTTTTTTTGCCAGTTTCTCCCACCATTGCTGGGTCAGGTCCTGACGGTTCTGCAGAGGAGGTGACAGTAACTCTGAGCAACCCCACCTCTCTGGTGTGTGAAGTCCAATCCTACCCTCCTGCTCTCATCACCTGGCTCAAGGACGGCACTCCCTTTGAGTCCAGTCGCCACATCCGAGTCCTCCCAGGTTTGAGATCACACGTACATTACGCTCGAGTCAAACTAAACAGAACACAGTAGTGTGGTGCATCTTTTGTCATTCGTCACCCATACTTTCACAGGTGGGCGAACCCTGCAGATTATCAATGCTAAAGAAGAGGATGCAGGGAGATATACCTGTGTGGCCACTAATGAGGCTGGAGAGACACTGAAGCGCTATGAGATCAAGGTGTATGGTGAGATTCCTGCATCTTTTTTTACATGCTCTATTTTATTTTACCAGAAAGTACAGCGCAAAGCTTTTCATGTGGAAAATATCAGTTCTTGCACAGCCTATTTCATATGCTTACATGAACATGTAACAAGTAAACTGATAGTTATCAGTAATCAATTTCTTCACAAAGATTTAACTTGGAAATTGCAACCTGTAAATTCTTGAAGATGGATGAAGGATCATCATACAAACATAGCTATATACATGTGAGTGTAATCTTACACAGGTTTCTTGACTCCAGTTCCCCCTCAGATCAATAAGAATGATATCCCAGGGGAAGGACTGGCCCCCAAAGAGGTCAAGATAAAGGTCAACAGCACACTGACCCTGGAGTGTGCAGCTCAGGCGTTTCCTACACCAGCACTGCAGTGGTACAAGGACGGACAGGTAGACATCTAATTTGATTCCATTGGAGACTGTGGGTGAAAATAAAGAAAATAACCTGTAAAAGCCACAACTACTGTTTCTACCACAGATCCTGCGTGCAGATGACCATGTGTCCATAACAGCCAACGGTCGTATTGTTCAGATCAAGCATGCTCAGGTGTCAGACACTGGCCGCTACACCTGCATCGCCACTAATATAGCTGGAGAGGATGAGAAGGACTTTGATGTAAATATACAAGGTGAACTGGGTTGACTGATGCCGATGTATTAACTGAGACTATTTGTGCATTTCATGGGCTCAGAGTATTCTCATGTGTTTTTATTTTAATACTAAAATAGTATATCGAAAAGGGAAAACAACTGCAAAAAAATGTTGGGCTTGTCCAATAAAAACATCTATTTTAATGTCAACATCCTTTTAGGTAAATGTAGAGCCATTGCCTTGATTATATTTCCAACCACAAACCAAAATTAAGTTTCCAAATTGCTCAAAGAAGGACTTAAACATTTGTACTCTTTCCTTTCCCCCCCCCCTACTCAGTTCCACCTCATTTCAACAGGCCTGGTGGAGTCGGTGATCCCGCGTCTTCCCCTGGCTTTGGACGGGATGTTCGAGATGTGATACTCAACAATCCCATCTCTCTATATTGTGAGACCAACGCCGTACCCCCTCCAACACTCACCTGGTATAAAGATGGACAACTGCTGTCCTCCAATGACAAAATACTGATATTGCCAGGTGAGATAGACAACAACAAAAAACAGAGACAAAAAAAGGTGGAGCAAGACAGAATGAGTTCATACGTACTAACCTTTGACAGTTTTATTCTCAGGTGGGCGAGTCTTACAGATTCCCAGATCCCAGGCTGAAGACTCAGGCAGATACACGTGTGTGGCTGTCAATGAAGCAGGAGAAGACTCCATTCAATATGATGTGCGAGTATTATGTGAGTAAAAACACTTTTCTTTGTGGTACAAGTATCAGTCAGTTTAACAGAGCTGGGTGAAAGTCTTTTTCACATAGATCTGTTTCTCATTGTGTATTTCTGTCCTTCATCAGTGCCCCCGACCATACGGGGAACAGACAGTGATTTGCCTGATGAGGTCACAGTCCTGGTCAACAAAACTACCCAACTGGAGTGCCACGTGGATGGAAACCCCGCCCCCAAGATCACCTGGTTTAAGGACAGCCAGCCAGTCAGCTCAGATGGGCCACATAGGATCCTGACCAATGGGCGAACACTTCAGGTAACAACCAGGAAGCACATGTTCTGTTTCATGCGTAGTTCATTTTAGTTTGAAACCATTCCAAGTTAAAGTTACTATATATATATAACACACAGAAACCCTTGTTCAATGTCATTCAGTCCAACAGGAGGTTAATGCAATAAATACTTTATTTATGCACAACTTTCTAAAGTCTGCCCTGTGTTCTGACTTGATTCTACATGTCTCCATCTTTCCCAACCATCAGGTGGTGACTGCTCAGGTATCTGACACAGGGCGCTATGTGTGTGCGGCTGACAACGTGGCTGGAAGTGCAGAAAAATATTTTAACCTTAATGTTCATGGTGAGTCGCATGTGAATCACATTTACATTCTAAATGCTCAATTTGATCAAATTGTGAAAAGGTGAGTTGAAGATGCATCTACATTTACTCTCATGTAGAAAGAACTGATTTCACCTGAATACTGTTAAAGACTGCTCTCTCAGATAAAAACGACCGTTTGTTTCTCGTATTTTTCCTTTCAGTGCCTCCCACCATTATCGGCCTGAGTCCCGAGACTGTGACTGTGGTGGTGAACAACTTTGTATCTCTCTCTTGTGAAGCCACTGGTTTCCCCCCTCCCACCTTGAGCTGGCAACATGATAGGGGCCCCATTCAGGCCAACACGAATCACGCTCTCATCATGCCAGGTGCTTAAAATATCACATTTAAAAGAATGAACATTGAAGCCATTTTACATTGAAAAAAAATAACAGTAGGTTCTGAATGTTTATTTGTGTCCATTTGTGCCTTCAGGTGGTCGTACACTACAGATTCTGAAAGCAAAAGTATCTGACGGAGGAAAGTACAGCTGTGTGGCCATTAACGCAGCAGGAGAGGCTTTCAAACACATCTACCTCACTGTTTTTGGTCAGTCCACATCCACAATGTGTGCACTGTACACGGAGCGCCTGACTTTACATCATAAACTGACGGTCAATGTTTTCCCCTCTCCTCTGCCTTTCCAGTTCCTCCAAGTATCCGGCACAGTAGTGGGGACTCTCCTGTGGTGGTGAATGTGCTGGTTGGGAAATCAGTAACTCTGGAGTGCGAGTCCAACGCTGTACCTCCTCCCACCATCACCTGGTACAAGAACGGCAGGATGGCGACAGAATCGGCGAACCTGCGCATCCTGGCGGAACGACAGATGCTTGAGATCAAAGGCTCAGAGGTAAGAGATGAATGGATGCAATGCTGTGTCTGTTCTCGTTTTCAACATCTTTCAGCGATTGCATGTCCAGTCAAACAGTATGGACATTACTGTGATCTGTCTTTTTCTTTGTTTTTATTTTGATGAAAGCTTGAGTTTTTTGTAACAGCCACACTTTGACCGCGCTTGACTGAGCGGGCCATGACATAAAGATGATACTGACATTAAAATGATCCTGCCCATCACATCAGTGGGGCCAGCCACAGCAGTTTAGTCTAAGCAGATACAGTGTAGATGTAAGAGCAAGTATCTGCTCTTTGCATTGGAGAGAGTAGGACCTAAAGGCAGCTTAAAGGTGCTGTTAAGTCAGGGCCTGAGAATGTCATGTGACCCAGCCTGATACCCATTGCAGAGCCTGATGATGGGTCAAAACTTTCATTTGACATGAATGCTTCACTTCCACAAGAGTTCTGACCGAGCTTCTGGCACATTTGACTTTTCATTGATAACTGACGATTATTTTTGTTGTTTATCTTGCTTTTATGTCTGCTCTGTTCTTCAGGTGTCTGATACTGGACAATATGTTTGCAAGGCCAGCAATGTTGCTGGACAAGTGGACAAGAACTTCCACTTAAATATTTATGGTAGCTCACGATATATGTATTTATTCAAATATCTGTAAGAACATAAAAACACGTATTGAATTTTCAAACAATGCTTAACACTTACAAGATAATATTAAAGAAACGCCTCCCTCCCTCTGCAGTACCTCCCAGTATTGACGGGCCAGCAGAGGAGAGTGTTGTGGAAACCATCAGTAACCCAGTCACCTTTGCCTGTGATGCTACTGGAATCCCTCCTCCAAGCCTGGCTTGGTTGAAGAATGGACGACGCATCGGTACGCCTTCGTTTAGTTTACATTTTTTTGTGAATCACACAACCCCCCCAAAAATGTAGTTTGTTAATGTCGTCCTGGGAATGATATCCATTATTAAGCTGTATCGTACATTTAAATGAAATGACCTGCTTCTCTACAAGTTCACACAGAAAAAAACACACGTATGGATGAGGGAAAGGGCTAACGTTAGATGACTAGGTTCTCATTGTAATTTCATTCATATGATTCTTTAGAGTATTCCGAGTCTCTGGAGATGCACATCTTCTCAGGAGGAAGCAAGCTGCAGATTGCACGGTCACAGCTTGCTGACAGCGGCACTTACACGTGTTTGGCCTCCAACGTGGAGGGCAAGGCACAAAAGAGCTACCACCTCGCCATACAAGGTACATGCAAAGCCTCAGCCACTATAAATAAGTTCAGAATATTACGACATACTCTCGTCTGGCTTTGTGTGTCGACTGTGCTGTCAAGCTTATATTTTATCATACAGATAAATGTATTTACCATTTCATTTGTTCTTATGGTATTCATAGGATTGTGCTGAGGCCAGTAATTCTCTCTCAGTCCCTCCCAGTATCTCTAGATCAGAGCTGCCCAGTGAAATGGGAGTCCTGCTAAATGAAAGCATCCAGCTGGTCTGTCGAGCCCGGGGAACTCCGACTCCAACCATCCAGTGGTTGAAAGATGGGGAAGTCATCAACAATACGAGGGACGAGGGGCTCAGGTAATGCTTGCCGCAAGAAAATAACTAAATAGAAGGAAATGTATGGGATTTCACAGCAGGCCAATCCAGTGGTAAATGATGTTCTAATGATAAAAGTGGTGTCACTGCTGATGCGATGCTGCCTTTGTGTGTAGAATCAGTCCGGATGGCAGCACACTCACTGTGACTGGAGCTCACACCACTGATAGTGGCAAGTACACCTGTGTGGCCACCAACACTGCAGGACAGGAAGACAGGATATTCAATCTGAACGTGTATGGTGGGTCAAATTGATTTTACTACTTGTACTGTCCAGTACAGACAGTCTGAGTCACTTGTCTTGTTTATTTTAATGTCACTGACTTTGCTTCACATTTACTTTTTCAGTGCCTCCTCTGATAGACGGCAACAGTGAGACAGTTGAGCAGTTGACCACGGTTTTGGACAGTTCTGTCAACATTGAGTGTGTTGCTGCAGGCTCTCCACCGCCCCAGCTCAACTGGCTGAGAAATGGCTTGCCTCTGCCAGTGTCCTCCCACATACGGCTTCTTTCTGCTGGACAGGTGCTCCGGTAGGTCAGTGGACAGGGCTCAATAAGAGTTTGTAGCACATGGTGCTGCGTTAACAACAACATCTTGTGCTTTGTATGTGCACATAAATTGAAATGATTGCAAAGCAGTGTGTTATATTAGGGTAAGACGAAAGGTATCGGTGCAATTGGTATCTGTTAAAATTGCAAAGAAATCTTATGCGTTGACTTGCGCAATTATGTTTTTCATGAATTAATTCTGCTGCAGGTTTTCCTACTATTAATTCGGTGTAGAAATTCACCCTTCATAAAAGAAAAAACAATAGTTTGTTGGTTATTTTACACCTTTAGTGAGAGTTCAAATGTAACACGATACCTTTTGTATCTGTCAGTATTACACGAAGTCAGGTGTCCGACAGTGGCACCTATACCTGCATCGCGTCAAACAGAGCAGGAGTGGACAACAGACATTATAACCTACAGGTGCATGGTGAGTCTGAAAACGTTCCTCGCTTGTACAATCTGAGAACCACATCACAAAAGCAAACTGTTCAGCAATAAATGGCAATGAACTGTATCTTCTATTGTTTTCCTCAGTCCCTCCTGGCCTGGACGGAGCAGGGAGCACAGAGGATGTGACTGTAGTCAGAGGAAACTTGGCTTCTCTGCTGTGTGTTGCTGATGGGACCCCGACCCCTTCTTTGTCCTGGCTCAAAGACGGGGTAACTCTGATTCCTGACCCCCACCTCAATTTTCTCAATCTGAATACCACTGTGCAAATCATCCAGGCCCAGGTCAATGACACAGGACGCTACACTTGTGTAGCTAACAATACCGCTGGCCAAGCTAGTCGCCACTTCAGCTTGAAAGTTCTGGGTGAGTAAAAGCACATTAAAGCTCTTATTCTCCAGCTTCAGCTGCGATTCATGGATAAGAAAATAAATAATCGTTTGGTTTATGTTTTCATTTTCAGACCCTCCCCACATCAAGGGCTCTGGTGTACCAGCAGAAGTATCTGTCGTGGTTAATAACGTGCTGGAGTTTCAGTGTGAGGCTTCAGGTATCCCGACACCCTCTCTGACCTGGCTGAAGGATGGACGCCCACTCCCACAGACGGACAGTCTACGCCTCCTCCGGGGAGGAGAGGTGCTCCGCGTGGCCTCGGCTCAGGTAAGTGCCACGGGACTGGTACATATTAAATTTTAATTGAATCTTTCTCTTATCTGTAAAAAATTAAAAACATACTTTTATCAAATACTGTATATGATAGTATAAGTCCTGCAATTTTGGGCTATAGCCTACAATTTCCAAGTTATTTTCATAGGCATATTACAATCTCAAGTCTCTTCATAATCATTGGCATCCTCATTGGCGACAAAGTTTTTCTTTCGTCCATTATAACTTAGCTGTTTGTTAATTCATATAGAAATAGAACGGTCTGTTTCGTCGAACAGCAGCGCTCTCATTTTAGTGTAGAGCTTCACATTGTATTTACAAACACACCCTTTGTCACGCTGTTTGTCTCTTGTACTCAGTTGGAGGACACAGGCAGATACAGCTGCTTAGCCAACAGTCCGGCAGGCGATGATGACAAGGAGTTCCTCGTTCGAGTGCATGGTGGGTAACACAGATGTGTAATACACATTGCTGTTCACGCTGTACATAACATTGTTGGAACAATCTCTGACTCAAAGGTAATTAACGTATCGTACAAAAAGGGATGATTCAGTCAATCTGTACATTGGTAATAAATATGTTCTACTGTCATGCCTGTAATGAATACATAATACGGTGACATGAGATTGGGCTATAAAATCCATGTCAGTCTCTTTCTGTTGTTTCTGTAACAGTTCCCCCTAACATTGCTGGGGAGAGCACACCTCAGGACGTGTCAGTGCTGCAGAACAGACAGGTGACTCTGGAGTGCAAGTCAGATGCTGTTCCACCTCCAACTCTGACCTGGCTCAAAGATGGCCAACCATTGCAGGTCAGAAACCAAACAAACAAACAACTATCCACACAATGCAATTAATTCTCATGAAACGTGTTCACAAATGACTGTCTTTGTGTAGGCCTCTGCCCGTGTGCGTATTGTGTCTGGTGGCCGCTACTTCCAGATCAACATGGCTGAGCTCAGCGACAAAGCTCAGTATACCTGTGTGGCCAGCAACATTGCTGGCAAGACCACGCGGCAGTTTAACCTGGCTGTAAATGGTACAGTAACATCATGTATCCACAACTAATGTACATATAGATATACGTTATATCCTTTCTTATAGAGCAGAAAAGGAGATTCTTTTTCTCTTTACAACTCCTTCTGTAATTACAGAGCAAAACTCAATGCCCAGCTACAAATGAGTAAACAAATATGTATCTGTCACCTGTGCCCTCAGTGGCCCCAACTATCAAGGAAGGCTCACTGACCGTGTCAGTGCACATAAACAAGCCAGCAGTGCTTGAGTGTATCGTAAGTGGAGTGCCACCGCCCCGTGTCACATGGAGAAAACATGGTGCCGTATTGGCAGGAAACAACGCCAGGTAAAGCCACATGTTATGCAACAATGATGCCTTTTTGCAGATTCTGTCTCAAATCAGTACTATTTTCATCATAAAACAATTGCATTTTCAGTTCTATTTGATGAATATTATGTATTAATGGTTTCCAAGTTCCACAATCTAAAAATCATATATTATTATGATGTTGTAGCACAGCTCAGTTATTGGCATTTCCCCTGTGCTGTACCTTATCCAGTTTGTACAAATGTGCGCAGGTACACATTTGCAGAGGATGGGTCATTACACATCCACTCTTCTCAGGTGACCGACACCGGACGCTACCTGTGTATGGCAACAAACCAGGCTGGGACACAACGCAAGAGAGTGGATCTGCAAGTATATGGTGGGTGGTAAATATGTGCATACAAAAACAAAACGCATGAATACCTTCAAACTGTCTCAATCACCCACAAAGACAGTCGCCCAGTAATCTTGTGATCGTCGGTTCTTATCTTTCAGTCCCTCCTTCCATCGCTGACAGCCGCACCAATGTGACGGTTACAGTCAACGTTCAGACCACGCTGTCCTGCGAGGCCACCGGTATACCCAAACCCACCGTCAGCTGGATGAAAAACGGGCGGGCCATCAATACTGACCAGAAGCAGAATTTGTACAGGTTGATCCAGGTTTTCTCCCTCTCCAGTGTCTGATTCAAGAGTTAAGACTGACAAATACAAAACTGGAACATTTTATAATTCCTCATCTTAGATGACATTAATAGCTTTATTGCTTCAGCCTTTCGTTGTAAGATTCACTGTTTAAAATATATATATACCGTATATATTATTCAGTTTTCCATCTTTTTATAGAGCCTACGTCTATTTTATTGTTTCCAGATTACTATCATCAGGCTCCCTGGTAGTTATAGCACCAACAGTGGAGGACACAGCAGTGTATGAATGTGTGGTCTCTAATGAGGCAGGGGAAGACTCCAGATCCATCAACCTCACTGTCCACGGTGAGCAACACAGCGTTTGTTGAGAAATTGTTCCGATATCATGATTTGATTGGATTTATATTTCTGTTGTAAATCTTCTTTAACATTTAATTTGTTACATGTTTTACTTTATGTCCGTCTAGTTCCTCCGTCTACAGCAGATGAACCCACAGAGCTCGTTGTAACCAGACTGTCCCCAGCGGTCATCGCCTGCACTGCCTCTGGCGTCCCGGTGCCCACAATCCACTGGACTAAAGATGGCATGAAGCTTACCAAAGAGGGACAGGGCTACAGCATCCTGCCCACAGGTCAGAATCAGGATTAATGTAAATAGTACGCACATTTTATTTGGTATGATTTTACAAAGTGACACCAAAATACTTAAATTGCTCGCAAAATACGTTAATCACCAACTCTTTTATGAGAATTAGTAATGCTTTTGTATTCAGTTAATTCTTCCACTGGTCTTGCTATATTCGAAGGAAAGCTACCACTGTGAGTCATCTAATACATCATTAGAGGTTATACCAAGTGATAACTGTGTCAGGTTACTTTATTAGCTTCGTCAGTTTTGTTGAATTGGTGTGTTATGATCTGTGCTCAGGGCCAGTAGAGATCCCCTCAGCTCAGCTCAGTCATGCAGGACGCTACTCCTGCACGGCCAAGAATGCTGCCGGCTCCACCCACCGCCACGTGCAGCTCACAGTGCAGGGTAAGAACATCCTGAGGACCAATATACCAAGAGACTCCCTGCTGGAGACGAGCAAAAATAATCATGGTTCTGAACTTAACTGCTTTCCATATCATAGTTTTGAAATATAATTCATTTTCGCTTGATGATGATTTCATTAGTGATATATGTTCAGTGATTACATTTTTTTAATAGAGGACTTTAACGGTTATAAGACTCTTGCATGCTTTTGCTGTACCACTTTATTCTTTTTTTTTTCCTGAGATCTTTCTGAGCATCACTCTTTTCCCATCCCTCTCCTCAGAACTCCCAGCAATCCAGTCTCATCCCTCCACCCTGGATGTGATCCTGAATAACCCCATCACTCTGCCCTGCAGGGCCACAGGCTCGCCCAGGCCCACCATCACCTGGCAGAAGGAGGGCATCAATATACCCACCACGGGTAATTAATATCTCTGTGTGTGTGTCAGTCATCATAAGTAATCAGGCATAACAGCATGTCTCTTGCTTCATGCCAGGTGGAAGTTTCACCGTGCTGCCTAATGGTGGTCTCCAGATTAATAAGGCCTCTGTGTCGGACTCTGGGACATACATATGTGTGGCTCAAAACCCTGCAGGGACTGCGCTGGGCAAGACCAAACTCAGAGTACAAGGTAAGGCACTCACTCAAGTACAAGTAACTAGATTAACATTCGTATTATGTCATATTCATTAGTTGTGTACAGGGATGTAATAAGAACACCTTACAATCATGTGTTGTGAGACAATAGCGCTGCATTAAATACTACTTTTGAAAAGAAAAGTTTAATTTTCAGCTGCAACGTCAAACTTATTTTAAAACATTCTCGCAGAGGTAACATTCATGAGTCTTCAATTCCAACCTGCAGCCCCTCAGTCATCTAAATTCATATTCATCATCCTAGATGCGTTTTTGTTTCTTTCCGAATAACGTCAATAAATATTCTAAATATTTTTCCATTTGCTGTGTCCTGCAGTCCCTCCAGTAATCAGCTCCGTGGCTCAAAGGTATCTGTCACCTGTGGACTCCTCTGCGACGCTACACTGCCAAGCTGACGGCTCCCCTCCCCCTTCTGTCACATGGCATAAAGACGGGCAGCCGCTGAGTGAATCTGTGCGCCAGCGGGTGCTCAACTCAGGATCCCTGCAGATCGCCTTCATCCAGCCAAGTGATACTGGACGATACACTTGCACTGCTGCCAATGCAGCCGGCACAGTCAGCCATGAGATGAGCCTCACTGCACAGAGTAAGTTTCAGTTAGTGCAGTATTTCAAACGACATCAATGAACACAGCGCACAAACATTATATATTGTGAAACTGATCGAACTGAATGTGATACATTGGTATCTTCAAATATTTTAAAACCACATTTCACATACAATCTCAAGCACCACTTTCCATTGCAAAGATGTAGCTGTAACTACCCATGTACTTATGCTTTAACTGCATTTGTTTTCAGTTTCACTTCACTGAATGAGCACTTCACTAGGTACACCACCTGTGAGTGTAAGCAAGCAGGAAGAACAAAGCCTTTTTCCATCTTTGGTGTACTGCATTTCCCCATGTGCAATAAAGCGATCCAGTTAATTGCCTCAAAAATGTATAAAATGTAATGTAGAGGGCATTAGTAGCTTTGCATATTTTCTAAAACCTTCACTAGACTAAAATGAATGTGATATTGACTTCTTTGCAGTCCCACCTTCCATTCAAGCTGGAGAGCAGCAGGTAGCGGTGGTGGAAAACAGTCAGGCTCAGCTGGTGTGTGTGGCAGAGGGGGTCCCTCAGCCCAGCCTGTCCTGGGAGAAGGACGGTAATCCTCTCAGTGAAAGCACAGGGGAGTACACCATCCTGCCCTCTGGAGAGCTGGTAATAGACATCGCTCATGTAAGGAAAACAACAAATGATCTATACATGTTTGGTTATGTCTGTAGATTTCTGGAAAGTGAAAATAGCTTGTGTTAAATTTAGTTTAGGTCTCTTGCATCAAAAAGATGCATTTAAAGATTGTTTTCTGCTCCCACTCTCCTCATCTCCCCTCCCTCTGTACCAGCCTGACGATGTAGGCAGTTATACCTGTGTTGCCACGAATGCAGTCGGACAGGACAGTCGGACAACAACCCTGTCTGTACATACTCGCCCTGTCTTCACTGAGCTGCTAGGAGATGTGGCCCTCAACAAGGGAGAGCGCCTCCTGCTGGCTTGTGGAGTCAGTGGCATCCCCCCTCCCAGAATCACATGGGCCTTCAACAACAACATCATCCCAGGTGTACAGCAAGACCCCATTGATTAGGAAAATGTTTTAAATCAATGGAAAAAATCCATCAGAGCTATGCTCGTTTTATGTAGCTGTGCTGTATGTGACATATTGTCTTTTTCTTATTGTCTTTTTCTGCCTTTTGTTCATGCTTTAGTTCTCTACGACCACATGAACGGCCACAGTGAGCTGGTGATAGAGCGAGTGAACAAAGACGACTCCGGCACCTACAGCTGCGTGGCAGAAAACAGCGTAGGAATCATCAAGTCACTGGGCTTTGTCTATGTCAAAGGTAAAACCACAAATATTCATGTTAATCAATGTGTTTAACAACTATAGCCCCCTTTGTAGGCACAAGGCACCCATAAGTGGAGGCTGGTTTATGAACAGATGATGCATGACAATATAGAAAAACACAGCTGTGTTAATGTAAAATATCATATTGTAGAAGAGATTGTTGGCAAATATTGTACATTACCACTTAAAAATGTCCCTATAGCTATACATACAACTACATTATATTGTATTAGAAGTATGCTGCTTATAAATGCTCAGCAGAGAGATTTAAAGTAAAGTGCTACCATTTAACTTACGACTCAATCCTAATCAAGTGGTCTTTCCATAATGTCAACTTCTTCTGTCTGTCTCCAGAGCCTCCTATCATCGATGGGGACCTTCACTCCAACCGCATTGAACCTCTGGGTGGTAATGCCATCCTGAACTGTGAGGTTCGGGGAGACCCCCCGCCCACCATCCGGTGGAGCAAGAGTGGAATAAACATCCGGATCAGCAACCGCATTCGTCAGCTGTACAACGGCTCTCTGGCCATCTATGGCACTGTGGTAGGAAAACACATTAAACTGAGGTCTCTCATGTGTAATCGTCTGCAAATTGAGATTAAAAGTTGATTAAAAGTTGATTAAAAGTGAAAGTGCTCTGTTGGCTAAGTGAAGAAATTGTGTTTACATCAAATGTTAGACCAAAGTCTTTATCTGCAAACAAATATCTTTTAAGTGGAAAGTATTTTTTATATTGTGCAGCTTTTCAGACAGTCATTTAAGTATATATATATATATATATTAGGGGTGTAACGGTTCCCAAAACTCACGGTTGGGTTCGGTACGATACAGTGGAGCTACGGTTCGGTACGTTTCGGTACAGTAGAAAACTATAAATGCCAGAGAAATGTACTTGATTTTAAAATATATTCATTCATTACAACTAACATCATAAAGTTATTCTTTGACTTTGAACAATGATGGAACTATACCTGAGTGACCCGTCTTCTGGGGTGTCTTCTTGGCAACACATAAGCATAAAAAACAAAAACTGCTCCTTAATGTTATGTAGTATTGTTACATCTTGCAAAAGAGATTTTTAATCTCAATGGGACTACCTGGTTAAATAAAGGTTAAATAAAGGTTTTTAAAAACAGTTTTTTTTTTTTTGTTGTTGTTTTTTTATTCAAACGTATTCGGTTCGTCATGCGTACCGAACCGTGAGCCTCGTACCGAACGGTTCAATACGAATACGCGTATCGTTACACCCCTAATATATATACTTTTTTTTAAACATATTTGTGATTATGACAATGAACTGTGCTTTCATTAACTTTAATACAGAGTGAAGATGCAGGCAACTATATGTGTGTGGCAACAAATGATGCTGGAGTGGTGGAAAGGAGTGTTACACTGACCTTGCAGCGTAAGTGTCTGTCTTATCTGTGGCTGTCCTATTTAGCGTAGAGTCTTGCATTTGTGACATGAAACATTTGTAACATTTGTGACATGTCCCTTACATCTCACTGGTTTATAGTCCTGTTACCTGTCCGCTTGTGCACTCGACTTCACTTTATTTATATTTTACTTTATCTTATATTTCACTTTATTTATATTTTACTTCGTCTTATATTTTCTGTAAATTTAATTTGTTTCTACTTTGCATTGTTGATTGTTGTTAAATGTTACGCACCTCCCGTCATGTCAAATTCCTTGTATGTTCAACATACAATGGCAATAAACGGATTCTGATTCAGATTCTCTGAATAAAATGCAAAAATTGACATCGTACTTCAGTGATTTTGTATTGCACCTTAAACAGTGACATCGTCAGGTTTTGTTTTTTTAGTGCTCCCAAACTGATTTCAATGTGTGAAATCGGTGGAATTCCCCTTTTAAAGGTTAGATCACATAGATCTGCCCTTTTCCAGGTGCGCCGACCATCACAGTGGAGCCAGTGGAGACGGTGGTGGATGCTGGCACCACAGTTGTGCTCAACTGTCAGGCGGAGGGGGAGCCTATCCCCGTGATACAGTGGTCCCACCAGGGGCGACCCCTGCTGGGCAACGACCGCTTCTCCGCTTTGTCCAACGGTTCCCTCAGGATCAGCAGTGCCCAGAAGGAGGACACAGCTCAATATGAATGTGTGGCCAGAAACTTGCTGGGATCAGTGCTGGCCAGGGTCACTCTTACTGTGCGAGGTGAGCAGGACGTGGTGGGGATTGTTATCGTTGTGCTGTATTTTTTGAGCCAACTCTCATTTTAAAAGCACAGTAAACAGTCATCCAAAAGGACCAAATGGCAAAAGACGTGTTGTTCTAACGTGCAGTCATTTGTTTTCCAGTTCATGGGGGCTACTCCGAGTGGTCAGAGTGGGGTCCTTGCAGTGTGTCCTGTGGTGTTGGCTCCCAAAAAAGGCTGAGACAGTGTAACAATCCTCTACCTGCCAATGGGGGACGCCACTGTGCAGGATTTGACACAGAAACACGCAGTTGTCAGGGAAAGCCCTGTCCAGGTGGGAGTGCTTTGATAAATCAGAGGATTCAGTACTTGTACAGGAGACTGTCCAAATGGCACATGTGGTAACAAAATCTTTCCCGTTGTCCCTCTGCAGTGGATGGGAACTGGTCTGATTGGTCTCTCTGGGAGGAGTGTTCTCGTATCTGTGGTCAGGGCAGCAGAACCAGGGTCCGGACCTGCAGTAACCCTCCAGCTCAGCATGGAGGCAAGCCTTGTGAGGGCAAGGCAGTGGAGGTCATCATGTGCAGTGTCAGACCTTGTCCTGGTGAGTGACCAGATGTAGTTCAGCAGAAGGCTGTCAGCTGTATGAATAGTTGGTATGAGGAGGTTCAACTGGCAGGAATGCTTGTTTCATCTTAACATCTCATATTTGTTTAAAATCACGCTTTTCTCATCTTCTAAATACAAAAGTCAGTTCTTTACTGAAATAATGTTTCAATGCTATTCATCTCAATTGTGTGACTGCCTGTAATAAATCACACATTTACAATGAACAGGCTTTGTGCCTGATTTTATTATTTGCCTTGATTTTCACAAGGTCTCAAGAAACAAGCTTCCTTTATTTTGCCGGTTTGTGGTGGAAGGACTATTTACATCCTACTCGAGTAAAAGGAGCAATACCACAGTGTAGAAATAGTCCTTGTATATGTAGAAGTACAAAATGTACTTAAGTATAAAGTGTCAGCAAATGGAAATACAAGTCAAGTACAACCACCTCAAAATTGCACTTATTTACGTACTTACTTTCCACCGCTGGGTCTAAGTATATGACTCTAGGCCTGTATATATTGACTTTGTGTTTATACTCCTGAAGTGGCAGGTAACTGGGGCTCTTGGTTACCATGGAGCGCATGCAGTGAGAGCTGTGGTAAGGGTATGCACTCCAGAATCCGGCTGTGCAACAGCCCTCCTCCAGCATTTGATGGGCCGCAGTGTGAGGGCACAGACACCCAAACACAAGTGTGCAAGGAGAGACCTTGTCCTGGTGAGGGCTCAGGGATTGTACTTAATGATAAAATCAAATTGAAAGAGATTTTAGTCCATATTCATATGTCTGTTCTTTACTGGATGGTGTGAAATCAGTATAAGTGACCTGCTTCTCCTCCTCCTCCTTCTTTTCTTGTGCTGTCCAGTGGATGGGAAGTGGTCGTCCTGGGTAAGCTGGGGAGCCTGCAGTGTTTCATGTGGAGGCGGGACAAGAGAGAGGACACGCTTCTGTGCCAGCCCCGTCCCTCAGCATGGTGGCAGACAGTGTGAAGGCAACGATGTGCACATTGACTTCTGTAATAGCGACCCCTGCCCCAGTGAGTCATATGAACTTTTAGTTACTCTTGCTGCATTTCTAAAATCGAACTAGTATCTTTTACTTTCCAGCAAAAAAAAACATGTATTCTTTACATCTAAATGTAAAAAATGTCTGTCTTGTAACTTGATTCTGGGTTTCTTTCCAGTAACGTACCTGCTCTTTTTGGCTTATTTTTGTTCCTTTTCTATCTTTGACATTTTCATTTCTTACCGTCAGTCAGTGGTAACTGGGGTCCGTGGAGTAGCTGGGGCAGCTGCAGCAAGACATGTAACAGGGGTCAGATGAGGCGCTACAGGACATGTGACAACCCCAGACCTGCCAATGGTGGAAGAGCATGTGCAGGTGCAGATACTCAGATACAGAGATGCAGCACAGCCAACTGTCCTGGTGAGTCAGCACGTTTAAGACCGTGTTGGGGGTGAAAATGGTCCTAAATTGTGAGGCATGCAAGAACTGTTTTTTGGTGACTTATTGTATATTGGGTATATTATTGCAGTTGACGGTAACTGGGGCTCATGGCAGCAGTGGGGAGAATGCTCCGCTTCCTGTGGCGGTGGAGAGAGGACACGTGTCCGTTTCTGTAATCACCCGTCTTCTAGCAACGGTGGTCGGCCGTGTCCAGGAGACTCCTCTCAGCTGTCCAGGTGTAACAGCCCCGCCTGCCCAGGTGAGGCATTTTTGTCAATACAAATTGTGCATGTTCGTAACTGAGCATTGCACTAAAAATGTTCTTGAATACTTTCTTTTGTCAGGTGGAGCCCAGAAGGCACGAGGAAGCATCATAGGAAACATCAACGATATTGATTTTGGCATCGCTATCCTCAATGCCACCATCACAGACAGCAAGTCCGGTGGCAGGATCATCAAAGCCACCATTACTAATGTACCAAGGACATTAGGTCAGTTTTCCAACTGTTATAGACGTATATATTGAAATCTTCTTCTTTAAATGCAGCAAATAGTACCTGCCTCCATGCAACTAGAGCACCTAAGTTGTTCTCTTGCACGTTCTCAATAAATCTAATCATAAATTAAATATGCTCTTGTTGTGCCTTTTATTTCGAGGTCCTGCAATGAGAAAGCTCATCTCAATCCTGAACCCTGTCTACTGGAGCACTGCACAGGAAGTAGGAGAGGCTGTCAATGGCAACACGCTAACAGGAAGCATCTTCAGGCGAGAGACACAAGTGGAGTTTGCCACGGGTAAGAATTGACAGGCCTTGGTGTGTCTGTTTTATTGCTACAATATGACATGGTTAATGAAATTGTGAAAATGTTGACTGATGATTTTGGATGTGAATAATGCTAGCAGGGTGAAACGGAACTTGACAAACTGTCTGTGGGGTAATCTTGGTAGGTGAGATCCTGAGGATGACTCACATTGCAAGAGGCCTGGACTCAGATGGAGTGTTGTTACTGGACATGGCAGTGAACGGACACATCCTGCAGCTGCCCTCACATGCTGACATCAGCATCAAGGTAAATAAATAAACTATGCATGTGATTAGACTTTGTGGCCTCTTGATAGGTATGTTTATTACTTAGTAATAAATTGCAACTTGTATAAGATCGAGGCAAAAGCAGTAAAAACCAAACATTGTGAGCGTAACAAATACTGTATTTTCAATTTTATCCAGTTTACTACAAGTGGCATATCCATTTCATCATTGCAGATGCCATATTGTGTGGAGCTATAACATGTCAAACTACTTTAAAGCTGACTCGCATGTTCCCTTTGTTCGACTCAGGACTACACAGAGGATTACATCCAGACAGGCCCAGGCCAGCTGTACGCTCTGTCCACCCGCATGTTCAGCATCGACGGGGAGAGTGTGCCCTACTCCTGGAACCACACCATCTCCTACAACCTATCCAAGGGCAAGATGCCTTACCTCGTAGAGACGCTGCATGCCTCAGCCATCAGCGCTCAGTACCACCCCATGGAGGAGATGTTGGAGTATAGCATCCAAGCTAGTATCGCCAAGGGTGAGAATACTGTCCTAAGAAATTACTGAATTTATGGATTATAAATTGACTGGGTGAGAGATGGATTCAACAAGGCTGCTAAATTCATATTTGGCTGTAGATTTTTCCTTTGTATGTTTGGTCCAGTCAACCTCTTAAATGTGATCTTGCTTTTTTTTCCCTGCATGTAATTTAACTTGAATGATGAAATGTTTATTATTCCAGGAGAACGCAGTAACCAGTGTCCTCAGGGATTCACTTTGGTGTCTGCTGGGCCCTACTGTGCAGGTAATGTTTATTAATGCATATTATGCTCTCCCCAATCTCGGCCTATTGGTCTGACGACGGATAAGCCTCTCGGGGCAAGGGGCTATATTTCTGGGGTTCCGGTGTAGCCATTGTTCATCGTTTACAGGTGTTAACGATGAACAACTTGAGATGCAAGACAGGAGTTGGATTTGAGAGGCAACACGTACGACCGGATTATTTCACCAGTAGTCGGTTTACAAGCTCATTTTAAAGCAATAAAAATCAAAATCATCGTCAGACGATTGCTGGTGGGTTCCGTCTCTTTTGCTCTCCAAGCTCCTAGACTGCTTACCTGCATTCAACCAAAGCCTGCTCAAACGTGATGGGTCACTAAAACTCGGACTGCAAACATAAATCAGAACGCTTCCGACCCCAAAATCTCAGAGAGAATCAGCGAACCAACATTGTCGTCAGTCGCGCGATAATAATAGTGATATATTAAGTCTATTAAAAATGTGCTTTTAAAGTCACATAGTGGATTTGAAAAGTGCCTTTATATCTGTCAACAGCTTATCCAAACTGAGCAGAACTTTGTCATTGTATGCTTAAATGTTATCTGATTGTTGCCATATTGTTGTTTCTGCATCATTTATGTGCCACAGATGAGAATGAGTGTGAGGTAAGGAACCCCTGTTCCCATGCCTGCCACAATGCCGTGGGAACCTACTACTGCTCTTGTCCCAGAGGCCTCACTATCTCAGCTGACGGCAGGACCTGTCAGGGTATACAAATCACTTCTTAATCAGTGCTCTCAGCGTTATTATCACGCACACGGGTCATTGTTTAGCTAATTCAATGCTCTTCATTCTGGTAGATATTGATGAGTGTTCACTGGGTGGGGCCGTGTGCCACGATGGACAGGACTGTGAGAACACCATTGGCTCGTACCGATGTGTCGTGCACTGTGGGCGCGGCTTCAGGAGAACAGCTGATGGTCTCAGCTGCAGGGGTACATCAACTAGCTGCATTGAATAACTGAGGATTTGTTGTGAGTGTTGCTGATGTGAACCTTTTTTTTTTTTTTTTTATGACTGTCCTCTTTGTTGCTTAGATGTGAATGAGTGCAAGGAGTCCAATCCGTGCAATCAACACTGTCTGAACACGATTGGCAGCTACCGATGCGCCTGCGAGCCAGGATTTCAAATCAGGAACAGACGCTGTATAGGTGAGACAGCCTCGCCTCTCCTTATAGTGCTTTATCTATATTATCATAATAGGGATACTATTTTTTATTCCTTTTTATATAATTTCATCCTTTGAAACAAAACACTTGTCTACTTCTCTCTCTGATCAACCCAGATATAAACGAGTGCAGGCAGAGGGTTTGCCGATCGGATCAGCAGTGTAAAAACACACGGGGTGGTTACACCTGTATTGACTTGTGCCCCAATGGTATGACTAAAGGTGCCAATGGGACCAAATGTGTAGGTGAGTATTCATAATTCAACTTTCTCTGAAGTACAATATTTAATAAAGTGCAGACTGGGAAAGATTTTAGTTCTGCAACAGGATTAACTTCTGTGTCCTTTGTGCTGTAGACATTGATGAGTGCAGAGATGGCACTCATCAGTGCCGATACAATCAGATCTGTGAGAATACCAGAGGCAGCTACCACTGCACCTGTCCACGTGGCTACAGATCTCAGGGAGTGGGACGGCCCTGTATCGGTACGTGCATCATGTTATGTCTCTTATAACAATTAGAAAACATAAATCCAATATTGTATTCCTCATTTTCAGTATTCAGGCAGGTGGCACTTCCACTTTCTTGTGTGTATTTCTGTTGAGCTGAGGGTATTTGCCAAAGCATACAGCATGTTACGCAATGAACCTGTCAAACATTTGTGCACTGCACTGTCAGCTTGTCCGCTTCCACCAGCATACTTCTTCTCTCTTTGTGTCAGAGACTCACTCCTGTTGAAAAACTAAAATAACTCCGCTGACATCTGCAACATAGCTCATTATATCCTGCCAGGGCTTGCTTACATCTCTAGAATGCTGCAGTTAAAACCGCTGACTAACTGATCACTTTAAAGACCCTGCAAAGCTTTCATGCATGGTATCAGGTCCTCCAAAGCTCTACGTTGATGCTACGTCTACATACCTACACTGTCAGATAGGAGGAAGAGAAAGGGTCAGAAAGGATTGCAGAGGAAGGGAACTGAAAATAAATGTGTCCTTCTGCAACACATCAACCATAAAAAGACCAGCACCATGACTTCACATCTCTGTCGGTCACTCTGTCCATTTCACTCTCTTCCAATTCTGACTTTTAAACTGTGACCTTTATGTTTTGGATCTGGCTATTTCCTGGAGTTGCTTTGTAATGGCATACATTCGCTGTTCCCCCTGTGACATCATTAACATTGTACGCTGATGTCTGTCTTTGTCAAATATTCATCTGGCATGAATTGGATTTTGTACCTGATATCAAATGTGAATTATATTTGATATTATTTACTCAGATAAAAGGTCAACTAGATTTAAAATGGAATTTGAAGTTCTCTTCAAAGCATTACTTTTATTTGATATGAGAAGAGATAAGTCTCTCATTCAAATCAGACAAATGTATTTATAGCCTCAATACATTTCTGTCTTAGGGACATGGAAATGTATTGTTGTACAGTGGGGTAATTGACATATACCCTTTTTCCCCCTCATTTCCATCTCCCTCCTCTTTCTTCATGGCCCACACCACCTCGTTTGTTCTTTTCATCCCTCTAAATCCACCTTTCCTGTTACTTCTGTACTCCTTTTGCACCTTTTTCTCCTTCTTGTCTGTCTATTCCTGCTGCTGGTCTTTCTGTATGCTGAGGGCAGACATAAATGAGTGTGAGCGGCTTCCACAGCCCTGTGCCCACCAGTGCATCAACACACCTGGCAGCTTCAAGTGCACCTGCCTGCCGGGACGCCAGCTGCTGGGGGATGGCAAATCCTGTGCTGGTCTGGAGCGTCTGCCCAGCCATGAAAGTTACTCATTTGGCTACCGAACATCACAGTCCTCTCCCGAGCGCAACTCCTACCAGCGACTGTACCACAACTTGGCCTCTCAGAGCTACCACTCCCACGTGGCCACCGCAAGGGGGCGCAACAGGAGCCGGAGCCGCAGAGAGACTCCCATACGTTCCTCACAGCAGGGCTTCCTCGCTTGCCAGCAGGGGTTTGAGTCCAGGGGTGGCTCCTGCTTAGGTAACAATGGAGGACAGGCAGGGTTGAGATGAGGGAGAGGATGAAAGTTGTTCATAGAGGAACTGTCACTTTGCTTTGCTGCTTGTGGGTTTGACTTGAATATAGAACTGAAAGCTTTAAAAATGTGTCTTAATATGTCATTTATGTTGTAAGATTTTCCCTCTCATCATTCTGTGGTTGTCTGTGTGTTGGCGTGTGTAACTCCAACAGACATCAATGAGTGTGAGGTGAGGGATGCCTGTCAGCATGAGTGTATGAACACACCAGGAAGCCACAGGTGTCTCTGTCCTGCTGGTTACCGCCTCATGACCAATGGCAAGACCTGTCAAGGTGAGAACCACCAGCTACTCCCCGTTTCCTTCCATCACCATCGTTTAATGTTATTATAGCGTGTACTGTACTGACGAGAAGCTGTTTGCTGTATTTTACAGATGTAGATGAGTGCCTGGAGCAGAACATCCAGTGTGGAGTAAACCAGATGTGCTTTAACATGAGAGGAAGTTACCAATGTATTGATACACCCTGTCCACCGAACTACCAGAGGGATCCAGCCACAGGGTAAACCTTCACAGAAATACACTCAATTAGCTTATACAATTAGGATTAATCCATTAAAGTGATGATACATTGCCACTCATTGTTTGTTCAATTTAGGGGGTTTGCAATTATGGAGCAGTTTGTATATTTCGGTTATTTTCAAACTTTAAAGGACCCGTGTGTAGGATTTAGTGGCATCTAGCGGCGAGGCTGCAGATTGCAACTGAATGCCGATTGTGGTGCGATATCATGCTGATAGTTTGGGTTTTATCTGCAAAGGTTTTTAGACAATTAGTGCTCAGACTTTGGGGTTAGTAAAGATTCTAGCTGTCTATCCTAGACAATATTAGTTATTTCTCTGCTTTTCCCACATTATACTCAACTCTCTATGTTGCGTCTAGGTTTTGCCTGAAGAATTGCCCGCCAAATGACCTGGAATGTGCACTGAGCCCTTACGCCCTGGAGTACAAGCTGCTGTCTCTTCCCTTTGGCATTGCAGCCAACCAGGACCTCATCAGACTGGTGGCCTACACACAGGACGGAGTGATGCACCCCAGGACCACGTTCCTAGTGGTGGACGGGGACGTCACGTTACCGTTTGCCCTGCGAGACGAGAACCTAAAGGGAGTGCTGTTCACCACGCGGGCTCTACGAGAGCCCCACACGTACCGCATGAAGGTCCGTTCCCTCTCCTACAGCGAAGACGGAGGCATCGAGTACCAGACTACCTTTATCGTCTATATCTCCGTCTCTGCCTACCCCTACTGAGAGCACTTTAAACGACACAAGACAACCGTGCGGAGATGAATTGCGTCCTAAATGAGTGAGTGGGTGTGGTTTTTGGAAGAGCAGCCACATCAGTAAAGAAACTGAAAAGACTTGAGAGAGACTGTGAGAGAGGCCAGTGAGTGCATACAGCCCTGAAGACACAAGGAAGTCGATTTAAAGTGGATACAATACAGGCCACTGGAGGTCAACAGGAGGCTTGGTTGAAACTGGCTATTTATTGGCTCTAATCCCTGGATTCCTCACGTCAATATGTCAGAACGTTTTCAGTGAAACAATTTATATTTTGTTATTTTCCCCTTCAGATTTATTGATAAGATCAATAAGATTTTGCTCCTCAAAGCCAAAGCGTCCACAGCAGGATCTAAAAGTAGGCTTCATTCCTACTCAAGAAATCGTAGCTCGCCTCTTATTTACATCTACCTGTTATTAACTTATTGGGAAGTGCTTGAACGAGAAAAATGGGCAGTTTTTGTTTAGCCCTTGTGTCATCAGTCACCAAAGTGGAGCAGTGACTGTTCAGATACGTTGCTTATTTTGGCTATAGAAAACTTGACTGTCACATATTGTACATCCTCAGGTAGCGGCCTAATATATACACACACGTGCATCAAAAACAAACCCTATCTAATTGTTACACTGATTACATCATCAATGTGCCATATACTGCTCCATCCAATAGTTGATACCGAGATGTATTTTATTTTAATGACTTGTACATATGTTTTTTTCTCATAATGTATTGCCATACTGTACGTATTGTATAAATTTTGTAATAAAAAATGTAATAAATGAATATTCACTGAAATCAAGCATAAAGTATGTCTGCAGCGCTACTTCATAAAACAGCCCTGATCCTGATTAAGCATTTCATACTTTAAAAAGTCTGAATTGATCGAGCTCCTTCCAGTGTAACTCTCCAGTGATCACATCATTTATTTATTATTCATTTATGTATTCTCTGCAATAGAGAATCGGACGAGGATTTATCTTTTGTCGGCCATAACAAAATTCTACTTGTAACTTTTAAGAATCAATTTTATTTGTTTGAATTTCTAATATCTCCAACAATGTTGTATATTTATAATGTATCAATGCGGATGAAATAATGCTAATATTAGCTGGAATTGAAACAAAAAGCAGGTGGACATCTTGAGGATAATTTAGTACAACAATTCAATATATGAAGCTGTATAAGTGATTGCAAAAAAAGATAATGTAAACATTATTCTTGATGTTTTCACTCCTGATAAATGAAAAAGGTGTAATATCCTGTCAAATCTTGAAGTTAAATGCAAAACATAATGGGCTAAAACTGCCCTGTTCTGAATGATCATTTTGCTTCAGTTAACGAATCGTTGATCATGACCAATGACGTTTAGTAGTCTACTCTGAAACACGTCTAAGAAGTTGTTTGTACAGCAGACATTTAGGAGGAACAGATCATTCTTAAATTTAAAAGTAAAGCTGAAGGATTTTTACTTTTATCTTTAACTTACACAGATTTCTGAAAGTATTCAGACACCATTACTTTTTTTTCCAATTTGTTATATTTCCCCCCTCATCACAGTGTCACTCAATACTTTTATTAAAAGGAAAGAAACCTGAAACATCACATTGACGTAAGTATTTAGACCTTTAGCTCAGGTGCCTTCCATTTATCGTGATCTGTGAGATGTTTCTGCACCTTGATTGGATCCACCTGTGGTCAATTCAATTGATTGGACACGAGGTTGAAGAAACCGACTGCAGAGCTCTGAGACCAGCTTGTGTCGGGAGACAGATCTGGGTGAGATCACAGTGGCCTCCATAATTATTAAATGTAACATACAGCTGCAACATTACAAGGGGGTCTCAAAACTTTCTAATTGTAGCTTTAAAAATATGTGACTGTTCACAGTGAAATATAAACCCTGATTGTCTTTGTATTCAGCATACTTTGTTTAAAATAAGTCACAACAGTTGATATCAGCAGTCACACCTTTATTAGTTTTGTCAAAAAAGCACAAACATAAAAAAGGGATATTGAGTAAGGCAGTTTGTACATCAGTTTGGGACGCTCCCGCCACTATAAACGAGCATCTCCCACTAGAAATACATGAAGCAGAAGAACTCGGGCCGTTCTCCTTTTTGTTTACATGTAAAACTTTACTGCATTAGAAAAGGAATCGAATATCTGGATGAATCATCACTGGTGACAGTATTCACACATGAACAACCCCATGTCTAAATATCCACTTGAGTAGACCAGCTGTGATGTGCTTTAGAAAAAGCAACATCCATCCTGTGTTTGATAGGAAATGAGCACGAAAAAAACATTATGCTGGAACTGAATTCCTCCGATCGCTGCGTTTACACAATGTTTTCAAAACGGCATGTATTTTTAACCACAACACACTTTGCTTGTATGTTCATTGACACTGTTTATAGCCGTCACTCCACCGCTTTGCCTTAATTGCCTTAAACATTATTCTCTAATACACAGGAGCCACAAAATCATCAAAAAGCAGAATAAATCATTTGGCAACAGACGTAATCTACCGGATAAGGCAGATATAACTTTACATTCCCAGTTTTCCTCATATTATAAAATGTATGGAAATATAATACGACTTCCTACTGCCAGACGACACCGTGTGTGGCGGATCTGTGTGAATGAACAAGCATTAATTTAAACCCAGATTCAACACAAAAATCACTTAATGTTTCCAGAAGAGACATGCAACATGTACAAAAGACAAGTATGAAATGCTTGACATAATACTCAAAAGTGTGATCATGCAAACAATATATATATATTTTTTAAATCGCATAAGAGACAAAATATCAATTATTTTATCTTAGGCTCTCCTGCAAATCAAGCACACAAAACTTTTAAGCAATAGTCTTAATTTGGATCAGGTTGGGATTTGGCCCCGAGGCGAATAAAATAGAAAAACCAAGAGGAAAATATTTAATCCTGATTCTTTTTGTGTTAAACACCAAAATAAATGCTGAGAAAGGATTCTCAGGGTGACGCGTCATTCCTGAAAGGACAGAAGCAAAGACACATACTTCCCTGCACACGAGAGACTCGCACATGGGAGGGATGTGAGGAACAGTAAAATGGGATTAATAAGAGTGGTGGTGGAGATGCATCATGGGTAATAATCCTTAACTGGGGCAGTGTTAAAGGATGGATGACACAAACCCCCACACTCATCCCGCTCTACAGGGTAAATTGTGCCCCCCCCCCCCCCACTCCATCTGTGACTGTGCTTTTTAAGAGCCTCCCACTGCTTAAGTGTTAACAGTTAGAGGCAATGAGAGGATTTACTGACTCAATCGGGCTTTTATTCCATCAGGAAGTCTCTACTGATGACATCATACAAGATGGGAAACAAATACTGTGAGGTTGTTGTTTTTGTCCTGAGAGGAGCAAACCCGGAACACTCTGTTGTGTTCGTGTGGAAGTCAATGGAGGAATCATTGCTAAGAGAAAAAATAGACATTTTGTGGAGCAGGAATATGTTTTCTGCGTTCAATTGTGTTTTCTAAGATTTATCTCTAGTTTGGGAAACTCTGGTGTGTGGACCGAGCACACAGTGTGCAGGACTGACATGGGGAGAATGGGAGGGGAGGGGAGGGGGGGGGGGGATTCTGTAATTAGATGAAGGAAGCAGCACATGTGACGCTCTCTGTAGCACCCTGTGAGGAACATGATTTAGTCGGCCGTGATCATGAATGGGACGAAAGAAGAAAAACACAAATTTTAAAACCTAATGTGACCCAGATTGGACTTTGAACGCAGCAGGATCACATTGGGTTAAATTAGTTTTTCCTCTTCGTCCCTCTGCCATCTGTTATGATTACATGGTCTCCTGTATCCCTCAGAGATCCTCCTCCTCTTCTAGACCGTCTTCCTCGCCGTTAGTACCCTGATGATGCTGCCCACTCCTCCAGCTGCCAGAGCCTGAAGGCACAGGACAAAAAACAATATGGTCAGGTTATTTTTATATATCTGAAACTGAGTTTCTGTTAAACTCTGGTTGCTCATCCCGTATGCAGAGTTGATACATCAAAAGTTTGTCTTTTAGGAGTGCAAACATTTACCTTTTCGTGCCACTGCAGTAGGACCGCGCTGCTGTTTTCTGACGGCCTCTCGAAGCCTTTGTAGATGTATTTCATCAGCAGGTCCACTCCGTTCTTGTCGAGGGACTGCACCCCTTTCTCAATGTCACTGCTCTTAAAGGCGCTGAGCACCTTCAGCACCAAACCCTCGGCACGATCCTGAAAAGAAAAAAAAGGGCAGATCAGTAAAAGTTCAGGAAAAAACGTATAGCGCTGCATTTCAAAATGGTCCATCAGCAGACATCGCCACGTTTAAATGGCCATACACACCATCAACTACACTACCAAGACAAAGCCGACAAAGTGAATCATTAGAAGAACAAGAACCATTATTGACCGAACCCACCTTGACGTTCTGGTTCTTGGTGTTGATTGGCGGGTTCTTCAAGACGGCTTGTAAAGCCTGCATGAGATTTCCTGTGCGGGGAGGGTTAAGGATGCAACACAGCCTCCTAATCACAATGTTGAGCTACGAGCCCAAATATGATACATGAGCCATTACTAGTGTTTTTATAACTGTACTTGGAATCAGATCCTGATCCTGCCTGATGACCTGAGACAACAGCGTCCACTTCCAAATGCAAAGCAGGTTTATGATCAGCGTTTGTCTGTGTGATGTATGTTTTTAGGATAGCTGTGGGTTCTTGGCGTCCTTGCACATGCATTTTAATGTAAAACACACTTAATAACATTGTCTTCTATACAAGCATACAAATGAAAATGTCATTTTTTTCAAGTCTGTCTTGAAACAATACTCATGTTCATGTGTGCATTGAAAGTTGAGTTATTGCTTTAACTTACTGTACAACTCCTCTCCATACCAGCTGTGAAGAGATCCCTCTTTAAATCAACTTGTGTAAATAAAGGCCGGTCAGTTCGGTTTTCATGTTCCTATTTAGAGTATTGTTATTGTGAGACATTCATTATTCTGTACTGTAACATATGATGGGAGGAAACGGTCTTCTGCAATGAGGAAGTGCTGCACTTTCATGCCTTATAAAGGCCTACATGACTGAAACTGCTCCGAGCCTTTCCGTAGACACGCGTACCAAAGAGAAAATACATTTATTTAGCACGTGAGCCAAACTTCTGTTTCTGCAACACCTGTTCTTACTAAGCTAACATGCAAAAACACAACGACGTCGCACGAGTTCTCAAAGAACACGGCGGTTAATTAAAGCTGTATGCGATTAAATGGTGAACTTCTAACGTTAGTTGTGTAAATCCATACTAGCTTGCATGTACATACATTTAAAAAAGAAGCCTGTTCCGTCTTGGAGCAGAAATGACTGGAATGTGACGGCCAGGCAAGTCTGGACAGTGACTGGCCTGCTTACTAAAACGCCCATTCAAACAAGAAGCGACACATAAAGACGGAATATGCGGATAAATCGCAGCCCTAAAGACGCAGACTTTGTTGGCTGTGTCTGGTTTTCCTACGCATGCTAACAGACCGGCTAGCTAATCATGTAAGGATATTGTCTGATGAGGGAGTCCACCTCTGCCTCGTCGGGACCCAGCTGGTTCTCTCCTCCTTCCTCCTCGTCCACAAATTTGTTCTCGTCGTACTCGTCCACGTCCACTCGCCTGAAGCGGGCGGCCACGGTGTTCTTCGACATGTCGGTATAGTTTTTAGGACGAGGGTACAAGCTCAAGTCCGGCCTTTTTTTTCCTCTACTGTGCTTTTCTTTGATACGGCTGTCACAAGCAAGCAGCTTCCTGACTTCCTCCCTTTTTGTCGCCTGGGTGTTGTTTTTTGCTTCCGCGTATACGACATCGCCCCTAGCGGGCAAAATGTGAAACGGCAGGTCATTAATTAAGTAATTAAGTAAGTGTTGTTCCAGAGTCTTCTTTAGCTGCCAGGTATGAAAAATTCCTTGGAAAAAACAAACAAACCCATACACGAATACAAAAAGAACAGTAGCATGGCCATACCCTAATTTACATTCAACTTTATTGTCATTTTACATACAATTAACAATAGTCATATATTCCAAGATAGTTTCACGTTTTATTAGTATACAATAAATTGCTGTAAAAGTTGGGTGCCAAAATATTTTAAGATGCTGGATCATTAGGAGGTGGATAAAGAAAAAAGAAAAATAAACTCGCATAAAACATTTAGTACCAAATGGTTTTGCCTTTAGCAAAAGAATACTAAAAAGTTTGACCATTAACAATTTTAATAATCCACAGAGTCGGTGAAACTATTTCACCATTTACATAATGTACATTTTTAGCAGCAACTGTTATTTTTAACAATTAGTTTCATTGAGATAAAGATATCTCTTTCCAGAAAAACATGTGTACAAGAATATTGCACACATTCACACACGCACACACACACACACACACACACACACACACACACACACACACACACACACACACACACACACACACACACGGTGCTGTCGTAAGTGTGTGATTCCTCCCTATGATGATGAGGATTTAGTTTGCTTTATCTGATGGAATCCAAACAGATGATCTTCACAAACAGCACGTGTGTGTACGTACGTGTGTGTGTGTGTGTGTGTGTTTACTGAGTCACTGCACCCACTGACTAGGTCAGTGGCGCAAGTATTTATTTAACTTGGCCACTAATGTAGACCACCTCCTCGACTCCGTGATGTCAGGGTTTTCCTGCGTCACATGAAAGTGCATTTTAGTCTTTGCAGGAAGTAAGACACACTTTCCATGTCGCTAATGCACACACTCATCAAACTCATATGAACTCATGTTAACGTCTGGATGGCGGCCCTGTGATGTTTCCAAGGGTAACAGGCACACAGTAGTATGTGTGTGGATCCTGACCAAGACAAACTAGTTTATGACACACACGGGCCGTTTCTGGGAAGTATGGAAAGTGGGATACGCCTACGTTTGATTGATACCTTTTTTTTGTTGGAAGTGGAATTTTTTATTTCCTTATCTGACCTGTCTAGACTGCTGGGTATTTGCCTCAAGGGGTCAAAACGGATAAGCAATGGAGCAAGTACAGCGAAATGATTCCCATCATTCAAATAGGGGGAGAAAATGTTTTGCTTCCCAACTTTTTGTCTTTAAAAAAAACAAACTGCCATCAAACAATCCTTGCAATCAGGTACTTATATTTAAGTAGCTTATGTCAATGATCATTTTACTATTTTCAGCAAATCACAAAAACAAGTAATACAATTTTTTTGGACCAACCTTTGAGTTGGTTCAGTCGAAGCCGTCGCTTTGGGCGTAAGTCTGTCAATCCACACAGGAGTCTGACGGTAAGAAACATTTCAAGTGGCAATCCTTGAGATTTCAGTCCTGGTTGATACAGAATTTATTTCTGAGTTGAATTGTTCTTCGAGTTTAGCTTTTTGTTGATACTTTCACTTCCATTTTTCATAATTATTTGCATAGTTTTGTCTTTTTGAGTAGGTCCATACTGTTGAGAAATGCAGCATTTATTTCGGGAATGTCGGCATTGACACCCATTTGATGATACTGCAAATATATAAATATTGCAGTACTTTCATCAGTGGGCCATTATAGGCTCAAACACCATTGTGTCACCTCCTTCTGCGTTTTATTTAAATGAAATCCTTCGATATTAACATTTAAAAATAGAACATAAGAAAATACTTTAACCTGTGTGGCCCACTGACTCCAGCCAAACTTCAAATCAGCTAAACAAATATGCTTGTAGCTGTCTCCATAATGCCGAACTGATTTTTCAGTTCCAAATCAAAAGACAAGGCAAGTTTATTTGTATCACACAGTTCAACAACAAGGCAATTAAAAGTGCTTCATATAAAACCATTAGAAGCATCAAAACGTAAGGCAAAAAAAAGGAGATTTAAAAACAATTAAGAACATTCATTGAAACATTAAAAACAGTCATTAAGACACTAAAAAGCAGTGTAAGAAATAAAATACAGTAGTGAAATTCAGAAATGCAGGAAATTGATTAATATCCTTGAATCTGGTTCAAGTAAAGGCAGCAGCAAACAGAAAGGTCTTCAATCTTGATTTAAAGGAGCTGAGGGTCTCACCAGACCTGCAGCTTTCTGGGACTTTGTTCCAGATATGTGGAGCAGAAAAAAACAAGTCCTCTAATCCTTGATATATTCTTCAGGTGATAGTAGGCTGATTTTGTAATTGTCTTGATATGGCTGTTCAGGTTGAGGTCTGAATCCATAACTACACATAGATTTCTGGCTTGGTTTGTGGAGTTGTCTCTTTTAATTGGAATGTGGCTATTACTACTTTGCATTAGCCCTGCCGATATTATTATTTGGGATATAGTGGAGGGTTAATCCAAAAGGTTAGGCGGTGTAGAAATGCAGGCTATTTGATTGAAATTACCCCAGACCTCCCGCCATTTATGTAACTTTCAAAGCTTGCTCCCCCATTTTAGAACATAACCAGGCGCCCATCATCACTTTATGTATTACGCATTCTGGACCTTCCATTCCCTCCAACACACACGTGCACACACACACACACACCATATCTGACTTATCTGACTCAGGAACTGGTCTGTTCCAGGACAGTAAGAAAGTGTTGCTCACTGCACCGGACATCTCTCTGTTGATGTAAAGCTCAATAACACAACTAGAAGAGGAGGATATCATGATTGGGAAACTGAGGGGTCTCATTTAACCTCCCACCACTGCTCTCCTGTAGACAGTCAATAGATACTCATGCATGAAAACATACACATTTATTTTCCTTCTCTCTATGTATGAGTTTTTGGGTGCCAAATGAGTTTCCCCACTGGGGATTAATAAAGTTTTCTAATCTAATCTAATCTAATCTATCCGTCTACCTTCCACTCCCTCTCTCGCGCGCACACACACACACACACACACACACACACACACACACACACACACACACACACACACAGCCTTGCGTGCATTGGTCATGAGTGTCGTCATTGTGGGCTTTGTGAGGTGCCCCAACCCGTCTGCGCTATGTGAATGACTCAGCACATCAAAAGGCGAGGATACAGGCACATACATGACCTTCACGTGAATGTGCAAATTAACAAGCCCTGGAAAATTTCCAAATTGAGGCCATTTACCTTCCTGCCGTACAGGCGGGCACTGAGACAGACGGGCATGGCAGAAGGGATGAGCTTTGAAAAAGCCTCCGAGAAACTGATTTCAGTGTCAAACCTGTTGGGCGCCGGGCCAGGTGCTTCCGTGCCAGAGAAAAGGATGAACAGCATTGCAAAGCATCCTAAGCACTTAATAAGTACTTTCATATGAGGGGGATATTGCTCTTGGATGATGATTTAATTGGGGAATGTAATTAATGAGTGGTGCTGCGTTGGAGCAGGTCTTCAGCCTGGGAGGGACTGTGGGCGGCTTCTTGCTTTCTGGAGGCGAAAGTGGTTCCGGTGTGTTGCTTTGTAACATCACATTAAGCTACTTAGGACATGTTTGCAGTATTATAACAGTGATGCCGATGCTTTCAGATTTGTTAAACAACACATTATCAGTCGACTTCTGACTAGATATGAGGGAAGCGACTGGTTGCCCCGTCGCTCAGAGGTCCCTGGGGCCGATCGACCCGGTCACAGGTTGTTTTCTGTCCTGGCCCCACAGCGGTGGAATGAACTCCCCGCTGACGTCAGGACAGCAGAGTCGCTGCCCATCTTTCATCAGGCTGAAAACTCACCTCTTCAAGAAGTACTATCCAGAGCACTTATTGTATTCATATCCGTTTGTTGCACTGTACTTTTGCTCTGGTTTCTGCTCTTAGATGCTTGTTTAAAAAAGGAGATGCACTTATGACTTCTGGTGATAGCAGTTCTCTTGAATACCGATGTTGAATACACTTATTGTAAGTCGATTTGGATAAAAGCGTCTGCTAAATGACTGTAATGTAATGTAATGAAGCTAGTAAGGACTTTGGACACAATCACTGACAAAGAAAATACAAAGAAAATGTTCTTTCTAGTGTATAGAATACACCACAGTACGTATACGTATCCATGCAGATAGTTTTGGTGTCGTTTATAATATAATATAATTTTAGGATTTAATTCTTTACAGCACATAAAATGTACAATTCAATGTGCATTCTAGGGTTCAATGAATCCAAAGTACAAACAACACATACACCGTCGCTCTTAACTTTAGTTTCAACCCATGAAACCCAGTTTTGGTTTTATTTGTCCAGGTTTGGCTTTTGTGTGTGAGATTTCTGCAACCTCCCCAAAACACTGGCGGTAAATGGAATTGCTCACAGCGGGGACAATATTTTGTTTTTTAAAACGGACACTCAAAACTTAAATAAAACCAATACTATTTTCATGGTGAGAGACACCACCTGAGGTAACACAAAAATGTGTTGTTATTTGTTTTGTACTTTGATGAACCAACCCTTTACATTTACACAGTTAGAGCATGTTGAGTCATCTAACTTTTTATAAAGTATAAATTATTTTCAAAGTAAACGCTTTTGACCTTAAGATTTGTTTTGCAAACATATGATCTACTCGACTTTTACAGACATCTTAATGAATACGTTTTCATCGTAACACTCAAGAGTTTTCCTGTTGTACGTCTCAATACAAATCCTGGCCAACTGCCAGATTGCTTTTGTTGTTTGAATTATTTTAGGCAATTTAATATGACTGCCTCCTATTCTTCTATATGATAGCCTAGTTTCTACGATAATCGTTTCTTGTGGATGATTAATGTCATTCATGCAATACATTCAATTTGTTGTTGGATTTAATATTTGCCTGTATAATCTTTATCTTTATGTTTTCATCAGTTTTGGGCCATTCTATAGAGGCTTGCTTTGTCCCCTGTGCGCGAGTATCAGACAGTGTTGTCCTGCTCTGTCCTGACAGGTCCAGTCTGAGAGTAGATTGACTCTCAATTAAGCAGATCACAACCACCTGATGATGAGTGTTTGTTTGTTTGTTTGTTTGCTCTGCTTTGTAATGATGATTTGACTTAAAGAAAATCTATTACACTCTATTAACTAAAACAACTGGGAAATATCAGTGTGTAGATCTTTCATTGTGCCAGATTTTTGCCTTCAGTCGTTTGCGTTTTGATTCAGCAGCTGCAGACGTGTTCTTCGTTTATGTGTACCCTACACTCACCCAACATTATTACCAGTCATCATAAGGCTCCCGACTGACTTTGAGGCAGCGAGAACAGATTTTGAACACAATCATTGACAATAGAATATCATTTATAAAATAGTCTTTATAGAGTATGAAACACACAATTTGTATTTGAATGGTCAGTGCACCCAAATTACAAACTTCCCATAATGCAACCAAATGCATCTTTTTGTTAGACCCTGTCTGGTAAACAACCGCATCTTTAAAACTTTATCCAACCCCTTTTTGCAACACACGCTTTTTGTTGTAAAATTGTCGTCTTCGAGCCCAAACCAAGATAACCTTGAAGACCTCATCAGTGGGATTTCTTATATTTCACCATATCTAAGGTCTGCCAACACTGTCATGTCTTTTTTTTATTTTGTTTTTTGCTTCATTCAATCCTGTCACTTTAGTGAGCTAATGAGCTAGACAACTCGTTTATGGACTATGAACATAAAGAAGTTTTTTTCCCAGGAATACATGAGTGAAGCTGAGAGAGTGAAAGAAGTTATTAAGAGAAGTTTACTCTGCAACAGAAGACATTAAACAACCGTTTTAAAATGACTGGGTCGTGTGATATGACATAATGCAGTTTAATTTGAAATGTGCTTCAGAGTTAAAATAATTTAAAACATTAAGTTAAGTTAAAACATCTGTTGTAGCTGTAAGACAGGACGATCTGACAAAGGAACAGGTGAGAGAATATTTATTTCCTCCAATAAAAGAACCCTTTACGAGCTTTGTTGGAAGGTATTCATTTGTAGGTTTTCTGAGACAACATCACTGAGGCTTTAAATATGTCAGTCAAGCAGCCACGAAGACAAACGCTGGGATTCCACATCTCTGCTTTGAGCTACAGTCCAACACACACGAAAACTTACAATTCATATGTTAAAAGACAAATCCTGCCACCCAATGTTTTTTAAAATATCATCCAAACAAAAGGAAACAAAACCAGCTGGAATGGCGACCCTGAACTTCTTTATCTGCCGTGTTATTTCAGGAGCGATCTCGGAGGAAGGATATATTTTAACAGAAAACATTACACACACGATAAATTCTCTTTTATTATCCTCCTTTTCCTACGATGCGCATAAATGATCACATGACTGACCATTTAGCATCTTAAACATTTGTAAACATTGTCAGAAATCATACAAATTGAATATGACAAATATTAGGAGAATTATAAAACTACTACAGGTTGTGTGGGCTTTTAAAATGACCACGCCTAAAATAAAAGTGATAGCTCACAGAGTTTGACAAAATGTCAATCAAAAAGATGAATGCTTGTTGTTTTTTTGCTTTGAGTATAACTTCAGTTTAGTTTGAATTAGTATTTGAACATTTGTGAGAATGTGCTTAATTGATGTAAAGATCAGTACTACTCTCATTTGTCTTTAACACATAAGGCTACAGACAGCAGGTGGTACATTTAGCTTAAAGATTGAAAACAAGGAAACAACATATACCATCAGATTACATGATCACACCTGAGGCAGAGAAGAAAGGAAAGGAACCGCCCCCCTCAGGTGCAATCACTTCACCTTGATGAGAGACTTAGGCCATGTATGCTGCCTTCCCCCTTTGTTCTTCTTTCTTTCTTTTTAAGTTTCTCCCTGCAGCCATGTTGTTTATGGGTCTCTCAAAAATACACCGGCTCACCACTAGCAATCAGGGTCTAGAAACGTAACAGTAACAGAAGCTTGTAGAACAGAAGCCAGATCAGACGTGACGTCATGACTTTGACTCTTACGTAACAGACAAATGGTGTCAAATGGTGTCAACAAAAGTGAATAAATGTATTCCCAAAACTATTTCTTGAAAGAAAACCTAAGACAATGCAGCTGACTGCAGAAAACAAGTGACAAAAGATATCAGGAGAAGGGCACTTTCCATAGGTTTGTTGGGTCATGAACCAAACCAGCGGGGCTGAAACATGAGCATAGGGGTTGGAGGTGCTTCAGTGTAAAATTCCCCTGCTCTGTGTGCAGCCTTTGGGCCCCTGCAGGTATAAGTGTAGCGTGTCAGATTCCTGGCCTCCACTGCTGCAGGTGTAGGTGTAGTGTGTAAAATTCCACTGGGTGCCGGCGAGAGACGCCGTTTTCAGCTGCGAGCGTGTCTCGTGATCGCGCTCACCACCTCCACCCAGCCTGACTCCACTTCACCGTGCGGGGCCGTCGGAGGCGTCCTGCAGCGAGTTGTGTTTGATGGGTGAGGAAATGGCCCGCAAAAACAAAACCCGTGTCTAAAACGCAGCCTGAAACATGATCAGGAAAATAAACACACCTAGAGATAGCAAAGAAAGAGAGGGGCAGATAAAGAGCGGGGCCGTTTCTATGGCATCAAGTTTTGTTTATAATAAAATGGTGGCTTTAATATGAGACGCTCCCTAGAGGGAAGCAGGGAGTGGTCCTTCTAAGCATCATTTAGATGTTTGAGGTATCCTGGGGGAGTGTCACTTGGTGTGTTTAGGAGTTGCCATCAAACAAAACCAATGGTTACGAGCTCCTCTTCCATGTTTTCAAAAATGATTACATGTTTAGACAAGCCATCCAGTGAACAAAACAAAACAAAATATGGGGATTTGCATGTTCTGCAGTCAATATGGAAATAGTTCAACTGACAAACAGTTACAGGTCCAGATGATGCTTTCGACAGTGCATTCACACAGCTCCAAGCTAGATTTAGATGTGGCTGAGTCACAGTAGCTACAGGTGCAAATGCAGCTTTGCTCTCGGCAGCATGAAAGCCAAGAGGCGTCCATATGACCTGGGAATGTTGCAACTGGAATAGAAAATTCACGTGATGCATTTAATTGAAGTGAATGAAGTGGGCATTTCTTTCACTTGTAAAGAACTAAGAGATAACATCGTTCAGGATTTTCAGTAAATAATAACGATCTCCTGTTTGTGATGGAGCCAGATGTTGGCTGTAACACTCCATTCACACTGCAGTGTTTAATAAGTGTTGATGCTCAACATCCAGTCTCTCTCACTGCCAGCAGAAAAAAATCAGCTGTTTGTGTTCAACAAACAAACAGTTTCCCCAGAAGTCACATTCGTGCAAATGAAGCCAGATGAAAATTCTCACTGTGTTGTTGAATATGAATGCAATCATAAGGCTTTAATCAGTACACACGATGGTTCTTTGCAAAGTTAAAAGTTTGATTCAAAGTGTACAGGAAAGAGATCACCATGATGGCATTTTCCAAAAAGAAAACGCTTTTCTTTAAGACTGAAAGTTCGCTATGTCCTAGTCTTAGATCAGGCTAGTGGTAGTCATTTCACATAAGGTTCCACGGTTTTACCCCGAGAATCTCTTTTGAGAAACCTCTTGTTCGGGATCGCACTGAGGGAAAAGGGAAGGGAGAGGCCTGAGGGATTCTCCTTTCGGGACAGGACGCAATCCTTGATGGCTTCTTTAATCACCTGCGGGGGACAAATACAGGGATTAAATACAAAATGCCAAACTGTAGCAATGAATATTGTATCGTCAATGAAAAATATATATGCCATCTCGAATCCATTGAATTAAGATTGGTAATATTTCGACGACTTTCTTGCTAAATTTAGGGACTTTTGGAAAGAGTGCTGCTACCTGCTTTCCCTGGAAAAGAGTTGGGAACACTGGGCAGAGTTTTTTTCTGTTGGATAAAATTTAAAATCTAGTGACCACTGTAGTTTCTCAAGATAACCAACCCTGCCTTAAAGCCATACATCAAAAGTTGGGCGGTTTCATTAAATATCGTTTGTTGTAAGAAGAGGTCTTTAGGTCATCCAACGATATTCCAATCTGGACCAAGGTAGCAGACCAACTGACATTACCATCCCTGGAGCCGTCCACCAGCATGGCTAAAAATGTCGATTGACACATCTTTTAACGTACAAAGATCAGTATGCACACATATGTTTCAAGTGCCGTGGCCATCTTAATTAATGCTGCAAGAATAACCAAACTTTGGTGTTGCTGGGTATTCTCACTCATACATAAATTTGGATCGACGTAATATCAAGCTGTAATGAGTGCTGCTACCTAACTGTGCTAGAATCCATAGGGCTGAGGCATCTCTGCTGACAGTAAGTATTCGTCTGTCTGAATGAGCTGACCTTCCATTGAAATAAAAAAATACATTGCATCACATGGAAGTGACTCAGATAGAGTGAGTGAAAGTCATTCTGACCTCTCACAGCAACACACCTACTATGAACGAGACCAAACTTGTCGTATCCGGTCTTGAAGGCCTTTGAAGTTTTGATGTTGCACAACAAACAGATATTTGTATGGTGACAAAACAAAAATGTAAAACTTCCCTAATGACAACACTGAATGATTGTGGATTAACAAAGATGACCGTGAGTCTTCCAAACTGCAGACATCACTCGTGTTTCATGTGAAAAACCTTTGCAAACTATGAGGACAAAACTGACCTCCAGGTTGTTGAGAGTGTTGAACTCCATGAGGTCATGGAGTCGGGTGAAGGCCTCGTTGGAGTACTGGAAGTTAAAAGTGGAGAATGGGGACTCGGGATCGTCAAAGATGTCAAAATCAGCAAATTCCTTCTCCAGCTCTGTCACTCTGGGAACACCTGTAAGTACAAGTAAGAAAGGAAGGAAATGAATCCACAAAAATCTGGTCCACTGACTCTTTGGCAGACCTGATTATTTGGGACAAATGTTGAATTGTCAACTTTTTAAAAAACCTTTTGGTCACTTCAAGGACGATTGATAAGCCTGTCTGAAGCCAATTTCATATATCTATCAGCAGATGGAGTTTGCCTGTTTTTCGGGGAGTTGTAGACGTACAATGTTTCCTACTACTTTGTGGACCTCTCCCTGATCGATGAGGCAAAGAATAAACATAGAAACGTTTAAGTCAACAATAATTTAAAAGTCCTTTAAGTGGTAAGAAAAATGGAAATCTGTGCAAACCCCATCTGCTGATGCAGCTCACAAGATAGGAGAAGTAATTGAAAGCTCAAAAAATGCTAATAGTAGACCACGAGATGAGCTAGTTTTGTCAACTATATAACATAATATTCCTGTCAATTGATTAAAAAAATGTCATGCATACCATAGTGAACCGACTTCATAATGGCCTGTATAACCTCCACAAACAGAAAGTCCATTTATGGCATATTTCCTTCTCATGACTTTTGGGTTTGAGTGCAAATAGCCTATGTTACGTCCATAAACGGACAGTCGAAGTATGTGGGCTGATGACTTACAAAGACAGTATGTCTTTGCAGGACTCATGTTATATGGTTTGTTTACACAGAGCACTCCCACTGGAGCGAGAGATTCCCTACCAGCACCTGGCTCCTTGGAACCATAAATCAAATGAGCAGCTCATAAAACACTTAACACATTGGAGTCCACATCTGTGCATGTGCACACACACACACACACACACACACACACACACACACACACACACACACACACACACACACTCAGTAAACTGCTGGTATGCTTAAAGGCAGACGCACCATTTCCACCACGAGACCACACAGACCCTGAGCAGGGTCATTCAAATGAGGGGCCCAACTTTTGGCTGAACACAAACTGTCTGCTGCAGACTGAATATGGTGAAATTACAGTGTGCAATTTCGAGGAAGAGATGCCTCATGTGCCATGACGCTGAAACAGCAGCAATATTACAATACAAAGGCATATTTTCCTCCTCACACATGCTGTGGAAACCGCCATGCACATACTTACCAGGTGCCTTGAATGTCCTGAAGTTGATGTTGACCAGGACAAAGTGGATGACAGTCGGGCAGTTCTTTTGGCCTCTTTCTGGTTTGAAGACGTAGCATTCCTTCAGGCCCTCACGGTCAAAGACTTTGGGGTCGATTTTGGGGAATGGAAGCTTGTTCATTCGAGCCCACTTTTCTGCTAATAGGAGCTCCTGTAGCATACATTTACAAATGAGAAAAACATGTTCATGATGTCCCTCTCTGGACAGATTGTTTTTAGCAATTTGTGAGTGTAAAAAGAGTTGAGTCGGACCTTAAATGGGGGGCTGGTGTCGCTGGGTCGTGCAGAAAAGTCGAAGGAGATAATGAGGTTGACGCCGCGCTGCGGCCGCAGAATGAGAGGGTAGGGAAGGTTGTAGGTCAGGCCGCTGTCCACTATGTGAATCTTCTTGCTCTTCACATCTAGAGGCTCGTAGATACGATTGAACTCATCTGGGTCTGAGAAAATCATACTAAATCAAATAAATGATGCAGAAACATGATTGGGAAATCGGACAATTGTATTCCACATGACTGATCAAACCGAAATAACTGTGTAATGACTCAACTACGTCATTTTCAATGGAAGGGCTTCAGTACCAATAGTAAAGCTACCTTACGCTGCTAAATAATGTTTTATATTAACAATGGCCTAAAATGACTTCATGTAATGTGAAAGAAGGAGCTTGCAGTTATAAACAAACACCCAACTCTGCAATTCCCCTCAGCTCTAAGGACATTGAGGCATCTTTCGCGTCATTGTTTCAGTTTTCCGCCCCCAACCTTACTGTTTTGGTTGACTCTCGTCACTCTCAGCGCAGACAGCTATTTGCAGCACAAAAGTTCTAAAAGGCCACTGTAAGCTACTTGCCCAGCACCAACCATCAGACAGACAAGTTTAGCAACTAGCCGATGAACATAGTGGAGCATTTAAGAGTTAAAGATCCAGATGTTTCCTTCAGGAATTGGTGGAGACCAAACCAGCGCTAAAAGGACACAACTTTAAATGAATGATTATGTTGCTGCTAGACATCTGTTATGTGAGACAGATGTGTAAATAGGCTGTGAAAATGTGTAAATAGTCGCAGTTGAAGTGTTGCTCAAGCGCTTATCGATGTATTTTGCAACTGAATACAGTTCCTAAAAATTGGTAGAGAGGATTAACAATAAACTGAAGAACCAAAACCAGAACATGTAAAATCATCATGTCCTGTCCTGTTTTTCATTTCCTTGGAAAACGCAGTTAATTGTGACAATCTTTCTTACCTGTGACGGCGTCCACCTCGTCTTCAGGTGTGGTGGCGTTGCACATGATCTCATAGCCTGGAGAGATCGGGAAGCTGGTGTTTAGGTTCAAACCCAGCATGAAATTATGCACCTGGCAACGGGTGAGATAAAAGAAAAAAAAGGTTATTGTGAATTTGAATACAGGAAAAGTGAAATGAGAATACAGCTGGAGCACGTGCAGTGTTTTGTATGACGTGTTGCATAATTTCATGGTTTCATGGGGAATGAACATATTGAGTTACCTTCCCGGCCCGGCCCTCTCTTGTGTTGAATAAGGATGAGTCACTGAAGAGTGACGTGAACATTCGTTGAACCCAGCTAGCCTGAGCAGTGCGACTGTACTCCTCTTCTGCGTACTGGTTCTCTGTCCCACCTGAGCACCAAAAATAATGGCAGAGAAAATACTGTCAAATCATATGTCGTGGCAAAGAATTTAAATGTGGCTCTGACAATGAAGCATTACCTGTAATACAAGTAAATAAGATATAGTTTACAAAAAAAGAGAAATTACCTGTCGACCTTCCAGAATGAAATTGAATCTACTTCACCAGAATTGCTACTGACAGCTACTGACTAGCATTTAGCTGATGAAGAGCCAGGAATTTCCATCAGTAGACCAAAAATAGAACTGAAAGAATGTTGGACTTCCAGTCATCATACAGTCAGAAGTACGACTCTAAATGACTGATGTTTCTATGCACTACTGCATTTTTTCTTGGCCTGACTGAAACCACAGTCAATTTCCAGATGTAGCTGAGTCACACTAACCGTGGTAGCATAACCAAAGAAATTTAAGAAAACGTGTTAAGGCGTCGACTTTCCCTCGAACCCATGTGTCAAAATAGTACCGGTAACTGACACCATTCAAAGTCAGACATATCAATTTCAGCGTAACAAACGTAATCATACTGCACGATGTCTGTTTGTGAGCTCCTCGTAGGAATCGCGCACATCACCTTTACGTGGCTCGTCTTCACTGTCCAGGCTGTCTTCTCCGACAATGTGCTGTGGTTTGATCTGCTCTGTAAGACACAAGACAGCTTCACTCACCGGGTTTAACACGATTTATTTATTTATACCATATATCGGCACTGTACCTGACAGAATGCTGTTGTTCTGTTAAGTGACGTTGTCAAATTCACTGTCTATTGTCTATCTCTGTCAAATACGTCCTCAGAGAAACTCAATACACCCGACAAAGCATTCTTAAACTGGGTGGTTGTACAACTGGTTTAAAGGTCACCCCAAACAAATGAATTCAAACACAACAAACACGGTTGGCTGTTGGAATTTTCACAGGAGAGTTTCCTTCCCACTGTTGTGGTAACGTCACATTATCTGGGGAGATAATTTTAGGTTGGCTATTTTTAGAGGTGTGAGGATACCTACAGGTGTGTGAAGACAAAGCCATGAAAAGAAAGAAAATACAGACAGCAATAGGATCTCAGGCACGACTGAATATCAGTTTCAGTGGACGGGTGCACCATACAAGCATTATCTGGGGAAAAGAACACCTATACCCACTTACACACGTACCAGGTACCCATGACGAAACACATATTTCAGAATATGTTCAAGGCATGTTTCAAGATCCACAATTTCAAAATGTATTGTCACGTAGAGAACAACAATAAATGTAATTCATTGAGATATTTGCACTTCACCAAAATAGTGCAGCTCAGAACAAAGCATACGTAGAAAGAGGAACATAAAGATTACCTAACTCCTCCTCCATGGTGCTGCCACCAGCTGTGTTTTTGACTCCCAGCACTCTGTTGAACAGAATGGAGAAGGCGCTGCCCCACACACCTGACACAGTGAAAAACAACACTGTTAGTAGGTGTATTCTTGTTAACTGCTCTGACTGTTTTTAGATGCAAACTTTTGTCTCACCCATCAGAAAATGAAGAGGGTTCTCTTCGTATTTCTTGACAACGGTTCCCAAGAAGAACTTGCTTCCAAACAAGTCGGGGGTCATGAAGGTGCCGTACTTCGCCATCCCAATTTCATATGGGCTGAACTCCACCCAGTCTGCAGGTTGAAGCCTCAGCGTTAATGTAAAAGAAACGTACCTGTCACTGACTAACACGTTGCTCCATGTGCATCTTTACACGGGAATTACAATGCATGTGCAGTTAATTCCTGGTAGGTTAGATGAATCTGAATAAAGACAACTGAATTGAAATTGGAGAAACATCATTTGTATTTGAATTGGTGAAAACTAATTTGTAATTATACTTCAATATTAGTCTGAGCTAAGCTCTGTGTTGTCTGCAGTGTGCACCGCACCGGACGGGGATTCAAGCACAACAGGATTCATGCACAATATAATCACAGAGAGTAAGATGAATGACAGGGGTCAATAAGATCAAAGCGGGGTTATTCAGTCACCGGCTACATTTCTCTCTACGCCAAATAAAGCTCCAGCGTAAGTTCAGTCAGGAAGACTATACTTTTGCATGCCTAGGGCTGTAGTTTATTTCTCATTGTTCTGCCATTCACTCACGCAAGCTCACACATAATTTCCTCACTGGCATTGTTCGGTCAGTCTTGATATCAGCTGTTCTGGTCAGCACAGCGACATAATTACATTGTTAGCTAATCTGTAAGTGTTGTTATCACAGTATATTTTGCTTCAGGAGTGCTTCTTTGTGTTTCAAACTGACAGTTTAAAACACATTTCTTTGTCCTCATTTGAAACGTTGATACTGTAGCAGCAGCATTTAAACATAAAAAAACGACAATTCCAATTTCAGAGCATAGGATTGAGGGGTTACCGCCACACTGCTCTCATCATGGCGACGGCTGAGCCGGCAGCTCGCAGTAAACCCAGCTAGCGAACAGTGCAAACAACGAGTGCTGATGGACGTGACTCTTGTCTGGTGGCGGAGCTTGGTGTTTGGCATGTGGCCAAACCCATCTGATCATCTAAAGGTCCAAATATCGGCAAAATTGTTCTCTGAGGGACGTGTTGTGCATGCAACACAAACATAAAGGCACGTGCATTTTTACAAAAAGGACAGACATTTACCTGCAAACATGAGCTCTGAAACATCTGGCTTGACATGCAGACATGTGAAGAGAGGAAGAGGACTCTGGGCCTGGTTTATTTTCTCCTGGATTCCACTCAGTTTGGTGTCCATCCTCTAGTGGGAGAGAACACAGTCTTTGAGTCATAAACACTAACACTCTCAGGTCATTGGAGTTGTCTTTGTCCTGGTTAAGTGGAAGTCAAATAAAAAAGGGAAAAAAATGGAGGGGAAGAAACAGAGTGCAAAATATAAAAAACAAGCTTAAATAAGGCATTGGTGGGACGTCAGTTCAAAGAAAAGAGGACATTTAACATGAAGTTACAAGGAGATGGATAAATAAGTAATTCCATCAAAATGAAGACAAACAACAGCTGTAAGGCGGTTCTTACCGCAGGTACAAGGGTCTCTCCTATGAGCATACCAAAGATATCAGTAAAGGTAACGGGCTGCCCTGAAGCCTTTTTGGTCCAGAGGGCCTGGATGTAGTTGGTGATGTGTTGAGGCAGCAACAGCTTCAGTGGGTTACTGCTAACTCGCTTCATCAGCTCTGCATTGATGTCCTTTGGGCCTATGTTTGGAAAGTCTGGATGAGAGTAGAGAGCGGACATGTACCTAAAGGGATAAAAAAAACAGTAAATAGATGCTTGAAAAAAAAGCACTGCTTTTTACCAGGTTTATGAAGGAGGTTATTCCTTTGTAAGGAAAGTAAATTCAGTAGGTCACTCCACAAACATACAGGTGGAGACTGAAACAAGCCAGAGGTGCTCGCTTAATACGACAGCTTCGTACCAGCAGAGGAAGGCAGGTTTGTCAGTGAAAGGAGGAGGGAACACAGAGTAGAAGAGAAGGTGTAAAAAAGAGAGGAGAAATAAAAACTGACCATGTAGATCCGGAGAGTCCGGCAACATATGTTGCACAATCTAGGACCCCAGACTCAAACAGAGCTTTCATCACACCTGAGAAGCCAACCATGGCACGGAAACCGCCTCCTGAGCCTGCTATGGCTATCACCGGCACCTGCAACATACACACACAAACACACACACACGCACACACACACAAGGAGACAGTCATAATATGAGGAAGAAGAAGACAAAAGCATGCTTAATCGCATAATTACATACTACACCGTTTAGAGCATGAGTCTGACATTCATTCTCATTCTTTCACGTTGAGTAACTTCCTCTGAACTGTGAGGGAGCCAGTTGCGTAACGCCTTTGCAACATGTTTTCACTCGTGCCTTTAGATTTTGAACTATTTGATGAATCTCATTGTGCAACATTGCTTCCTTTCTGCAGTCTGTGTTTGTGTCGTGGTCAGTTCTGAATATTCTGACAGACATATTTCCACAGGAGTCATCCTGGATAGGTCGTTGAGAAGTGTTGTAGCATGGTGGAAGAGAGTAGCTGGTTATCTCATTCCTATGGAGCTTCCGGCACATGTTGAGGACATGAGCAGGCCTGGCTGGAAGATTACAGCCAGGCCCAAGGGCATCTAGCCAAAACCACACCAACGGGAAAATGAAACTGAGCTTAGCGCAGAGCAGGAGTGCAGAATTTGCAGTTTTGTGAGGCTCACTGTATGGTTTGCTTCCCAGTGGGAGGAATGTCGTAGTGTTATCATAAGCTGAGAAAACACTTTGTGAAAAAGTGAATCACAGTTTTGAATTTAGCAAGTCTGATTACATTACCAAAGAACAACAGACCTTAAAGATTTCCTTGATTGTTCCTTTTTTTTTTTTACATTTTGTTATCTTAACTAGTAAGTGCTACATAACAGTGAATCTGTTCAATGAGAGCATATCACACCCATCTTTTTTTTTAAAATATAAATGTATAATGTTAAGAGACTACAGCAGTTCTAGCTCATAGCTCATGTGAAATGAATTATGACGGTGAGTGTAAAATATGCACAGCGAAGGTATTTAGCATCTATAGGCTCTGACTCACAAGACAATGCGGCACAGCAGGGAGTGATGATGTCAATGTTCCCTTTTGGGAAAGTAGATTCAGAGCCTACATTTTTTGGAGGTGGGGCTTTTAAAATGATTAAAAATAGCAGCAGCAGCTCACAGCATAGCGTTCAGGTGAGCGGCAGGCCAGCAGAGACAACATAATGAAAAACGTATTTTAGATACAGCATGGTACAAAAATGGTACAAAATGTGAGCGTAGCTGTGGGCTGGAGCTCACAGGCCTCACTTCATTATCGCGACTTTGTTAAAGGAATAGTTTAAACCTTTGGGAAATACACTTCAGAAGAGATGCCACTCTGTACGCTAAATATGAAGCTACAGTCAGGAAACAATTAGCATGAACGTGCTTGCTGAAACTTCAAAATAATTTAATTGTAAGAAGCACAGTAGGACATTGACTGCCTTCATGACAGCACACAGCGGCCTCTTATTTTTCATGGCGCATGTAAAACATTCATTTTGATAATCAGGCATTGTGTGAAGTTCAAACTGATGTCGAAATTGAGTGCTTGAATAAATGAAGCTGTCACCTCACAGATTTACACAAATGACTGAAACCTGTTTAAGAGTTTTTAGAGTTGCCATGTTAAATCTGTGTTAATACTTGACTGTTGCTCTGTTCCCACCTCCTCTGGAGCGCTGGGGAGGAAACAAGGCTTCTCCATGTCGAGCAGCTTCTTGATGCCCAGCATCACTCTCTCTCTGCGGGTCTGTCTGAACTGCTTCTCTTTGTCACACAGGGCCAGGCTGAACCGCAGGTCCAGATTGGTACTGCAGCAACAAACAACGGAAATAAGGTTTAATACTATCTGATTGTGGGAATTCAAACAATAAACTGTGTTTTACATTTCCTGCTAAGAGGCAGATAGAAGATATGATCTCTCTCTGTGTATGTGATACTACTGATGAAGTTGAAGATCTGAAGATCTGCCTCTGGGATGGTCTGGTGTGAAACACGCATCTACTGATAAACTACACCCTTTACTGTTTCTCATAATTATAAACCCTTCAAATATGTATGGCATTTCCAAATCCTCCCACTCACGCCTGTGTAGTGATGCATTTTAAGCCTATGTCATCTTGCACAAGTATCCTCTTGTTACTGAGTCACACTGCTTTAAGTGCTCATTTTAGTTTACACTGCGCCGCTGCACTTTTGAATTCCTGTGTATTGTTGAACCTGTGACGGATTTGTTCACAAGCCTTTACTCACATCTAACCAGTATCGCCATTACACACAAGTGCCTTTAGATTTATCACAGAGTGAACTGTGAAAAACAATTATCGCTGTAAAACTTAATCAAATATACTGATACATTTATTTCGATTTCGAAAGGGAATACATACCAGATCTCTAGTGACATCTCTAAGTAAACTTTGGTTACCTGTCAAAACAAAAATATGTGGTTATCGTCCAGTAAAGAAGCAGCAAAATAGGTAATTCTGCAAACAAAATCGATGACGTGAAAAAGACAATAAAAAGGAAAGGGACAGGAATGGTTAACTTTCTGCAAATCATCATATCCCAAATTGTTGCATTATTTAAATAGAAATGTCATAAATCGCTTTATAATTGTGTAGAATTGTATCATTTAATTAATCTGTGAAAATCAAACACCCAAAACGTCAAGAGTTATTCTGCTGCCACATTCTAGTCTTTGTACACATGCAGTATGTCATCAGTTGGTAATATGCAATATCATATTCTATGTAACATTTCATTTCCTTGTAATCCATCTTCACATATTTCATTTCTTTGGAAAACGTGGAATCCGAACTAGAATTTAAATGTCCTGTAAGTTTTACCAACGCTCGCCTGCACAACATGAGTTCATAATAGTGAAACAGCCAAAGCACTCTGCTGCCGTTGAATTTCTTACTTTGCCAATGAGGAAAGGCTCCATCTTTTTCTGGCCTATGCTGAGCTTGGTGATGTCATAGGTCGCAGTCCCAAGCGTCTCATCCATCACATAGTTGGCGTCCATTAATGTTAACTGATTGGGGTAAACATTGTCAGTTAAATAGTTAGTTATCATGCTGGTATGTGTTAAAGTCCGGTTCAGTTTGGTCAAGAAGTTACACAAAGATCAATGTCGACTTTCAAAATAATACTTCATTTATTCGTTTTTTCTTAGATTACCTTAATGACTACCAAGACGAGTCATTCTGACACTACTTTCTATGATGATAACATGTAACTCTCCACTACATCCCTGCTTGTCGTCCCGTACGGCGATAGAATGTGCAATACAGACAATGAATGCAGGTCTTAACCTTCAGGACGTTCTGCAGGTTGGGATCTAATATGAAGTTAAAGGTCTCGTTCCATTTTGGGTTGATGTTGTTGTCTATGTGCTTGGTCTTCTTTCTGCTCTCTGGGGCCGTTGGGATGAACAGCTCCACATATGGATCTGGGGTGTCCACTGCCCACACACACACACACACACACACACACACAAATTCAACAGTATTACTGAATAGCAGAATCCCAATCATGTGTACATTTGTAATAGTTTTTTGTGAAAAGTTCACAACCACATAGAAACAATTCCAGTGAAAATAGCTACTGCATGCATGCAACATGTTCTGAAAAAAATGTCAAGCAAATGGGGGAGGCATGGAGGCAGCAATGTATCAAAACTCACACAGGTCACCCAGCGCTCCCTTGGTGACGTTCTCGGCTCGAACCACCGTCACTGTGAACTTGTGAGAAAACTGCTGAGCCACCTGCAATGCAACATTCATTCAGTTCAGATAGCTGTCTCATGTGGGAGAATCCCTCCACACAGGTCAGTAGGTGCATGAACCCCTCTGCATTAACGAAATGATGAAATGTGATGCAGGATTCACGGGTCAATCAGTGAGAACATCTGGGGTTTTGGCAGGCTGACTATCACATCTGCTGTTCAGGGTTAACTTCCCAGCTGTGTTCACAATATTAAGCTCGGGATTTATAGAGTTCATTTGTTCAGGTAACAATAAAATGCTGACCAGTGCCTTCTTGTACTTAAGGAGAATACAAGGGAACAAGTTGTTTAACTTTGTTCTGGCAGTTTTTGGCAGGTGAAAGCAACATTTCTTGGCGGTGAAATGTTTAAGCTGCGGTAAGCAGTTATCAGTAAAAGGAAAAAGAAAAAGCCTAAACAAATGCAGCTCTCTTCCTGCAACTCTGGATTGGCCAAAGTCTCCAGGCATGAGTTAGATTTTCTAAAGCCTAAAAACAGAGCAAAGAGGAGCTGCTTTCTCTCTCACTTTAATGGCATTATGCTGAAGGGCTATTTTTGGAATTTCTGCCTGATAAAGCTTTAACTGGTAACTGCTTTGAAGAAATGGCAAAAGTATGTTATATATTTCATCTCTTATTATGAGGAACAGCACCTGCACTGTAGTCAATCCAAGAACATAAACTGTACATCAAGTTTAGTCTGTACTCCGTAAATGATTAGTAAATTAAGATTTGTACCCGTTCTCTCAGAGTTCTCCCGTGGTTTGGTAGCATATCGTAATTGTGACATGAGTTAATAATTTCCAAAATACAATAATATTTTTCACAAACTGCAGGTTTGTACCCGATCATTGTAACTGGAAGGCAACTAGTACTTTCCTCTAAAATGCCAAATTGTTGTTGTTCTCCATAGACTTGTTTTCCTCCACTGTACCTCCATGTAAGTACCAGTGGGTACCTAAATAAGTATGTTATTGGTGTCTGATTTATAGAATAAAATTACACTGTAAATTGTGGGCTGTATTAAAAAGTGTTCCCAAACAAAGTTTAAAGGTCACCTCGAAGTTTGTGCCAATCTTAAATGTTGAAAAATAAGAGATACTTCAGTTAAAATACAGACATCTTTTGGAGGTCATTAATGTCTAAACAATGTTACTTTGTCCTTCCTTCACAGATATCAATCACTGAACCCACATGTTGGATGAACAAGTTGTTTTGGATTTGTGTGACAGGCAGTGAGAATTCTCTGGCTTTCTAAAGAAATCTTAACATCTGGTATTCACTGTATTTAAGGAGTGACTCTTCATGAGGGACACAAGTGGACGATTGTGTGTGATTGACTGTTGCATACCCTTATGTAGGAGGGTGTATTTGATTTCAACCCCATTTACAAGTCTTTAAAGCAGAAAGTGTTGTGGGACTTTTAACAGATGTGAAATTGTCATTCAGGGCTGAGAATGCAGCTATCACACAGATTATTTTACGCTGATCTTTGCTGCTTAAAACAGCCCACATTAACCATTTCCGCCTGCTGCTGTGATCATGAAAAGGCCTTGCTGTTGAGTTGTTGCTTTGGAGCAATACGAGTGAAATTATTCTACTGTCCTATTAAAAAGAGCAATAAGGGAAGCCCTGCTATGGAGTGATTTGGGCTATGATTGAAGCCACTGGAATCTCTGTTTGGTTTTGCTGTACATGGCAATACTCACGCTTATATTGGAAGCCATTGTGTGTTGTCAGGTGAGTAATTCTCAGGAAAACCTTCGTCAAGATGTGAACTTTAACTCATGAGAACATCTCAGACAAGAACTGGAGCATTTGGAACCTGGAAGGTGAAACAAAAACGTTTATCATCAGTGCAAATGCAGGAGAACAGCTTCAGCAGACAGACAAGATTACCATTCAAACTTTTTCACTGGATTTCAACAACATTGCATCGCCATCAACAATCAGGCATGTTACTGAAACTTCTTGATGGAGCATACTCTCTTAAAACAGCCAAAGCTGCTTCAGAAATATCTTGACAGGGGCAAGAGGAAGTGTGCTGAACCACAAACCTCTGATAGAAGGCATGGGCCAATAGCGACTATTTGTGTAAGTGTAAGTACACCACATATGTAAAGAGAGAGAAAGAAAAAGACGGAAGTAAATAATGCAACTTTAATACCAGAGGTGATGGATATAAATCAACAAAGATGGTGTGTGTATAAAATACAGTACAGTCTGTGTATGTATGGTGTGCATCTACAGAAGAGGTGGTGAGATTATTATTTGTAGCAACATTCAGGCTTTTCCTTTACAATTGTTAGACAGACATATGTTGAAAAGAAATTTGCATACAGGGTGTGTATGTGTGAGTGTCGGTGCTGGTGATAGCGTATCAAGGTCAGCAAGGCTTTTCTCAGCTGTTCACCAAAGCGTATCATTACTGTGGTGACTGAGAGCACGTAGTTCGCATCGGTGGTCCAACTTTTGCAAGTGCCAGTTCACTCTGCCCTTGTTCTGCGGTGTACAATGAGAGCGTGCAGTCTGCTGAGTGCTGTATGTGCCAACCTAACCCAGAGGCTTCCACAGCACCACAGTAGATTTTCATGTGTGGACGCAAAAAGTGAAAGAGATCGACCATGATGCAAAACAGCTACAGTAAATGATCCTACCAACATATTGAACGTAATGTTACGTTCTTTACTTTTGACTCGGGACCCCAAAAACTACTGTAAGAAACGACTATCACAGCAGAAATATGAACTTGTTTCTTCTCACAACATTATAAGTTATTTGATTAATGTCATCTGAAGAAAAAGCACAGATAATTGTTTTTTTAGGAATGTTACAGTTCATTTGCATATTGTGTAAAATGAAAATAGACAGTGCACATGAGGAAATCCGTGTGTGCTCCATCTTTGTCTGTCTCCTTCAAAACGACTGACCTGCAGTATGTGATACTTGAAATTAGTACACAATGGCAAATTGCATAGGCAGAACAGGGTGGTTTTGACTAGGGGCTCCCAGGACCCCAATACATTGGTATTTACAAAAGCACTAATTAAAAGAGAAACAGAAAACAATGATGTCATTAGGAACCGATTGATTGACAAAGTGTTGAAAAAGTGATAGAATATAGCTCTTGTGAGTCAAAAAGTATACCTCTGGGGTTGGATTATGGTTAAAGACATACAGTAATGTATCCAACTGTCGTTGAAGCAAAGAAAAAAAAACTCACTCTTATGAATGACTTTGCTTTTTTCAAAAAAAATATAACACTGCAAAGTTATGACAAGGTATCTCTCGCCAAAACAAAAAAACGAGGCCACATTAACAGGTTTTTCCTGATTCTCTGCAGAATAAGGTCAGATCTGAAGACGCTGGATGGTGAGTTTGCAACCTGCAATGAACGCATTGCCTCAGATAATGTAAGAGAATCGGGATGGTAGCGTAAGCTATCAATCTGCAATGTTGTGAACACAAAAAAAAGAAATATTCATGAATATGGAGATGTTCGCTTCACTCTAGTCTGCCATATTAAGTGCGAAATAAAAGCTGTTGCCAATCGAATTAATAAAGTAGTAATGCTCCGTAAGTGTTGGCAATAGCGCGTTTCCTTATATCTTCTGAGCTGCGTAAAGTGAAAGGCTCAGAAAGACACTGGTTAAACCACAACTGTTACTGGCATTGACCTTCCTCTCCAAACTTGCTGTCCTATCAGCACAAAAAATCCACTGTAAATGAAAAACAACAGCTTTAAACGTACCTTAACTGTAGAGCAAATGCAGAAAATTGTCATGCTCGAGAATATCCAACACTGCAGGACTGAAGAAGGAGGAGGCGCTTCTCAATACATGAACAGCGCACGGCAGTCAGCAGGATTGCAGTACCAGACTACAAGTTACGCGAAAATCTAACGACACGCAGAAGACTAACAACAACTCTCAGTTTGAAATGTTTATTTTTAAAACATGACGAACAGGAAAGAGTTACGGAAAACTTCAAGTGTCCGATTTTGACTCAGCAGTCGGCTCCAGAGTTCTCCACCTCTGCAAACGCGCACCAGTGCGCAATGATGTCCACGTGAGGGCGCGTAAAGACCGACTGTGTTGACAGAATAAACTTTTTGTTTTGTGAATTTCTGAGAACATGACAGAGGGGTGACGCTTAAAATAAGCATATTAGTAACATATTTGTATCACTGTGCTGGTCATTTCCAACCATTGTTTTAAGACACACATTGATCAGAAGACCCTTTGGGTTTGACACAATTATAATTCAATAAAGTGTCTATTTATTCATGCAGTATTGTCATCAAATGTTCTCAAGAAGCACAGCTATTTTAAGTAATAATTATTTTCGACAAGAATAAGGGAGAAAGCTCATGGCATTGATGCCAACAGGGACCGTGGCTCTTGAGGTTTCATACTGTACATGTAATCATTTTAATTGCATTACCTCAACACAGGGAGAATCTCTTTATTTCCATTTGTCAGATATTTCCCTTGTTACATGAAATCATATTATCATCTTGAATTACAGTCGTCCTCTGGTAGAAATGTAGTCTGAATAATTAAGATATTCAGGGGAAATGTATCTTTAATGTTTAAAAAGTGGCTGCAGTCTTTAGCACATAAGGATACATTAAAATCCCAAACTCTACAACTTGTCTCCTTCCTTGTATGGGAAGAAATACAAATTACAAATGACAGCTGGCACTTTCAATATTTGTTGCCAAAGCGTTGCCGGTAAAGTCAGCTTGATGTCAAATCACACAAAACATCATCATTAGAAATGTAGAGGAGTTGAGATTGTGAAACAACAAATATTCCTCTGGTATGTGGGCGATGTATTCATAGCCGCGTCTGTTCATTGAAAAAACGGACGGACGCGCAGACTAAATGACGCCACCCCTTTCTCCAGGCATATAAAGGTGCTCCAATGAGCAGGTTGGCATTCAGACTGTTAGCCCCACAGCGACACTGCGGCGTAAAGGAGCGAGAAAGAAAGAAAAACGAGAGCCGACAAAGTCTTTGGACTATGTACAGATTTACATTTGCAGTTTTCCTCCTGGCTCTGGGTTTTGTTGTCTGCGAAGGGGGTAAGTAGATGAAACTGAAAATTACACAGACGATACCATTGTTCAAAGTTCGGTTTTAGGTGTCTAAAGTTTTGCATTCGTTTTTTTTAATTACTTTTTTGTAATTTTGTATATCTTTATATCAGAAGACAAGTATACACCACTCAATATGTTGTATGGCATTTGAATGGATATGATAGCCAACAACACCATTAAAGTATGCCTTAGCTCAGAAGTTTATATTATAGCATAACGAATATTGTAGAGTTTTTGGGTTCAATTACATTTGAGGCTTTTGTAACAGTTGGTACCTGAAGTGAACTGTCAGTAAACGTCCAACATTGTCTGTCACAGGTAACCAGTGTTGTTCAGAGCCATGTCAGAACAGGGGTGTTTGCACAGCGCTTGGAACTGATAATTACGAGTGTGATTGCACTCGCACAGGATATCATGGACAAAACTGCACAACACGTAAGTATGAATGGCACAAAAAGTGAATGTGAAATGTGAATCTATTTATTCTGGTAATTTGGTCAATTAACTTTTTCCTCTTGGCTTGTACAGCTGAATTTCTCACCTGGGTCAAAATATCCCTGAAGCCATCGCCCAACACTGTCCACTACATTCTCACCCACTTCAAGGGCTTCTGGAACATTATCAACAACATCTCCTTCCTCAGGGATGGCATCATGAGATATGTGCTGACATGTAAGTGTCTCTAGCTGAATGCAAAATGAGAAGATGGATTTTCCCATTAAATAATTTGTATTGCAGCTTGTGGAGAAGCAGTTGTAACTAATAATGAAATGCTTTTTTTCCACTCTAGCTCGATCCCACTTGATTGATAGTCCTCCGACCTTCAATGCAGATTATGGTTACAAAAGCTGGGAAGCATATTCTAACCTCTCCTACTATACGCGGACCCTCCCCCCTGTGCCAGAGGATTGCCCAACCCCTATGGGAGCAGTAGGTGAGTTTCACTCTCTGCCTTTGGACAACCAGTTTTCTCAGATTCTTGACTAATGAGCAAGAGTAGCTTGGCCTCATTACATCATGAGCAGTGCTCACATTATGTTGGATTTGAATGACACAAAATGTGCTGCGGGAGCACAGAAAAACCTGCCCCAACAAGCCTAAACTAAAGAACAGAAAACCACATTGGACGTGTATCAGGAATTTACAATGACAGTTGACCTCAATTGTTGCTTTTCATGAAAGTAAATCATCACATTTCAATGACGTTAATGTGTTTCATCCAAGTTAAACCGGCTTGGTTCTGTGTCATAGTGCTGTGTGCTTATACTGTAATGTTGTGTCCCCAGGTAAAAAGGAGCTGCCTGATGCTAAGCTATTGGCTGAGAAACTTCTAATGAGAAGACAGTTCATTCCGGATCCACAGGGCACCAGCCTGATGTTTGCATTCTTCGCACAGCATTTCACCCACCAGTTCTTCAAATCTGACATGAAGAAAGGACCTGCTTTTACTGTAGCTAAAGGCCACGGGGTAAGCACAGCAGGTTTCAAGCCTTGTCAGATTTTAGTCAGGAAGGAGAGAAAAGAGATTTGTGAATTACTTGTATTTATGGTGATGTGTTTGCTTTCAGGTGGACCTCAACCACATTTATGGAGACAGCCTCGAGAGGCAACACAAGCTCAGACTCTTGAAGGATGGCAAGCTTAAATATCAGGTATGTGAAGACCGACCGATGGACAGTAGTTTAAACAGCCAAATGCTTCAAACCACAAGTGTCTAAAAGTTGCTTCCTCTCTTGCGTAACGCTGCAGATCCTGGATGGAGAGGTGTACCCCCCTACAGTAAAGGAAGTAGGTGCTGAGATGCACTACCCTCCCCACGTTCCTCACTCTCACCGCTTCGCTGTGGGCCACGAGGCGTTCGGCCTAGTCCCCGGTCTGATGATGTACGCCACCATCTGGCTACGAGAACACAACCGAGTGTGTGACGTGTTGAAGGAGGTCCACCCGGACTGGGACGACGAAAGGCTCTTCCAGACCACACGGCTAATTCTGATTGGTGAGTTTGTGTACGAAAGTTTTTAAAACTTTTGCTGGAAAAATTCTGTCAAAACAACAGCAAGAAAGGCTTCCAATGCACTTGTGATAGTATTAGTATTAATGTAGTTACAGTGGTAGTTAAGAAATGAGGAAGTTGTACTTTTTGTTTCGTTAATCATCAACCAGCAACCCTGTTGTACACAGTGGCGCAATTGAGCTCTACCTTGAGAAAAATGACTGACTAGAAAGAGGATATGTTTGCTTTTTCATTTCACCAACTATTACTCATCACCAGAATGATTTAAAGATCCCATCCAAACACATTTTAATTAAGACATAAACGACACTGCTTGAATAATTATTTGTCTACTATAGATTTTCCACAGAAAAGCAAATAATCTCGTTAAAAATTCTTACACCTACATGTACTCCCTCATTGAAATATTCATAAACTTTTGAAGAATAAATATTTGCACAATCATAAATCAACTGCTGGACAAGATTTCTCCTAATCCTAAAGTTTATTCTCATTGTCTGTGCACTGGTGCTTTCAAGCTTCCTCATCAAACTTACAAGAAGCAACACGCATTGTAAGCGGAGAGGGACTTCAAACATCTATAATATCTGCTATACATGACAAATGTCCTCTTTTTTTTTTCCTGTAGGAGAGACCATCAAGATTGTGATCGAGGACTACGTGCAGCACCTGAGCGGCTATAACTTCAAGCTCAAGTTTGATCCCGAGCTGTTGTTCAACCAGCCCTTCCAGTACCAGAACCGCATTGCATCCGAGTTCAACACCTTGTACCACTGGCACCCTCTGATGCCTGAGAGCTTCCACATTGAGGAGAAAGATTACAGCTATAAACAGTTTGTCTTCAACACCTCCGTAGTCACCGAGCACGGCATCAGCAGCCTGGTGGAGTCGTTTACCAATCAGATTGCTGGACGGGTAAGAACTGTCTGAGCAACATGTAGATTCAGCTTGTAACACCACTGTTGCTTTAAGGCTGATTTACTGACTCTCTATTAATTCTTTTAGGTTGCCGGCGGCCGAAATGTGCCAGGACCTCTCGTGTACGTGGCCATTAAGTCCATTGAAAACAGCAGACAAATGCGCTACCAGTCTCTGAACGCCTACAGGACACGCTTCTCCTTGAAGCCCTACAGCTCTTTTGAAGACCTTACAGGTGAGATGAAGTCACAATATGTACAGTACTTGCAGGTGGAAACGATGACAGAGGATTAGTGAAGAGGTTATTATCATTGTGAGTGTAAGGAAATGTTGCCTCAGGCCAAATTATTGATAACATTGTCATTTAAATTGTCATTTAAATTGCAGGAGTTAGTTGTGAGCTTGAACGACTTTTGAAGTTTAAAGTAATCGATCACTTATATTAAAGAAATGATATGGACTTAGTTTTAGTGTCCAGCAGCTGTGGAGGGTTGGAATTTATTTCCGTGACTCTGAGAACCAGATGTTCATTTAGTCTTGAGATAACATAAGCAGATTGTCATCACAGAGAGCAACACATAAACAGACGAGAGAGGCCTCCTGCTTCAGACGAGAAGTTTCAAAATGAAAGGAGGATTTAACGTTAATTAAAAACTAATTTTATCAGGCTGTGTGTGCTTGTAAGAAAGACCAGCACATACACTCGTCTACTATTTGGGCTGGATTTGAATCAGTCAAAACACTGAGCTCATATTTAGACTAGCAGCAAGCTTTGCAGCTGCCGAGTGAGTGAAAGGAGCCAGATAACTCAAACGATGTCCTCTTTTGTGTTACTCAGGGGAGAAAGAAATGGCCGCAGTGCTTGAGGAGTTCTACGGACACGTCGACGCTGTGGAGCTCTACCCGGGTCTGTTGGTGGAGAAGCCCAGGTCGAACGCAATCTTTGGGGAGACCATGGTGGAGATGGGGGCCCCTTACTCCCTCAAGGGCTTATTGGGGAACCCCATCTGCTCCCCGGAGTACTGGAAGCCGAGCACATTCGGAGGCAGCGTGGGCTTCAACATCGTCAATACCGCCTCCCTGCAGAGGCTCGTGTGCAATAACGTCCAGGGCCCCTGTCCCGTGGCATCTTTTCATGTACCCGACGTCAAAGACACGGGGTCCATGATCATCAACTCAAGCACATCCCACTCACGCGACAGTGATATCAACCCCACAGTCATTTTGAAAGAAAGGACTGAGCTCTAATTTATTTCTTATTTTTTAAGTATATTTATGTATCTATTTATTAATTTATTTTTGTATTTATTGTATTCTATTTATAACACAAACATTTTTTTAATATGTAATATTATGGTTGTGTTTATTTATTGAAAGATTAATTGTATTATAAATTATTGTGACAGTAATGACCTCAGAAACTTGATACTTAAAGGTTAGTTTACAATTTTAACCACATAGTCGTGTACATTAAATTCCCAATGTTCCCTTAGATCAACTGCTACTGAAATGATACGGATGTCCCAGTGTTTTACAAAGGCATAGCAGTGATGTTCCCAGTGAAATGAATGATTGATCTTGACTCATTTGATCCAATGTTCCTACTTCATTGTTTTACTGATTTTTTTTAAATTTTTTTACTCTAATGTCATTGATCAGCGATATGGCCTTAAAATATCCATGTACTTTATATGACCGTTTTGTTCTCAACACCTATTGACTTGCAAAGTTGACACTAATAAATGCTCCCAGGAAAGGGAGAACATTTCTCAGAAATCAGCATTGTCGTATTTTTCCGTTTGTGACTCTGGTTGAGCTTTTACATAAACTCTCTGATGTTGCAAGAGCAAACAAGTTTCTCCTTTTTAAGGAAACAATGTATTCAAAGTACTGGATAAGTGTTATGCACATAAGAAGTCAGAACTAATGCAATTTATTTCTCTTAGATTGGGGGTATGGCAAGAAACAAATCCAAAATGAATTAAAGAAAAATATAAAAACAGACTTATAGTACATTCATTTTACTAAATTGTCCAAATATTTAAATGTTGTGATTAAAGACGGATACCTAAATCAGATGTATCACATTTGTGTTCTGAATTTATATTTTAACAGATTTGGAGGGCAAGAAAATATTTTTTATGCATTTATTTATAATACATAAACGGAACAGCAAGTGAACGACAAGAACAGTGAATACAGGCCAGCTGCAGTGTGTGTGTGTGTGTGTGTGTGTGTGTGTGTGTGTGTGTGTGTGTGTGTGAGCTGTAGACAAAAAGTAAATTAAAAGGGGAAATAACAGACATTACAAAACAATAAAATCAATAAACATGTGCGTTTAACACTAACAAAAATATTAAAGTCAGGACTAGGGCCGCCCCGACCACTGGCATGACCAAATGGAGTGATGTTATAGTGTATGATGGAGGTGGTTAGATTTTTCATTGAAATGTATTCTATCATTAAGTTTTTCCAGTGTGGTATTCCTTGACTTCCATTTCATGAAAATATTTTTCTTGACGATAGTTGACAAGGAGTAATCGGCAGTTTGTTTTTCTGATTAATTGTTGACATGTCTCCTAGCAAGCACAGTGAAGAGGATAATGGGATGCGGCAGCCACATACTAGTGGCTCAGTGATTTCTTTCAAAAAATATTTAACTGGTGTGCAGTGCCAAGTGGCGTGAATATAGCTATCCGGGCTATTTTGCGTGCAATGTGAACAGATGTCTGACGTGAATCCCATTTTAGACATTTTTTGACAGAGTATGAGTTGTAGATTGGCATTTTTAGTCATGAAGCATATTCGGTTCCAGAAGTTGGCAGCAGTAGTGATAATTCCTATTTTCTTGATGGTATGGATAGTGTTTTGTCAGACAGTGATATTATTCTACATCATTTTGAAATTAACTTTTTTGAGGAGGGAATTTCTAATGGTCTTAATGTTTTGATTGATCAGATGATTTAAATTGCAGATATTCCAAAAATTGTTTGCTCCCAATGCCGAACTTCTGGACCAAGTGGGTGAATGAAACCAGGATATTACTACTGAAGATGTGTATCAGATATGTGATGCCTTTATCAGACCAAGTGTGGAAATTTAGTGGTTTCTTGTAGCTTAGAAAAATCAGGATTGTTCCAGATGGGATTACAATTTGAAGGTGCAAAAGTGGTGTTTGTGATTTTGTGGAATTTCCTCCAGGCTTTTAGATTTTCTGCTATTGTAAATCTTCTGAGACAAAGATGACGTTTGATAGACTAGGCTGAGAAATGGTAAATCTAAAATCTGAATGTCTTTACAAACTGTAGAAGTTGATTTGCTGGGAATAATGGAAAAAAATGTGGGGCTTCAAGCCCTCCTTGTGTTTTCCTGTTTTGGAGAGTAGCCAGTTGAATTTTTGGTGTCTTATTTTTCCAGTATTTTTCCAGTATTTTTCCAGTATTTTTCCAGTATTTTTCCAGTATTCTCATTTTAACTGTAGCTATTCTGCCCATAAGTGATCGTGGTAGGTTCATTGAGAGGAGAAAGTCATCGTTTATTATTTTGAGTAGTGAAGTTGACCAGCTCATGCAGCCTGGGGGAAATTTATATTCCTAAATACATGATGGGACCTGTGCATAAAGGGATAGGTGGTGTATGGGCTGCCACATCCCAACTGTTACTAAGGATGGGTGATTTGGTCTCGTTAATGGAGTAGTCAGAGATATTATAGAATGATTCATTAAGTTTAATAGTTTAATGCAGGGATGAGTAGGGGTTTTGAAGGAAGAGCAATATATCATCTGCATAAAGACTGATCTTATGTTGTGTGTTGAGTGTTTGGATTCTCCTTTTATTTTGATGTTCTGATGAATGGATGCAGCTAACGGTTTAATGAAAATGGTGAATAGTGAGGGAGAGACTGGGCATCCTTGCCTCGTCCTCCTGTGCAGTGTGAAACTTTGTGAGGTTTGTCCATTGATAATGTCCGTGACTGAAGGTGCAGTGTACAGAATGTTAACCCAGTTAATAAATGATTCCCTAAAGCCTTTGTTCATTTGATTTGCCAATTTACCAGATTTGTTGCTATGGTGAAAATGTTGTTGTTGAAGTCTGTGTATCAGGAATTGAGTTTTCTTATAAATAATTTAATTTATTTGGAACTGATACTTTCTTAATTTGTTCTGGGTTCCCTCTGTTGGGTTGCTTGCATTAATGATTTTGAGTCAGTTGATTTTTTTGTTCCAGTTCAGCTTTTTGTTCTTTTTCTTTCCTTTTTGTAAATGGGGAATGGAATGAAGACAACATTTTTTAGAGAGATAGACAGACAGATAGAAAGAGTTTCTATCTATCTCGCCATCCATCCATCCATCTATCTATCTATCTATCTATCTATCTATCTATCTATCTATCTATCTATCTATCTATCTATCTATCTATCTATCTATCTATCTATCTATCTATCTATCTATCTATCTATCTATCTATCTATCTATCTATCTATCTATCTATCTATCTATCTATCTATCTATCTATCTATCTATCTATCCATCCATCCATCCAGCCATCCATCCATCTATCCATCCAAAAGTTATTCTATCTATCTATCCATCCATCCATCCATCCATCCATCCATCCAGCCATCCATCCATCCATCCATCCAGCCATCCATCCATCTATCCATCCAAAAGTTATTCTATCTATCTATCCATCCATCCATCCATCCATCCATCCATCCATCTATCTATCTATCCATCCAAAAGTTATTCTATCTATCTTCTTAGCTATCCAATGTCAAGAACTTTCACGGTTTTACTTTAACATTTTAACTTACTGTACATATATTTGTATCTTCAGATTTAAAAGTGAAAGTTAACAATAGACGATGTTGCACAAAAGAACAACAAATAAATTATCTTTGAAATAACAGTTAAGTCGTCAATCGTATTTTGAAGTGGTCGTTATTTGAATCTTAACCTAGATTCCCTGAGCTTTCACTTTTCGGCACATCATGCTCCAGGGGGTCTGCATGCTGTGAGGCAAAACGGCATGATCTTCTGGTTTGCAGGTAGCTTTACGGTAAAGGTAAAGGTAATCAAAGGAAAGATTTGTATTATTTCATATTCCTGAGGCAAAGTAAGAGTGTCCTTGTACTACTGTATATTCCCAGCAACAGTTTCGTGCTGCTTCTGTTTTGACATGACATTGTGTTGATTTTAGATTACAAACATAACACATGCAACATAGCGTGTATCAATGAGAAAGTGATGAGGCAGAGACAGCGGCAGAGGCTGTGGTGTTATTCAAATCCCTAAAACTTTCCATACTTGTACGGATGTACGTGTTGCCGGGAAAAGATGCAGAGGGATAAAAATACCTCTTTACTGTATATGAGGTGTGAAGATTCGCACCCAGTCCAGAAGCATACAGGAAACCTTGCCTCAGCAGTATAGGCTGGCAGTGCAACTGAGGAATAAAGTTATTGTTCCAGGGTACCCATTCCAAATCAAACATGGTGGAAGGAATGTTGACGTGACTGGCAGAGCAGAGTGGTGAGTCAGGCTGCCATCTAAACACAGACAATGACGAGCTACATTTTCCCATCCATTCACACATTTCTCATAACCGATACAAGAGCACATTTACTCTCTCCCCTCACACTGGACGAATTGAGCTTTATACACAAAACCACACACAGAAGCGAGTAGAATGACATTAATTAAGTCATGCGCATCAGTTGTCATCTCAACTGAACCTGATGGACAGCTCCTCCTCCATCTCATAATCTTTGTCCTGTACTTCAAAGGACCAGGCGTACGAGTCCCCATCAGAGGGACTTGGCCCATCACGGCATGAAAATGACCTAATTGTGTGTGCAAATTATTTGTTTTCCCCACTGTTAGCTGCCCGAGAGTGAGTTTTATTATTCCATTGTGCATCAATGGCATGCTCAGGTCCCGGTCTATGAGATTGAGCGGGGGAGCACATCTTGCTTTGTGTGGATGTAATAAGCATGAGCAGGCCGTGGGCCCTGGTGTGGGAGTATATCAGGAGACTTCATTGTGTGTTTTCTCTCTGACCACTTCCGGACCTCTCTGCAACCGGACGCGGTGTGGAGGCCGTGATCCAAGGCCGGAGTTACGTGACGCCTTGCAGGTGGCAGGACCAGGGGTCAACTGGGAGCTGGTGCCGGCCACCTACAAATGTGAAGCACTGGCACTGACCCACCAGGAGCCAACTATGCAGATTTTCACTTGTCTATTCTTTTTATAACTCATCATTGTACAATGTATAAAAACGCTTAACTTTCCCTCTCCCATCATAAGTAGACAGTGACATTGATTGCAATTTACTTTTAAATTTGTATATTTCAATCACCCTCACTATTTAAAACAGTTCATGGTAACTTTTCTACTCAACTGAGATACTTTATACAGCTCTTTTTTTATATCCCTACAGTCTAAAAGTAAAACGCTTTAGGAAAGCTTTTATGTTAAATAGTCCCTCTGATTGAAATAATCTCCTGTAAATATTCAATTTTTTTATCAACTTTTCACTTGTTCAAAAATGCCCTGGCATCAGTTGCACACGTCCACAATAAAAATTCATAATAAAACAACTCTATAATTATGTATTATATCTGTATTACTCAATGCTATCACTGACATTAATACTTCAATAATCTTGATGTTTAATGTATTTGTGTAATACATTAAATATTGTTATTGATCGTGAACCGGATCCAGTCCATTTTTCTGATGCGCGTGCACGCTAAGAAGCTCGCAGCAGAAAAGTCCCTGCGGCCTGCAGGCTCTCATCCTTTTGGTTTTTAAACCCTAACACCCCCTTGAGTGTTAGTTATTCCGAATAAAATAATTTCCAAATAATAATTTCCAACTGCAGACAGTTTGGTCAGAGATTTAGAGAGTGTTATGCTAAGCAGCTGTTGCAGCCTCGAACCTCAAGCAGAGATGAGGAGCGAGCTTCAGAGTTCTGGCCCCTTCATTCTGACTCCACACCCAAAAATGATTTCATTTTCAAACCTTTAGTCTTCAGACTCAACTTATGCTGACACAAGTGACATCACTCAAGGACATGAATCAGACTTCATGCAGTCCCCTTATGTAGCCACAAAAGACTCCATACAGCTGTTTTCAGATATGAAGTATTCCGAAAGACTTGTAAACAGACTTTGATGTGTAAAAGCGATTCCCCTTTAAGGTCACATTACACGTAAACATTTGTGGACCTGGGCAATTTTTTAATTATTCAAATAATTGTCTTTATAAAATATCAGAAAACTGAGAAATACCCATTACAACTTCCAAGAGCTCAAGGCAAAATCTTACAGCTTGTTTTGTCCAACCAACAGTCAAAAAACTAAAACAGTTCACTACAGACACAAAATATAGAAATGCTCCAATCCTTACATTGGAGAAACTCGAGAATGTTTGGTTTGATTCTTTTTCAAGCATATATCATGTGCTGAGTCTCTCCCATGATGATGTGAGGTGTTTTGCTGTTGCTAGTGAAACTCAACTGGCACAATTTCTCCACTTGTCATTGTCAATGATGTCACTTTCAAAACGATGATAGTTTCACTTGACTCTTGACACACTCTTACCAATAACGTTTTTTTCATACTGTCACGAGCATGCGATAGATCAAGCCGTAGTGACTGTCATAAGGAAAAGCCCGGGGCATATGAGAAGTTGTTCGGCTAAGATTCCTGAACCCACGATTTGCTCTTTGATGTCTGGGTGTATTTCTGTTAATTGGCAGGTTGTTCTATGGCCAATCATTGCTTTAACTGTGAACCTGGTCATTAGAAAATTCCTGTTACGGGCAGGAAGATAAGTCAGAAAGCTGGGACTAAACAGTAATGCGCAATTGAGGTGAATCCATAGGATATAAAAGAAGCCGCTGCAGGAAAGGAAGGGAAGGGCAAGAGATAAAAAAAAAAATCCACACACACAATGAAACATTGTGCAAGTAAGAGGAAGAGAAGACCTGATGACTCATCTTTATCTACCTGTTTACACCCATTTAGTTCTGGTTGATGTTGGCTTGCTCATAATGACATTCCTAGCAACGAGTTAAAATTACACCATACTGAATTCTAATCTACCAACGATACGTTATGGAAATGTACCACTAATTCTCATTTTTGAATAATTGCTGTGAAGCCTTTGGGGTTAAGGGCGGTGGAGGCCAATCCTTATTCCTGCTCTTGATGAACAAAAACTGCTCATTTGTCAAAAAGTAGTGATTCATCCACAAATTAAAAATAAGGTGTCTGTGCTAAGAAATAAAACCAGAAGAAATTAAGGAAAAGTTGAAAGAAAAATAAAAAGAGAACAAGAAAGAAAGTGAGAATAAATCTGGCTATATTGTCTTCATTCTTGCGAAGGTCTGACCCTCATGCTCTGGATGTCTCTGTGACTTTCAGAGGAGGAATGCTTGGCACCTGACTGTTTCCGTTTCCGATCAGCTCGCATGTTTCGTCTGATGTGGACATCACAGGAGTGTCCCTTAGACAGAAACTACCTACAGCATCTCTATAATAGAGCCTTTTAAGGTCACACAGGGGGTAAGAGACCTTCTTCATCTACAACACTGTCACAGGATGACAAAATAATAACATCTGTCAGGGATCACACCAACACGCTACATCATGTCATATCATCGACAGATACTCACACGTTGCTCGCACTTACTCATCTTTCAGACATACAGGACATCATACAAGAGCATTTGAGGGCCTGAAGAGGCCGACTCAGCGGATGACATCACATACCAAAGATGTTAGAGATGATCTTTGTTTATCTAACTCCACTCTCAGACCTTTACTTAACCTGATAAGAATTACTGAATCTGTCAAACTTAAAACACTGGAGTTGTAAGTATTGTACCTCCAGCCCCAAGCATTCTGACATATTACATGATGAAGGACATTTCTTTATTTTGATACATGCCACTATGCCACTTTGTACATTGCTGACAATGATGATGTTTCAAGAAGAGATCTCTTCAGAGGAAATAAATATTTCTGAAAATGTTTCTTATTCACAAAAATGAGACGGCATTTTTGTACTTCTGGTACCCTTTTGTTTTTTTGTATGTGTTTTTGGTTAGATGCCTGAAATAAGGTCTGTGGTTAACACAAGCTTAAGAGATTTTTAAGTTTTGTTCTACAATACAAAACGCCATCACGCTGACTAGTCCGTCTTTACAGCTTTGACGTGTACACTCGCGAACATGCAATTGTGGTGTAGTTTGTTTATAGCCGTTAGCTTTTTACTTCTGCATTCACATTTCAAAATTCATAAAAGTGGTGTTTATTTGTGAAGATGATCTTGTTTGCTTGCAAATTAATTCTTGCAGTGTGTGAACACTTAAGGGAAAAAAGACCTCAGCATATGAATGTTCTTAATGCAGCAAATTCATATGCTTCAAAACTCTAACATATACAGACAAACAGACGGTGGTCTCATTAGTGATTGACGAAACAATCAATTTGGTCTGAAAATATAATTACCTCTTGTCACACACAGACTATGGTGTCGGTGTTGCTCAGTCCCTTTCTCACACATCACTCCAGTGACTAACTTGTACAATTGACTTGTAAAATATCAGTTATTTCAACTGGTGTCTTGAACGTGTTCCCATGTTAGTAATAGGGTGTCTCTAGCTCTCATACCTTGACACGCCTTGCATATCTGTCATATCTATTTGCAAAGCCTTCTGTCACTAATTCTTCTCTGCATTCCACGTCAGTGGAAACATTTGACTTTTAACAAACAAACAAGAATTAAAGGAATGAATGAGGTGTTTGATTGAATTTGGCAGGTACAAGTGTAGCTATAAATCATAAAAAAACTATTGTAAATTATATCAAAACACAAGCAATGACCACAGATTAACAATACTACCATTTTATGATGACAGCCATGTGATTCACATTTGTAAGAATTCAGTAGTTGCACTCCTGGCTCGAAACCTTTTCAGTACTTTTCCCTTTCAAAGAATAAAACATGTTTCTCATTTCATCTTTCCCAGGCCGTCAAAATGAAATGATGTGTTTGCGTTTGTTTGAAAGCTCGGTGAGTCAGACTCCACAGGGATCCAGGACTTGGCGGGAAGGCCGCTGGACACCAAGAGACTGACTGGAAGCACATTCAGCAAAGCCACGCTTAATTGGTGTCCAGAATCAGCACGTAACGTGACGATAAATGTGCGTGTATGTGTTTGTTAGATTTCAGGACTTCCAGCAGCTCTTTCCTTCACATTCGGACAGGCTCTTCAAGATCTCCAGGCAAGTTCTTAAGTGGAAGTCAAACAGAGGTTTAAGTGTGAATGCGGATTCAAAGAAAATATGTGAATGTGCAGTGGTGGAAGAAGTTTTCAGATCTATAAGTAACAGTCGAAATACTACACTGTGAAAAAAACTCAAGTGAAAGCGCTGCATTCAAAACCTTACTCAAGTAAAAAGTATGTTAGTATCATCAACAAAGTGTCAGTATCATCATATGTTTGTGGCGTTGCTATCCTGTGAGAACCATAAGTCTAAAAAGTCAACTTTTTATGAATACAGAAAAACAGCTCTGTTTTCATTGGCTGTCTCAGGGACTCTACTTGTAACCTTCCACCAACAGAAGCTAGTGCTAAAGTTCCCATGCCATGTGTAATCTTTGTTCTGTGTTGTCACAATACATCAGGTGACAGGCGACATGCAACTCAAAGCATGTCATCAATGCAGAAGCACACGATCATGTTGCCTTGGACATTTGAAGAAGGATGTGTCTATGTGGCCATGCAAGCGTTTGAATGTAACTCACACTGGGGTTAACTAACCGAAACCCATCGTTTTCTAAAAGTCAATCATGCCTTCAGATTAAAATACACTTTCCAATATAGCACAACAATGACGCGCCTGTAACAGAGCACAATGTTTGAAACAACCACGAACCAAAGAAGAAGATATTTGGTAAAATATAGTTTGAATTTTAATTATAAAAACAGCTTTCATACTGTATCAGCCACATAACGCCAGAGCAATATATGCTTCTATATTTTCCCATGGAAAGATGAACAAGAAATAATCATTACATTTAAAAAAAGAAAGGCAAAATAATGCAAAATGCTGTATTGAGCTTTGAAAACACAGACAATACTTGTGAGTTGGATCAGTTCATTGATGGTTTTAGTCTTTGCATGCAATATATTGACAATCCAGGAAACAAAAAGAATACTGACAGCCAAACGACAACTAACATAACATCATACATACCTATAATCTTTCATTTAATATAATTTCTCTCTAACAGTTTTATTTAAGTCATGTGTGCCTATTTAGACAACAATTAGAGTGCCTTATGATGAGGTCAATGACAGCGAGTCATGGTAGGCTAGAGACTGCATGTAAACACATTGTGGAGTGGTAGCCAGTGAAGCGTACGGGGGAGAACACCTGAGGAAGGAAAACTGGCTTCTTTCCAGAATAAAGCTAAGTTTCACTGAAAGCATGACCAGTATTGACGTTTCATTTGGTGTCGGGGCTCCCAGACGTTTAAAAATCTTGGGCAGTGACGTGTACCACCGTCACAGTTAGCTGGAAGACAACCTGCTAGTTAACTCACGGCTGGTTTGATCTGGTCTCTAAGCCACTCTGAGGCGCTTACTCTATTTCAGAAGCACAGACGTACTCATGTCGAATGATCCAATGACTCAGATTTCGTATTTATTTGTTTTAATGTTTAAACTACTGTTTTGCTTTATAATTGATTGTTTTTTTATTCAGTACCCTTTCGTATTTTCTATTTGTATATGATGAATGTTAAATGTAGGACCTCCATTTTAATACCAGACCAAAAGTCTGTGGCGATACATGTGTGCTGGGTTTCTTGTACTGAACCTCAGAATAGTTTCAGAAAACTTTATTTTAGCAGCACTAGCTCCTTTTCAACTACATCTCTATCCTAGTATTCTGATATAGCGCTACCAGATGCCACAAGCAGAATGAATGTCAGTGATATATTAAATTTAAAAATCTATTTTTGACTTGACACCTATTTGACAACAACATTTTGATGAATTTTAAAACTAATAACTGATCATTTTACATTATTTCAAATAATCTTTTGAAAAGCGCTATAATATGATGGAGGGCATTTATGTTAACTGTTGTTTTACCGCTCATCACTTTTTATTTATTTTATCTGTGAACTGTTTTACCCTGAGCGCCATGTGAACTGATTTGTTCGAGTTCACTTTTTTATCTCGAAATGTTTGTACAGTCTTTATTTGTGTAACCTTGATTTGTAAGTTGAATAGATTTCAACATTGGTATTCTTTCACTTGCTAATTTATAACATCACCCCAATGTGAAGTGCCCAATGATTCGTTGCCCAATGATTTGATTCGTGACTAATACATATAGAAATATAATTGAATGTTTGACTGTTGTCCTCCCATCATCCCTTCTCTCTTACAGACCTGCTGCATTCTGCTCACTGACTGACTGTGATTGCAGATTTTTCTTGTGGTTTGCTCTGTGTTCCTGCAGCTCCTCCCAGTGGCATCTTAGATATAACTATATATACAGTACAATGCTTTTAATGTGTGCTTCACTTTTTCCTGGTGAACTTGAAAAAGTCAAGAGGGGGCTGAAAACAGAAACACCAACACTGTGGTATGACTAATATTTATGAATGGGTTTCAATAGTAGCAACAGTGGCTAGATAGAGGAGGTGAGTGACTGCCACCTCGTCACTCCCTCCCTCCCTCCCCCTCTTACGCACTACTCACTGAACCAGATTTAGTGTTGCACAATAGGCGCAAACACACACATGCACACGGACACACACGCACACACGTGAATCAGGGGTCTTTGTGGAGATATTTATTCACTAAACCAAAGATTCATTTAAATGATGAAAGCCATATCCGCCCGATGACTTTCTCTTATTTCTCAGTGTCATGAATGACCATGATAGCAATGATGGTGATGATGATGATGATGTTGGTGATGATGATGATGATGATGATGATGATGATGATGATGATGATAAGGGAAAATTACTGACTGACAGTGTTGTGTGTTACTAATAAAAATCTCTAGTTCTGGAGCCCATATAGTCCATATCCATAATATTATATACATATATTATACACAATGTCATCAGAAAGACACATCAAAGACAAACATCAGGAAACAGGTTTCTGAAAAATAATTGCAGTGTTGAGTGTGGAGTAGATTCTTTGAACCAAATCTAAAAGGTTATTACAGATAAGATTAGATCTTATTTGTCAGAAGTATATGCCAAAGTAAAAAGGCTACTCCAGAAGTGTGTTGTTTATAAAAGGACAGTGGTTTCCTCTTTCTGTTTAAACATTCTTCCATCTTACAGTTGCAATCAATCCACAGGCGGAGAAAGAAAGAACCTGTTAGACATACATCTCTCATAGTCAACATGAATTATCTGCAATGGAATGAAACTACGTCAAGAACAAAATCACATTGTGTGGCCAACTTGCCTGATAAGAGCAATACAAACAGTCCACTTATTATTTCCATTCAAGTCAATGATAGCTTCTGGGGAAGCCATTGCCTATTCAGCTGCTCACAACACCTCCACCTTTTCCATGGTATGCACACATGACTGAGTCACCTGAAGAATATGAGCCAAAAAGGACTCACCTATTCTCCCTGCAGAATACACGTGGGAGAGATCTATTAAAACACGTTCCGTCTCATGTATTCAACACAGCAGTTCTGGAGATTTACAGTGTTTGACTCAAAACTTGCTGAAAAACCCCACAACATTCCAAAACCGCATGCATGTATGGGAAGCAGTGACTGCTTGTAATTGCAGGCTTTGTGAAAAGAAGTAACTCTATACACTTTAGTTCCACGTACGTGGACCTCATGGAGCCGATGGCGTAAGGTAGTTACGTCGGGCCCATGAGCTTACTATTATGATATTATTATGCACGTAGTTACTAGTGATAAAGCACACACACACTCAAACACACACAAATACAAACACACACATCATCATATCGTCTCGTCACATAATAGAGATGTGACATTAGACAATATCAACATACATATTACCCAGAAATCATCATTGCATATCTGTATGTGACAAAAATACCAAAGAAAGTATAAATTATCAATTTAGCCTCACTAAATATTATCTCGTGTTGATTTATTTATTATAGTTTATGCAGAATAAGCATAACATTTTGTTATTGCTACTGACAATTTTACCAAAAATTGAAAACCATGACGGAGATGGATTTGCGTTTTCCAGGACAAACATCATAAATGGCACCAGCTTTATGCCTATGCTATTTCATCTATTTCATTTCAACAAGCATGTCTCTGAAGTGACGAATTGAATTGCTTGTTGAGAACACATTGTTCCACACCAGATTAAATGAAACTCTCTGGCTCCAGAGTGGCAGTATTGTGTTCACAGATGGAGCATATGGTTCATATTAGAAATACGTCCCTCTAAATACATATAGGGGAACCTCACAAAGGCATGAACACTAATTCACTAGCACTTCATTTAATATGGGCGTAAGTTTCTCTTGGTCCTGTATTTCTTTGTACTAATTGTCCCAACTGCCAATCTTTCTTTTCGGTATAAATAGTGTGTGTTATATGGATCGGTTATCATGTTTTTTGTATGTTTATTGTCTCTGTACTCTCCAGCCCCTGTGTGGAGGGGACATGCTGGTCGACGTAAATGCATATTCATAAATCCAACAGAGACGTACTGGTGTTGGTGAGTCACAGAGAAACCTAAGGTCTCTGAGTTCAACATTTCTTTTCTTTTCCTTAATTTTACATTCTTTTTAAATTTGGCTCAGTTTAAATAGTCTGCAACATGGTGTACAGCCGAGGACATCGTAGTGAACTAAATTATTTCTCAATTTTTTTAAACATGTTTTATTGAAACGTTCACCTGGTAAGCAAAGTCAAATCTTTTTGTGAACACTTAATTTATTTTAGAGGACAGACAACAAGGTAGCAAACAACAGTAATGTGCAATTTGTTTTACTGTATCCATTGCAGAATACAAAACAAACAATAGGTTTTATATTTAAGGGTACATACTTGGTAAAATGAGTTGATGTGGTACATTTATGTACTGATGAACTGATGTGGAGATGCAACAAAAGAATAAATACTTGTCTTTGCAAGCTTTGTTGCTTTCAAATAGGAAAATGCACTTAATATATGTATTTTCTAGATGAAATCAATAGGAGTAACTATATTTAACTGTAGATAGGGTGTTGATGCAAAGATGTATTACAATGACAGTCTGAAGTGTCAGTGTCAGTGTCTAGTATATTTTTAATGTTAACCCTCCACCTTGTGTAAAAGCTCTCTAAAGAACAGCAGAACTATTGTAGGTTAATCCCAAAGGCACAAGGCTGACCTCTATCTTTTAAAAGAAAAGGCGTTGATCTAGTTTCACCCTGTATGTCAAGCCGAGAGCAGTGATCCAATGATCCATGATCATGTAACAGAGCGACTCTGAATTTAGCACAGATACACAATCCTCCATAGAGGCACTGAAATTAATCACCCATGCAAGATTTTCTTTCAGAAATGTTTCTTCTTAGAGAGATTATTCTGGGCACTATACCCTGTTGTTGTTGTTGTTGTTGTTGTTGTTGTTGTTGTTGTTGTTGTTGTTGTTGTTGCGGACATGCACTTGGTGTGTGACTTGTGGCTAACAAATACATCAGTTCTCCTCTGTTTTGACCATCTTACCATGTAAGTTTAGTTAGATACGTAGTGACTGTAAGTAGTTGCTCAAATACATTTTTAGAAAAGAAGGCAATGAACCGGTAATAATAAGACCCCACCTGACGTGGGTGCCTTGTGTGCCTGAATAAAAATGTCCAGTAATCCTTTAAGCCAATAAATACAGGATGCAGCCAGAGAGATGAAGGACAGTAGTCAAACACAGTTGCATGAGCTGTCCCAGAAAATACCTTGAGGGTGTGGAGGGCATACACTTTTCCATTTGCACTGCAGTGATTCAGCACTCAGCTAAAGGAAAGCTTACAATGGATCATGTCAGGAAAAAGACAAAGAATTAGGAGTGCCTGAGGTATTTCTTTTCACGCTGTAGCTTGTGGAAACATATTGTATGTCCTGAAATGTATCAGATGAATGTATGTTGTTCTGAGGTGATACCTAAGAATATGCACCATTAGTAACTTCACACAGGATAATGTAAAGCTGTGCTGGTTGTCTACCTTACAGCCAGTCATCACTGACCACAATACAACTCCAGCTTGCAGGAAGATGTCACAGAGACCCATGTGTACAATTAAAACCTTTGTGGGTGTTTGCGGTGATGAGAATAATGGGTGCTTTCTTTCCATGATAAAAGCAGTAAAAGTACCTTTAAGTACGAATCACAATTTGGATGTACTTCACTTGAGGTTTCTATTCTATGATATTTCTACTTCACTACATGTCAGAGGCAAATATTGTACTTTACAACAGTTGTTTGACAGTTACTTTGCAGATCAAGAATCAACACATAAAACAGATGATTCATTTATGAGGTTTGAAGTTAGATTGAACTACACAACTTGACATTAACTAACATTAAAATGCTGCATACATTTAAGCAATAATACTGCAATATATTCATGAACGTATTAATGTAACACTCTGATGGAGGCAATTTTGTATTATTAGTACTTTTACCTTTGATACTTTGAGCACATTTTGCAGATAACATTTCTGTACTTTGGTGTAGACATTTGAATGCAGAACTTTTTTATTTTTACATTGTCTTACTTTACTTCTAAATCAAATCAATCAAATCATTTTACCCTTAACTTAACTATTGTACCTACCTTAACTGCCTAACCATGAAGCATTTACCATGCTGTTTGCGCTCAATATTTTTAGATGCACTTCTATTTTTTTACCTCTTATCGAAATGCATTATTTTATCCCAAAAACATATTTGTGTATTAAAACACTGAAGAAAAATGATAGTTTAAGAATGGAGAAGAGACTACAGAGTGATTTCTGTGTTGACTATAATCAAGAGGCACATGATAAAGCATCACAAGATATCTCCCACCAATAGACAGCAGTGTTTTGTCCTTTCAAAGGTTTTGATCATGTGTTCATTTTCATGCGAAACTATGCCTGGAAGAACTTTGAATTCCAGATAATATCGCTTTATTTGAGAGTTTATCTCAGGGATATGCGCACTTGTTTTAATTAACTCATAATGTGCTGTTTATAATGGTGAAATGTAACACAATAGATTTCGTGTACTGCTCTTGATTAGTGTTGTACATAAGATTATCAGCTGCCTGATTAAGTGATTTATTAGATTCTCCTCATATAAAAGAACGTTTTGGAAAAAATAAAGCGTTTTGCTCTCTCTTTCTCTCTCTCTCTTTCTCTCTCTCTCTCTCTCTCTCTCTCTCTCTCTCACATTCTCTCTCTCTTCATTGGGTATGGTCAGGCCTTTATCTAGTTGAGGCTTCTAATTCCTGAAGTGAAATCCTCTTAGGATCTATGCTCTATTTCTGTTTGGTCTACAGGGTCTTTTTAAAATCTCCCTTAGACCAAGCTCATTGGCTGGAAAAGACACAGGCATGCACACAAAATCACACACCATCCAACGACAGATAGCTCAGTGAAGTGCTCGAGTGTAGACCAGCGCAAGGTTAACGACTGACAAAAAAGCAGGACTGAACTGTTACTGGTAAGAAAAACTTTATTGATATCTTTTATTTTGGGAAGATAATGGAGTGGACTCGTGTTTGAAATATGTAGAAATATGGAGTTTCATTTTCAATGGATTAAATGGGAGATAGATTATTCTGTTCGTATGTTTTTACATGCATTTGAGATCGATTTTGAGGACCATCTTCAGTTTTCGCGTATATAATTTGCCATTTACATTTTGTTGCAACATTGGGTATCGTATAGAGAGTTCTTTTTTTGTTTGTCTGTTGCAGAGCAGTAATCCTCTTAGACTGCATTAATTCAATTAGTGTGAGACTCATTTGGTATCCAGTATCTCTGTCACAGTGCAAAGATTTAAAATCTGTCGTGATATTTGGGGATTTTTTTCTTTTTCCGATGCGAGGGTCCAAGGATGATGTGTGTTGTATTGATTGTGAGGGCTTTACAATTAATTTTAGGATTTGTGATATTCACACATCATATGAATTACCTCCTTTAACTATTTAAATCTGATTTTAAATTTTTTATCTTACAGGTAGCTACCCAGAAAAAATGTCTGACAAAATGCTTGATTTGGAAGAGACCGCAACCCAGACAGGTGAGTGAAAGCAGTGTATTCAAACATAACACAGTAACTTAATGTGTTGACAACCTGGTGACCTTTCTTTGTTCCTGTGCGTTCAGCAGTGAGTCTGGTCAATCTTTGCAAACATAAATTTTGGTTGTAAGTTATTCAGAAGTCTTCAGAGAAATTACAAACAGAAAAGCATTGGCATTGATTTCAGAGCAATTAGCTCTAAATGCATAAGAGGACGACCAAAGCAGAGTTCAGATTTGTAAAGCTTTGGCAGTTTAACTGGCGCTCGAATCGTCTTTTTGTTACGCAACAGTGGCGCAATTAGTGCACTTCCTAGAAGGTTGAGACGAAGCTTTCATACCCAAATTAAAACAGGAAACAATACCCACCAATGACTCATAGACTCACATTGTCATTTTACACATGATTAAACCAGTGATTTAGCTTGAAGTCCAAAATATTATTGATTATTTGGACCTTGTGAGCAAAGTTTAAGAATGCAGCTTTATAAACCAAGTTGCTCTTGGTGGACTAATATTGAATTGTGTTTGTAACCAAAAATGTTTTCCTTTTTTCTCACCTCTTTCAGCCCTAAAATGGTCTTTTTAAAATAGTTATAATAATAATTCATATTAAATATTAAATATTTATAATAATACAACATATGTTTTATGCAGATGCATTTTCTGAATAGAGTTACAAAAGGTCAAAGTTATTCAGTAAAACTGAATAAATAAAGAAAAGAAAAAAACAGTTGAATAATGAGGAGCATACAAAAGTAAAAACCAAACAGAATCAAAGATTTTCTAAATAAAAAGAAAACATTTAAAAGATGCTACAGAGTTGGCACTCGTCACGACCCTTTAACAACTGAATACTATTTGCCTTCTCTACAGGTCCAAAAGGAGTCATCAATGACTGGAGGAGATTTAAGTTGGAAAGTATGGACCAGGACAACTTGCCAGCTGCAAAAAAGGAACTGGTGAGACAAATGTCATCTCCGAGCAGACCAAAAGATGATACCAGAGCACAGATTAACCGCAAGGTACAACCAAACAGACCACACACTGGACTTTAACTTTGCTTTTGTTGTTCGTTGCTGTATTCTCCGAAAGACCAGAGGGCTTACAAACAAACTGCACTGTGACAATGAGTGTGACAGGCAAAATGTCAGAAACCAACCACCTCAATGCCAAGGAGGAATAGTTATGAACTACTCCTATATCATATTCATGGGCTACTCTATTGTCATTTTACAAGCCCTGATAGAAGTCAAGTGTTAAATGTATTATAATGAAAAAAAGCTTGAATATCCTGTAAACAATTTGATTTGGCTGACAAGATATTTACTCAAATGTAGATTTTTAAGACCTCCCATTTTAGTGACCTGACGTATGTCGGTCCAACAAACACAGGACTTTCAACCAAGAGGTTGTTGTGGTTTTGTTGCCTAAACCTGATGTTCGTGGTGATTTTCCTAAACTTAATGTTCGTTTTGTTACCTAAACCTAACGTAGTAGTTATTTTAAGCCTGACTAAGTGGTTTTGTTGCCTAAAGCTAACATTCGTTCCGACCGACACAAAAGAAATTGTGTCCCTGTACACAAACCTAATAGATTGCATTTTGAGACTATTTCACAAACTGCCATGAGACTGTGTTGAAATGAGATGCTTAACCAAACGCGCGACAACTTGCTGACACTTCGTGCACGACATCCATGTGCACAAAGCGCAAGCCGGAATGACGTAATTTTGTGGCACGGCCACCATTGATGTTTAAAGAGAACTGGATACTGCTTTGGGGGCGGCACTCCATTCATTCCTATGAAAGCTGCTCAGTGGTGCATGAGTCAAACACATTTTTTTACAGCTTTTAGGAATTTTTGGGCCCCATGCCATCACTTGATGGACTCGGAAATTGTTGTTACTACTTGTTTAAAAGCCTGGCACTCTTTCTGGCGCCGGCTTCACTGCTGAGTAAAAACCAAGCTTCATCATGCTAATGTTGCACTGGTTACAGAAAATGAGCAGAACAGCAGGCAAATTACAAATAATGTACTTCCATGGCCAATATAAGTTCTAACTTTTGTGTTGATATCATTTTTTTCAGATGAGTGTCCAAGAATATGAACTGCTTCAGGAGGAGGATGAGGGATGTTTAAAGAAATACAGAAAACAATGCATGCAGGATATGCATGATAAACTCAGCTTCGGGCCCAGGTTTGAAGGTGTGCATGACCTGGACAGTGGCGAGGCCTTCCTAGAAGTCATCGAGAAGGAGCATTACAGCACAGTGGTGGTTGTCCACATCTACAAGGTTGGGGTCAAAGGTTGTGAGGAGCTCAACAACTGCCTGGATTGCCTGGCCACTGAGTACCCCACTGTAAAGTTCTGCAGGATTGATGCTGTCACATCCGGTGCTGCCGAGCGTTTCTCGGATGATGTTTTGCCAACGCTGCTGGTGTACAAGGCTGGAGAACTACTAGGGAACTTCCTGGCCTGCATACAGCACCTAACTGAGGAGTTCTTTGCCACTGATGTGGAGGCCTTCCTCAACAGCTATGGCCTGCTGCCAGAGAAAGAGTTGGCTGGTATGGAAGCTGAAGAGGAAAACGATGTAGAGTAAACAAAGAGTTTGGCTGCTGAAGGAAGCTGTCTTGGAAGGCTGGATAGAGAGCGATGAAAGACATAGGACAAATAGAAAAACCATAACATCTCCACAAGCTCACTGGTGTTTGAGAATTGTTCTCCAAATGAGAAATGTTGCATCCAGTTGGTGAAGGAACCTTGATGTCCCGAATACGAGTGCGGGTTACAGTAAGGTGAGGACATACAGCTTTTATTTGTGAAAATATATCACAATTAACCTCACCACCACCCAAGCAAAAGCCAAAACCAGGTTAACTGTACGTTAAAATAATTGCAATGTCTTATTTTGTAATCATAGACGATATTACATGATGTATGTAGTTGTACTTGATGTAAAAATGTATTAAATCAAATCATTTTTGTAGCATTTGTTTGGGTTGATCTGTACATAAGTTATTTATAAATCCAGGGTTTTGCAAAGTAACATTCTCAATATTTAAACAGGTGTATACTTCATTTATCTGTGGTGTTTTTGCCAAGATTTATAGATAAATAAATCCTTTAAAGGACAAATAGGACAGGGACTATTAATGCTTAAGAGGCCAAAGAACTCTGGATGTGGAAACATTTTTGTGCATGTGTTCCATCTGTCCAGTACAACATGACCTACCTGCTTCTTAAGCCAATGTGGTGGGATGTGCATATTGTGTCTGGAAAAAAAGATTCATGAGTCTCTGGTGTTTTACCATCATCAGTGAAACATCATCAGTGAAACATCATCAGTGAGGAGTTTTCCCTTGTCTGTGTATTTTATGTTGTAAAAGTGGGAGAAAGTCATCAGACTATACAAGAAAGGAAACCATTAGTTTTGGGTTTTCTTAGTGTGATGTGACTCAGCAATATCAATATATATTCTCATATTTGATTTTACCATGGGGTTGGTTCCCATTTTAAACTGTGTACTGTAACATGTTGAAACAAAGCCTACTATACATGTTGTCAAGAATAAAAATGAGACATAAATGAGAAAACATAGTTACATTTTGCATTTTATTCAATTGTGGTACTAGCAGGTCTGCTGATTGCCTGGCAACCTCACAGTGACAACAAGATGCTTGGAATTCAAGAAAGTAGCCGAACCATAACCTTTGTGTTTTTAACGCTGTGGCTTTTGTGCTGAATAAACAAACAAGATATAACGCGTTACATAGAGAGCTTTAAAGGCGCTTTTGGGCAGAGGAAGGGTTGTTTTTCCCACTGTTTCCAGTCTCCGTGCTAAGCTAAGCTAACCACCTGGCTGTATACCTTCATTTTCAGCCCACAAATAATTAGAGAGAGGTATCAATCGTCTCATCTAACTCTTGGTAAGAAAGTGAATAAGCCCCCTTGAGGCACATTTTTTGATTTATGATGTCCAACGAATAAATAAAACTGACTGAAGGTTATTTCCCAAAATGCTGAACTATTGCTTTAAATGTGAGACAGCTTTGCAAAACTCACCTCCTCTTTAATCACCACAATTCTATCACCACCGTTATCTTAAGATTGTACAAAGAGATTCAGCCAAGAATGAGGCTCCACCATCCAACTGATATCTCTTCCCCACCAACCAACAATGTCATGACTCCTGAGGGGGGTCCTTACATAACCCCTCTGACCTTCTGACTTTCTAAATTGCATTTCTACTTACCGGTATTTAAGACAATTTGCAAGCTTTTTCAAAAGAATATTATCTTACCTCAGTGTATTTCAAAGCAAAGGCACCAAAGGAGGAACCCTGCAAAATGCACTGATGCAGAGTTAAATAGCACAGCAGACGACATCTCTCCTGTTGAAGCAAGCTGCCACATGTTAAATATCCTCATCTCTTCGTCTTGTAGCATAGACTTGACTCCCCTGTGACCCCAATGAGCTGCAGGCATGCCAAAACCAGACTTGCAAAACTAACCCACACTCTGATATGTCGTGAAGTTAATTAAGTTGCCTCTGTACTGTAGCTGCCAAACACATTACCACAAAAACACATCCACTGCTACGGTGGGACACAGAGGTTTGTAATAAAGGTAGACCGTCGTTACACAATTATATTCATAAAAATCATGATGAATGTGTAAGTTTCTATATTATCAAAAAAGAGTCAGTTCATTTTTGTCTTTTAAAACTTGACGGCAATCATAATCTCTTCACTTGCCAGCTAGTCTCGACAATAGATGTTGAGTTGTTTGATTCCTGCTTCCTTTTATCTTCAACTGAATTAACGATCTCTGCAGTGACGCAGCCTCACCTTTACATATGATATCAGACATCAGCAAGTAATGCTTCATCGAAGAGTGTGACTTGGTGATGCATCGTGCAGAGATATTATGCTGAGGTGATCAGACCAATCTTTTTACAGGATTAAAGACAAAAAAAGTGTTTCAGTCATCTCAATCTCACTGTTGAATTGATCGATATGAGGCCAGACACAGTGGCACGCTTTATGCCTTTCCAAAGCACCTCAGAGCACATTCCAAGGTGTCTACTTTTATGTGGTTTCATGTAAGTATACTTCCATTTATCTTGGATGTGTTGCCTGCAAAGGAGGACTTTATTTCTAATTCCTCAAAATGCAACACTTAGTGAACTGTGACACGCTAACACATACCGCGGTAATTCTCTCAGGATGTACATTTCTGTCTGTGTTTCCACAGTACCACATCTGGCTCGGCTTGCATAGCCTCTGGCTGGTAACACCTCATTTCTTCACGGTAGCATGTTTAAGATGTATCAAAACCTTTTGGATACCTCCCACAGGAGCTTTCCGAGGAGTGCGAGGTTTCTTGGGATGCCCAAACATGTCAGCAAGACAGCGGCTGACCTAGACCACAGCCCTGTATGCAAGAGTGGCAGCCAACTAGCCAAAACACCCTATTTCTACTCAGACAGTTGCATGTGTGCCACCACTGGCCCACAATGTTCCCACCAACTACTTATACCAAATAATATGCCTCCGAGCTAGCAGACATGTACAGCATGTGTGGCTTTCTTCCAACAGGGTTTAGGGTTCAGTGAGTGCAGCAGAAGCCATTGAGAGTCCAACCAAAGGTTCAGAGGAGCACCACTTCAAAACAAGATGCCTCATGTGTAAACTCAGAATAAACAACAAACCATTAAGAAGTGAGATTGCGTATTTTGCTTCAATATTCTGCACAACATTAACACAGCCAAAGCATGTGCCTCTTGTGAGGGGTAGGTGTAATGAGTTATCTGCATCACAATTACAGTACAATTCAGAACAGCTTTTGGATGTTGCAGATTTGAGGGTGTTTTTGGTTTTACCCAGTTACCTCAGGGAACTTGCGTCTTGGAAACAGGCTGTGGGGGTGCATGATTTGACTCATCACTCCCCTCAAACAAATGTTTACCTCAATGTTTACCCCAGCAATGACCACCTGATCCCACCCCCACATCTGACATTTTCATTCCCCCTTTGTTTATACTGCTTCGTCTAATTGGAGAACTGTTGTGATTTTTTGTGTTTGGACTCTTGGAAAGTCCAGCTGCCACGCTCTACTTCACCCACATAAAAACTATTTCACTGAGGTGATGTCACGGCAGTGGAGACCTGGATTGAGGCCCCCGTGACCAAACATGGACAGCGGACGTGGGTGATATGACATAACCACGAACTGTATTTACTAGCTGTCATCAGAAATGTAAACATATTTTAAATTGCTTTGTTTAGATATTTGTAACTTCCTCGTGACTCATTATTTTTAACGATGAAATGATGATGCAAATGTTATCCTTTGACTCAATTTACTCCTGATGGGATTAAACTTGTAAGTATTGTGAAAAACAAACTACTTTTCATATGAGTGGCTAGGTACAAATCAACACAGAATGCTAGCGTGCTATTACTAAAACAAAGGTGGAGTGAGCAAACAGTTAAAGATCACATGAGGGAGGTTGGAAGAGATAAGAATCAGAGGTATGAGGATGAGAAACACAGCTGAAACCGCTGCAGGAAATAAATTACAGTGCACATACCACCCCCACATCACAGTCCACCTTTGGGTTGGTCTTACTGGTGTTTCTCACGCTAGGTTGACTTTACTAATACCGGTAGTTTAAATGAATGAATGGACAAATGCAGGGATGGAGGAAGGGATGGGTGGGTGGATAAAACTGACTAAATCTTTACACATCTCAAGTTCTTTTGAATTGCTGTCAAGATGACTGGTCACTGCATTTGTTAGCCAATGTTGAAAGGAACTTGAACCACACCTCAACTCCCTCAAACACCATATATTGCAGGGTGTTCTGTGTGTGTCCATGCTTCTGGGTTCCACTCTTATGACAAGTGCAGACAACAACCAACATGACTGAGTCAGATCAAGAAGTTTTGCCCAGCAATGTTGCTATAGGTACATCTTGGTAACCAGGCGTGACAGTCGAGTGTAATAAAAATAGTTCTGCTGCCTGGAGCAAACGTCTGTTTAACACTTCATGTGTTCGTGCCATCAGTCTTCTTTTCTTATAGAAGTATCACCATGGTTGTGAACCAATAAACCACTGAGGTATTTGTAAAACAGGTCCAGGCAAGGTCTGAATACCTATCGGGTGTATGTCATAGGGACAAAGTTAATAAATGACTGAAACTGTGAGAGCAATTAAAGCCCAGATATATTAGTTGAAACTTAAAGTATATCAATCTAACTAAAACTATAAAGTTTCTGTACACATGAAAACATGTTGAATGAATTCACCCTGAAAGATCCTCTGAGGAATTTCCAAAAGAATCCTCTGATATAACATTTTATATGGTCTGCTGTTAATTGCCTGGAATTGACTAATTTGCAGTTTTTATAATCTATTGTGTGGCATATATGATCCTGTTATTTACTTTAATAACTTTGTTTATGAAGCTTTGAAAGGGATGAAGACAAGATCAGTTACTTTAAAGCCCTTTAATGACACAATTACCACTGGGGTTGTAAGAATATATGGCATGTTTTCAAGATAAAAAAAAATGTCCAATCTTTTTTAGTTTTTTTTGACAAAACAAATGTGTAGTATGTTTGTAATGTAGAACATAAACTCTTCTTAATATCATTAAACCCCACAAATTCCCACAAACATTCTTAAAGACATGACCTCAAGACATGTTTTCAAAGGCTTATGGCGCTGCATGGTTTCTAAAATCATCAAAACCATCAACAGCCCGAATCCTGACCTTCTTAATTACATTGTATGCTGTTTTGCATTATGTTATGTTGCACGTTATTTTATTATAACTAGAATGTATCAGGATCCCAACATCCTTTGCTGAATTACATCCTGCTTCTAAGTCACACACACACACACACTAGTGTGCTTGCACACACTCAGCTGTCTTTTGGCTCCATCTGCTGACAATCTTTGGCAATTGAGTATTACACCAGTCAACACCAGAGGTCAACATAAAGGACAAATCCACATTGCTATTTACATTTTAATTAGACATCTTTTATTTGTTGAAGTGATTACAAGTGATTTCATCCTGTAAAATTATCTGTAGAAGAAATGCATTGATTGAAAGTTGATTTCTCACCTTGGAAACTGTACTATTACAAAAAATGTTAAATCCACTAAAACTCAATAGCTTTCTTTCAAATAAAAAAAAGTTTGAAGGGAAGTGAACCCATAATTTCATTCTTAGGTCAGGGGTTGACAACAGAGCTGTCTCCATGATTATCAAACTGAAATGTTTAAAGTCTAGACGAGTAAGTGGACCACGACTGTAGTCTTGAAATTAGCTTCAATTTAAATACTGTACAATACTTTGTATTATGCATTACAAAATTACAAAATATGCATTACAAAATTACAAGAAAGTCCCTCAGGATTATGTTTCTGTTGTGATGGAGGCATATAGGAACACTATTTTGCAGCTATTTGCAGGTATTTCAAATATATATATATTTTCTAAGAAATACAACTCCCATAATGCTCCAGGAGCGATGACGGACTCAAATGTCAAACTGCGCCTGCTCGTACCGTGGTCGGAAAAATGGCGGCACTGCTGCTGCAAGAGTTTGATGGTTCTGAGATATCTAAGCTACCAAAAACGATTCAAACCAAACTCGAGAGGATCCTTTCGGAGCAGCAGTATGAAATCGATTGTTTAAAAGCACAACAGGAACAATTCCGTGTTGACAGCGGTAAGATATTGCCTGGTATTATGTTTACCATCGGTGCTAAATGTTTTGCTTTGCTCTACATCATGCACGCATGCCGGCTAAAGAGACGAAGTAGCTAAAAGTTGATATCTTCGCTATGAGCAAACTGGCAGATTAACCTCCATATTGTTAATTGTTTTACATGTCTATCAATGGCTATGGGAAGTTGGACGAAAGCTAGAGCTATCTAACACTGCGGTCTGTGACCACAACTTGACGCTAGCGTTAGCTTACCTACTGAGCTAACGGTAGCGTTAGCGTCAACAAGAGAACGTAGAACGAGAAATAAGTAACGGTATGACATATGAACACCAGTCAACTGATCATTTTAACGTTTCGTCTTCCACCCTCTTCTTACAGAACAACAATTCTTTGAGAAAGTGAAACAACTTGCTCAGTGTCAAGATGACTTTTTGTCCCAGAGTCAAGAACATTTTAAACTCAAAGAGGAGTTTAAAAAGCAAGGTAAGAGTGAACTTACTACAATGTTACATACGATTTTAACTCTACTTAGTTTCTCTGGATGGCATTACTTCATGTTGTGCTTTACTTTAAACCTCCCTTTTTAGAAGAGGATCTTAAATGTGTGCGTGAGAAGAACGGAGAATATGACACCGCACAAGCGAGGCTGTCATCTGAGCAGGTAGGAGAGACAACTCTATCAAATCAGTCATACTACTGCTTGGTTATACTCTGTGTCTACGTTTTAGGATTTTGTAACAGTTAACAAAACCTTTGTCAAATGTAGTGATCGTTGTCAGAAGTAGTGCCTTTATAAAAGTTACAGCAATCGTTGCTGTCTACACTTGAGTCATAGTGTCAACACATTGATCTTAAAAAGTTGTTGTCAACAACACGATGTTAAACCCTAAAGTGTTGAGAAACTATGTAAATGGACTAGTAGTTGTACACACTTTTTCTAGTCTTCCTACCACTCAAAGCGATTTTGACACTACATGCCATTCACACCCATTCATACACTGATGGCAGGAACTACCATGAAAGATGCCAGCTGTCCATCAGAACTATAACATTCACACACCGCAGACACAGCCTATGGGAGCAATTTGGGGTTAAGCGGGACGACCCGCTCTCCTACTGAGCCACAGTCTCCCCATGTATTGTTGGCTTTTTGGGAAAGTGAAGCATGATAAGCAATATGTCAATGGTTTACACGAGGTATATTTCGTTGCCGTGTTTGAATTGCCTATGGGTGTACATGCAGAGGACAATATTTTGGAAAATGCAAAATAACCAAATATGTTCATGAGTTGGGAGAGTGGACCAAATGTTTTGAATGAACTAGATGGTTTAACTAAGGGTTGTGTTGATGTCACTAAAAGTCCAGATATGGTCTGAAAGTGTTTACTTGTTAAGCAATACCAGCAATCACTATGGTTAAATAATGCTTATTTTTTTAAGACTTTGCTGGCAAAGGCCAAAGAGGAACTGGAGGCAGAAAAGCGAGAACTTGTGCGAACACTGGAGAGGAGATCCTTGGAAGTGGAGCATTTAAATGGTATGGAAAGATGGATTAGTCTGGAGACATTTGTCAGAACTGTTTCTTTCCATTAGTACATGCTTACCATCATTTGGACATGGCAATTATCATTTCTGTTGCATCCCCAGATGACTTCAGGCAACTCAATGACAAGTTGGTGGAGGTTAACACCTCTAAGATGGCCCTGCAGATGAAGTTGGATGAACTTGAATCGGCTGAAGTCAACATTAAAGTGAGCGACATTAAAGGATTGTTTGAATAATATCGTGATATCAGATTTGTTCTCAGGGGGAGAGACTTTGTACACAGCTATTACCTAATACTATACTGCAAACGTGTATCCTTTGTTTTATCCTTAAACAAGTAACTGAATGAAGTTTTGGTGGTTTGCCGTTACAGTACAAGGAGAAGCGTATGATACAAGAGAAGGAGCTGTTGAATGGCCAAACGTCTTGGCTGAACCAGGAATTGACGGCTAAGAGTGAGGAGCTGCTGTCCCTGTCCCGACAGAAGGGAAACGAGATACTGGAACTGAAATGCAACCTGGAGAACAAGGAAGATGAGGTATGCCTCTTTTTATTTCCATAAAAGTGTTTAAAAGGCCAAATGATATGGAGAAACGCGCTATTATGGCAGTAGCAACAAATACTGTGATAAGGATAGCATGTCAATATTTGAATGTGTCTATTTACATCACATTAAATGTAGAGCTGGGTGTGATGCACTAACCATAGACCAATAGTAACAGATACATTGTGGATACTTTCTAAACAGTCACCTTCTCCTCATACTATGGCTATAAGCAGTTTCTCTTTGTATTGAGTTCATTAAAGCACGTTCTTCAGTTATGAATGATTACCATTATCTCTTATAGTCATTACGTCTTTTTTTTGTGACTTTTAAGTTGAACAGACTCCAAGACCAAGTGACCAGTTTGAAGACTTCCAATGAGCACCTTCAGAAACAGAATGAGGACATGATCAGCAAACTGAAAGAAGTATGTTTGTGGTATTTCTTACAGCCTATCCCAAGTATTTTTGTCGTCTTCTTATATTTATATTCTCCAACAAAGTGATCAGTATTGTAGCACTCAGTGTGAAGTTTAATCATTGAAGTGTGTGTGACCACATCTTTGCTCATTCTAGGCCAGGGAACAACAAGCCACCATGGAGGAAAAGTTCAGAAACGAGCTCAATGCCAACATTAAGCTTTCCAATCTATACAAGGTTTGTATACTTATGACGGACGACACGCTGATTGGGGTGCTCTACTGCGTACCACCGAAGCATTTAATCCTAGTGATTGATTCCAGTTTACATGGAGCATCCCTGTTTCACATTTTCAGAATATGCCAGCGCAACTCAAATGTTTTGGCTTATTTATTTCGTTATTTATTTAGTTATTTCGTCTTGAAGACAAAGTAAATGTCCCATGTTTCTTTCATCTGTGCTTTTATTGTTGCGCTTTATATTTACAGTGACTGTAATGATTCACTGTATGTCATGGTTATGTTGCTGTTATTTTGTCAACTCTAACCCTGTTGTGGTTGCAGGGAGCATCAGCAGATTCTGAGGCAAAAAGTGAAGAGCTGGGTCAGGCAGTGGAGGAGCTGCATAAGCTGCTGAAAGATGCTGGAGAAGGTGCGAGGCTATGACAAAGTGACCACAACTACCGTTTTCATTATATTGTTGTTGACTTCTTCCTAGAAGGAGAGCGTCTGAATGTGCTTGTTTGTTTGCCAGGTGGCTTAGCTTATAACTTAGTCTCCTGTTGTTGGTATTTCCTGACGTTTGCTCGGTTTACTCTTTACGCCACAGCCAACAAGGCCCTTGAAGAGAAGTTGCAGGAGATGAATGGTGCCACAGACAAGAGTGTGGCCGAGCTGAAGGAGAGGATCCAGGGTCTTGAGAAAGAGTTGGACAATGCCAATGAGCTGCTATCAAGTTCTAAACTTAGAGGTCTGTTGGGTTGATTCTGGTACAATATTAAGTTTGCTATGGATTTTAATATAAATGACCTGTGGTCTCTCTACTATTTGAATTCCCAGGCCCTATTCATACAACATCCGTGATCACGGAAGAGCAAATGACAACAATGTCTCCAACAGCAGCAGCTGTATCCAAGATAAGGCCCGGCATGAAGCTGACAGAGGTATGTGCAGCTGAATTTGAACACCAAAATTATTCTATTATTAACCTATTATATGATAATTTGCAAATTGGTCTGAGGAAATGCCTTGTGGAAGTTAGTTTTAGTGATGATGAGATACAATAGACTGCCACACTGGATTTCCAATATTACTTGATGTTATGCAGTATTATAGACCGTATGAAGGGTGAGCTTATGCTTTGTGTTCATTTAGAAACACCTCAGTGTTGGCCAACTGTATTTCGAGTGCACCATTATGGGACCGGTTTTAGTATTTTCTTGCCACGTGCTCATTAAACTGTTTTTAACCAACAATGAGCGCAGAAATCTTCTCCGCTAATTTTCCCCCTTTTAACTGTCTTATGCATTTTCAGTTGTACACCGCATATGTGGAGAGCCAGGAGCAGCTGCAGTTGGAGCGATTGGAGAATAAGCGAATCAACAAGTACCTGGATGACATTGTGCAGGAAGTGGAGGCAAAAGCCCCGATCCTCAAACGGCAGGGGGACGAACACGAGCGCATGCAGAAGTCCGTGGCCAGTCTTTCTGCCAAGCTGGAGCAGGCTGTTAAGGTGGGTAATGCAGACAAGTTGAATGTATGTTCAGTGGAATGGGATTTTCCATTTGATGAAATTGAATTTGTTTGTGTTGCCTTTACTTGTGTTCTATGGTTCGCACAATGAATAAATGAATGCACTTAATTGGAAACTGGTTGGTAGAGACTACATTCTGCATTTCCTAATGCCATCTGCGCTTACAGTCGACAAATGTTGATGTTTTTCATGTGCTTTTACTTCAGGAGGTGCACCGTCTGCAGAAGGAAGCCGATGAAGCTAACAAGCGCTCTACTGTTCTGGAAAGGGGCAACCAGAGGTGTGACCTGCAGCTGGGAGACATGGCTCAACAGGTGGGTGCTCCTCCAGTTAAAAGGATAATCCCGGTTATTTTCAAACAATTCTTATCATCCAATTTCGCCAAATTCATATTTTCTACGTCATCCTTGGTCTTTCCTGCCAGGTGCGTGTGCTGCTGATCGAGCTGGAAGAGGCTCGTGGAAACCACGTGATTCATGAGGAGGATGTGAGCTCGGCTGACATCAGCAGCACGTCGGGGGTGATCAGCCAACACTTGGTGACCTTCCGCGGTGTAGAGGAGCTACAGAAGCAGAACCAGCGTCTTCTGGTGGCCCTCAGGGAGCTGAGTGATGCCCAGGAGAAAGAGGAGTTTGAGGCCAATGGCGATAAGTACGTTGAAATGTGTGCCGATTTATTTTTGTTAACCCTTTTTGTTTGTTTTTTTTGTTTCTTGCCGTAAACAAACACATCTGTAAGTCGGGTAACTGTTTGTGAGGTCTCACGATACAAAATCAGTGATTGCTGAAGAACAAGAGTGCCAAGCATAAAAACACCCACATATGTGTTTTAGATTCATAGATCTATTATCGCAAGTAACCATAGATGTCAAACTGGGCTACGGCTAAGAAAGATGATCTGTTCCAGGCGTGGTGAACTGGAGCAGAGCTTCTACAAAGCCCAGCTTCAGCTAGAGGCTCTGAAGGAGCAACGCGGCAAGCAGGTCAAGATGACCGAGTCCATCGTGAGGCAGAGGGACATGTACCGTATGCTGCTGGCTCAGGCGACAGGAGTCTGCTTTCCTCAGCAGGGTAACAGCCAAGAGATAAACCAAGTTATAATCTGTTATTGCAAGACAGGGCGTCCTGTACGTGCACATTTAACGGCTTCAATTTCAAAGTGGCAGTTTCAGTCGGCTGGTAACGACTTGATACGGTGTTGTGGGGATTCTTTTTATTTGGCTGAACTTCTGAGTGTTTTTCCTTCAGGTACATCACCCGAGGAGTTTGCCCTAACCTCCACCCCGCGACGCTCATCTGCAACCATTCCTACCACCGGAGCGCCCACTGCACTCGTCTCTATGGCAGCAGAGTCTGCCGAAGCCTTGGGGGCCAAGGCAGCTTTGCAACAGGTGAGGAAACATCGACGTAAGACACCCGCAGGGGGATCGATATCAAGCGGTCTGTACACCGTGTGGTTTATGTTGAGCAGTGCCCAACGCGAGTTCCATGGGAATGGATCACTTTCAGTTACAGGCATGATTTCGCTTGATGGTGAGATTACTGTAAAGCACTCATGTCTGCAGCTGTTCAGATTTCTGTTCATTACGGAGCCGGGCAAGGCTATCTGTGGAACCGTATTTATGGATATTGTTACCACTGATGAGCTTGGCTCACTTGTTTCCGATATCTGCCACTAGATGGCAATGTGGCTATTTTGACAGAACAGCATTTGCTTAAATTATGTGCCCCAAATATTCTAACCTTTTTCTGCTCATGATGCTAGAGAATGATTTTGAGTGAAATGAAGAAAAAGCACAACAGTGCCAAGTGGGCTAACGAGAAAGAAGCTAAACTGAAAATAAATTAGGTTTATTTGGTTATTTTTATTGAAATGTCATCAGAAAATATAATTCAGTAGTAATGTGTATAATCCACAGTTGCAGATCTAGTTTTCACTGAAGACCAGTGATTAACCTTTGACCGCAGTCTCGTATGAATCGGTCAAAGGCCGTTGTAACCCGTTTGTTGTCCCTCATGAAAACGGTATTTCTCAGACAATAGCTAAACTGTTGACACTAAATGTAAATGTCTGGTTGCAGTTGCAGGAGGTGTTTTCCGCCTATAAGAAGGAGCGAATGGAGTGCAACAAGGCCATGACGGCGCAGAACGAGAAGCTCCAGGAGCAGCTCTCTGACCTTCACTCCCAGAATGCGAAGATATCGACCCAGCTAGAGTTTGCCTCTAAGAGGTAAGTTCGTTTGAAAAACCTTCTTCTGCTTTACTCAACACTTAATGTGTTGTTGTTTTAAAATATATAGGAGAGAACATAGGTCACTAAAAAGAATGTCTCAACAACATCAGGTATGAGATGCTTCAGGACAATGTTGAGCGCTACAGGAAGGAGATTGCTTCCCTCAGAGAGAAAGGACAGAAGATGGCCGCTGCCACGCAGAAGCATGAGCAGACCATCCACACTTTGAATGAGGATCTGAGAGCAGCCAAAGAGAAACTCACCATGGCTGAGGTTTGTCTTCGTTCCAGCAAACTTAAAATTTTTCCTAGTGATGTTTGTTTCTTTGCGTTTTATCATCACCGTGATGGAGGAATTGCGGTGGGGCTCGTATTGGACTTGTGACTGTTCGAGGAATTGTAGAGCCATCTAGACTTATTTCCACTTAGGGCCATGCTGAGAGCCTACGTAAGGAGAGAGACATGCTGAAGCTTGTGGAGTCCCAGCTGAATCAGGAGAGAGAGTCGATCCTGAGCCAACAACAGAGCCAGCACCTGCTGCTGACCAACCTCCAGGCTATTCAGGTAATCTAGAAATATGACATTTGTCACTCATTAGATCACACACACAAACCTAGTTCAAAATGATAACTGCTGTGTTCTTCTAGGCCACTCTTGAGCGTTCAGAGACTGAGACACATCAGCGTCTAAATGGGCAGTTGGAGAAGCAGGAACGAGAGATCTCCCAGCTGCAGAAGAGGCTGGAGCACGAGGTGGATCAGCGCCACCTGCTCAGCAGAAACCAGGAAGTAAGCATAATGTTGACTGGTTGCCCATCTGTTTGTTTTTTCTAGATTTTTCTACCTCAATCATGTCTGACTTAGTTAAGTTCAAAGGTGCTGTGGTGTACTGATGAATCGGTACTGTTTAACCCCCAAATGAAAGGAATGCATTCAAACCCAGACAGAGGAATAACAGGATTCAACAGTTTGCTTACTTCTCGATGTCACAGATCCAGTTGATGGAGACAAAGTGGCAGCTGGAGCAACAGGTACCAATACACCAGAGGACCAAGGAGCTGCTGAATGCTGCCGAGCTGGAGCTCAACGACGTCAGGCTGCAGTTAGGCAGCGGCGAACCACGCCACTCCCTGAGCTCTCCCACCACGCCCACTGTCAGAGGTTGGCATAAACATACTTACAGGCAAACAGACCTACGTCATACAACAGAACAATAAACAGAGCAATCCATACATGTACACGTATATATATGTATAGCATTTCCACTGGTTGTCTTCAAAATTTAAGCAAACAATTCCTAGGTTGACGTCATTGGAAGTCAAATTGTTTATGGCTTCTCGTAAAGTCTCGGTCTGTGTAATTATGGTGAACTACAATCAACATTAACACGCTAGTTTGCTTTTTTTTGGGAGTTAATAAGAGACTTAAGACTAGATTTTTGTTATCAACTGACCCAGTTTCACACTTGACCAACAACAAAAATATGATAGGATGTTGTAAGTTTATGAGATGGGAGGCAATAAAAGAGACATTTTTAGACATGAAATGTCTGAGCCACACTCTCTCAAATGTTTTTGGGTTTTAAGCACAGACTCCCGACAATGTTATTGATCCAAACCCCCCCCCCCCTTCCTAAAAGCGCATACTAATTGTCCTGTTTTCAAATGTCATCTCTGCTGTCTGACACTGATTCGTCCTGCTTTCAGGCCTGCCGGGGTCGGATCAAGACAGAGAGGACTTACAGGGCCGCCTGCGGCTGGCTGAGTCCCGGGCTGAGGAGCTAACGGAGAGCCTCAGGGTAGCCACCTCCAGCATGGAGGTGTACAGAGCCATGGCCCAGAGCCTGGAGGAGTCCCTGGACAAAGAGAAACAGGTGGAAAACAAACCCAAACTGCCTGTCAGTGCTTACATGTGCAGAAATTCATTGACATTACTTTATATTGCATGTCTTCATTTTCCTATGCACCTTTAACATTACACCACCCTTGAGTTTGACAAAAGTTGTTAGCATGCCGTATGCCAATGAAACAGATCATTAGTCTATATGTTAAATACACACATTTGTATTTTTTATTTAAAACATGCCGAACTTTTGGTGCAGATTATAGTTGTATAAAGTCTTTTAAATTTGCAAATGTCTAATGACCAGGTTACAGACCAGGCGCGCTCATCCATTGAAGCGCGTATGAAGGAGGCTGAGAGGCAGCACCGCAGGCTGGAGGAAAAGCTTCTGGAAGCAGAGAAAGAGAAACACATTTCAGAGGAGCAGAAGAAGAGAGCCCTGGCCTCACTAGAGGAACAGGTATATTACGTTTTCTTTCAGAATTAGCAGTTCACTGCAGTTTTTCCCCTCACCACAGTCGATCCCCAGAGCATTATATTGCTGTTCAGTTTTATACATGTCAAGAAAACTTTCTTTTTGTTTTGTGTCTGTCAGATGAACGGTCTGAGAAGAAGTCTCAGCGGCGCTCAGGCAGATCACCAGGCGGTGCTACAGCGAGTGGCAGTAGCTGAAGCCCAGCAGCAGCAAGCTCTACTGGACAGCCAGGAGCAGGTAAGAAGCTCTCATAGAGTTTAATATAGAGGAATTAGGGATGCCAATTTTTTTCTCTTTTGATGGATGACTCTTGTTAACTTATCATTAACTGACTAGATTAGTGCCTTAGGTGCTGTGGTTAAAATTCACCACAAGCCGCCCAACTGCAACAATAAGGGATGCTCAAATGCCAGCTGCAGTGTAAAGTGCAAAACAATCAACTCTCCCAAGTTCACCCGTCCAGGAGAGTTGGCAGCCATGGTGTTGTGGACACATGTCGCCACTCTATCCTTCTTAAGTCTGCAATGCATCAATTTGTAAAGCTGCGAGGTAGTGAACTGTGTGTCTGTCTGGCATACTCGGACAGTATTTGTCTGGTTTTCCAGCTAGCATGTTTCACGACCAACCACTAATGTTTCAAGTATAATAAACTTATTCCAATTAATTAGTGCAGCTCCAGTAATTAATATGGTTTTGCAACAAAATTGCCGCTGCACATAAATGATATTACTTAAACATGCAATGATTGTGTCGAATCTTCTTTGCCGTTTCCTAGGCTAAGCTGGCAGCTGAAGCGCAAGACAAGTATGAGCGGGAGATGATTCTGCATGCAGCAGATGTGGAGGCCCTGCAAGCTGCGAAGGCTCAGGCCGCGCAGGCCGTCCAGCTCAGACACCAGCTGGATGAGAGAGCCCAGCGAGTCGGCGCAGAGCTACTGGAGGCCAGGGTCTCCTGGGAGGAGCAGGAAAAAATCCTCACGGTGATTTGATAGAAGTGCAGGTCATGACTCGACAGGATTAGATATGTTTTAGTTGGAGACAAGAGCCCAACAAAAACATCTCGGGGCCATTTGATTTCAATTTATTGGTTTTATGGTTTTTTCCAACTACGTACGATATTTAAAGTAAATTAGCAATTTTGATTTCAGTCTTAATATCTTTGCTCACAATATAGGAGGAGATGTCAAAGATGGAGACCCGCTATGAGGAGTTGCAGAGGCAGAACACCCTTCTGCATGAGCAGATCCAGACAATGAGCAGCAAGATGGCTGACAAGTTGCAACGTGCTGTCAATGAGAGTCCAATGAACATCTCCCTGACCGAGGAAGGCAAATCTCAAGACCAGGTCCTTGAGATTCTGAGGTAACGCATGTTTATGCCAAATCACAAAATCCTTTCGTGTAGTTGAGAAGCCTTGGAATTATGCTGCTCACCGGTGGTTTTGTTCCTGTCCTTCCACCTTCTCCGCTATCTTTGATACCCTTGTTTTGTTTTCCATCAAAGGTTTGTGCGGCGAGAGAAGGAGATCTCAGAGTCTCGTTTTGAGGTTGCCCATGGGGAGAGTTTGCGCTACCGTCTGAGGGTGGAGCATCTGGAACGAGAGTTGAAGGAGGTGCAGGACAGCTTGAGTGCCGCAAAGGAGAGGATGCAGGTGCGTTTTTGTCCGTACATTTATTTTTCTCCTGTCCACTGACCAATCGTATCTGTGGATTTTCTTTATTATTCAATTGAGTTGTAAAGAAATCCTCTCTTTGCTCACTTTCCTCAAAGTGCGATCAAGAACCGTTTCCTGAATTAAATACATGAGTCTAACCTGGCCACTAGGACTTAAACCTACAGATGCCACATGTGACTGAAAGCCCAATGCTAATCCTACTCAGGTGACGGCGAAGACCCTGGCTCAGCATGATGAACTGATGAAGAAGACTGAAACAATGAGCATCCTGATGGAGACCAACAAGATGCTGCGAGAGGAGAGGGACAAAATGGAGCAAGAACTGCACCAAACCCAAGCCAAGGTATAGGTTGCGGTTTATCGAAAAATGTAGTGGTTTTGTGTACATAAAGTGTACACTTTGGTTTTTTGTACACTTTTAATCACTTTACTCCAGAATGTACTACATTATCCTGGTGTTACATTTTCAAAAAGTATTTCTGAATAAACCTCCAAATCCAGAAGTTGTCAGCTCATAATCTGTGTATTTCAGCTACAAAAGCTAGAGTCAGACATCATGCCAATGCAGCAGGCCAACTCTGAGCTGAGTGAGAAGAGCGGCATGCTGCAGGCGGAGAAGAAGATACTCGAAGCGGAGATCAACCGCTGGAAAGCTCGGACTCAGGTCAGTGAATAATGCTGCTTGTAAGACGGGGAGTAAAACATCTGCCATCAGAAAAGCAGATTGTCTATTTGTTCCTAATGTTTTATCATTTCGCACCACTAATGCACAACCTTTTCTCACATTCTTTTAGAATTTGGTGAGCCAGCAAAAGGATTCCGACCCGGAAGAGTACAAGCGTCTGCACTCTGAGAAGGAGGCCCATCTCAAACGCATTCTGCAGCTCATTGAGGAGAGCAACAGACTTAAAGCAGAGGTGGTCAGGTGAGCCATTACAAATGTTACTTTTTCATTTTTATTTACCGGGATAATTACGTTTTCTCCCGTATTGAACTCTACCAGTTATTTTTCTGCCGCTTTAGCATTCATTTTCACAACCTTTTTAATTTCTGTCTGTAGGACCAACAATCTAACGACATCTCTGCTAAGCCAGATACAGAACTTGCGTGACAATATGAGTAAGATGGCTGACGAGAGGAATGCGCTGAAGAAGGAAGTGGAAACCAAGAACCAGGAGCTCCAGGAGAAAGTGCGAACTATCACTCAGGTCAAGAAGATCGGCCGCCGTTACAAGACTCAGTATGATGACCTCAAGGTGGAATATGACAAGGTGGGAGCTCAGTAGCTTTTCATCTCACTGCCTTAGTCTGGCTGTATTGTTCGATTCAATCCATTTTGAACAGCTGCCCAAAGCCACCTCTGTTTGAGCATAATTATCTTTCATTCTGCGTTTCCTCTAGTTGGTAGCCGAGGCCGCAGCAGGCCCATCCCGAGAGGAGGAGGCTCGTCAAGCCTCAGTTCAGGAGCTGCAGAGCCTCAGAGATTCTCTGAGCCAAGCGGAAGCCAAGACCAGAGAGCTGGAAGGACAGCTGGACAACATCAACAAGGTGAAACTTTAAGTCACAAAAGTTTCAGCCAAGACCTTTTTACTGAACTGTCTAACCGTTTTAGAGTTAGACTAGTGTTCTTAGCCTTCCATCAGGGAAGGGAGTCCATGTACACTGCATGATGATATAGCTTGCACAGTTGGCAGTACAGTGCTCCCCCAAATATATATATATACATTCATTCATTCATTAGTATCATGTCTTCCTGGCCTGTGACAGGTGGTTACAGAGCGTGAGACTGAAGGACGTAGTGCTCAGGAACAGTCGTCCAGGCTGCAGACGGAGCTGACCAGGCTAAGGCAGGAGCTACAGGATAAAACTTCTCAGGAGGAGACGCTGAGACAGCAGATGACTGGCAAAGAGGAAAAGACCAGGAAGGCCATCGGCTATGCCAAGCAGAAGATCAACCAGCTCACGAGTGAGAGGGTGTCCCTAATATTGCAACCAATAGACCTATGATAAAGCACTTGTTTGTCGATGCCTCTTCTATTTGCCCCTATTGTACTGTTGCCTATTTGTTTTATTTGAATCTCAGACCTAAATTATTTATGTCCAGGCGCCAAAGACCAGCTGCAGAAGGAAAATGAGGAGCTAAAGCAACAGCGTGAGGAGCTGGAGGTGCGAGTGAGCGCTCTGAAATCTCAGTACGAGGGCCGCCTGAGTCGACAGGAGAGAGAGCTGAGAGACCTGCGAGGTCACCAGGAGAGGCAGGAGCAGAGAGACGAGCCGCCCGAGGCAGGTCCCAGTAAGGTGAGTCAGTTTTAAAGTTTTCACAAGACAGAGATGTATATTTTTGTCAGCCAAAGTTTAACATATTGCAATTGGTAATATGCAGTGCAATAGATATCAGCGTTAGATACTGTTGAGCTTCACACTTCATAAATGTTTAACTCATAAGTACCAGTGACACGTTTAGTCTGTCTGTAAGAAACAGGACCTTTAATGTCTGTTTTTATGAAAGTTCCAGAAAAACAATGTTGTTTACAAATGAAATCATCTGTAAATGTTAGTTTTGTGTCACTGTAAAAATAATCTAAACTGTTGAGTTTTTGTTACTTGATCCAGAGATCATTTGTGAAGAGTTGGTTGCTTCTACATCCTTGTTATGGAACAACTTCTCCTCCATGGGCGATCTGTTTGCAAAGATATTTGAAAAGTGAATTCGATGGGATCAGACAATGGCAACTTCCTGATGTCTAAAGGATATCAAGTGACAGTGTTGCTAGTTTGATGAAACTACAGTATCATGACTTGGCATCTTGGTTCCCGTCATGACTTTTGGCTTCCTGTCCTGATTTATTTATTTATTTTAGATCCAGGAGCAGCAGAGGAGCACAGAACAGAGGCAGATCAGTCTGAAGACAACCCCGGCTGCAGACAGGGGCAGGTATGACACACAACCACTAAAACTCCGTATTACTTTATAAGTTTCCACTGCAGTGCAACACGTGTGTGCATACTTTTCCCTGCAGTTCTGGGATCCTCTTTAGTACGCCTGCTGTGACTTGTTCAAGCCTTTCTTATATTACATGTTCATCATTCATGTCCTGATCTTTGTCTCAATCAGTGCCAGCACATCTGAGCCTCCAACTGCCAACATTAAGCCAACACCTGTGGCTACAGCAAGCAAGCAGCCTGTTAACCCGGGGAACAAACCCACTCCGAGAGCAAGCATCAGGCCCATGATTACCCCAGCTACTGTACCCACCCCGACACCCACGGCTACCGTCATGCCCACCACACAGGTGGAGACCCAGGAAGGTACTTTTACCTCTAGACTTAAGCTGTCAATGTGTTGTCCCTGAAGATGAATGTAAAAAGTTATTCTAGTGAAGGTATGGCTAAACAAAATGACTTTTCCCTGCGTGTTTGTTTGTGTGTGTTAAATGTTATTAATGCAGCTACAGTCTTAATGAACAGCTGAATCTGTTTTCCACTCACTTAAACTCCCCTACAGCCATGCAGTCTACTGAAGGCCCACCAGTGGAGCACGTGACCGTGTACGGCAGTGCCAGCGGCTCGGTGCGCTCTGCCAGCCCCAACGTCCAGACCACTTTAGCTAGCCCTATGCTGAATGTGCAGCAGACCCAGACACAGGCCACAGCATTTGTCCAACCGACTCAACAACAGAGCGTGACCCATGCGGAGCCAGCCAATCAGGAGCCACCACCCATGGTCATTGAGGCAACCCCTAGCTCGCAGGTGGAATGGCCTTCAACGTCCTCCACCTCTGTGTTTGGAACTGGTAAGAAACTAAACTTTTTAAGATTGAGATGATTGTGGGTGTAAACCACACCATTTAGACATGGCGTGGTTTTAAACCTATTATTTTACCTTCAGGAGGAAGTCTAAATAATATGAATGCCTAATCTCTAGTTTCAGCAACGCCAGGAACCTCCTCCATGTCAAAGAGGCCTCGTGAGGAGGAGGAGAGTGCCGCCGTGGTCACTGACACAGATTCCACCCAGGAGGATACCTCCAGGGCTCCTATCCCTAAAAAGCTGCGTATCATCCAGAGAGTGGGTCCAGAGGTGAGGAGAGGGAGTACATAGAAATGTTAATTGGCGTTTTTAATTACCAGAAAACCGGTAGTTATGTCATGGCCGTCATCTAGGTGTTATGTGTTTTCCTTAAGGAGGAGGTGCTGGTGGAAGACAGTGCTGAGGCTGAGGGGGTGGTGCTGACAGAAAGTCAAGACGGTGCAGAAGCAAGCCAGGTAGGCCGTCACCTAATATAGAAACAATACGTTGTAAAGAACTCCAGGGCTCAGTCAGGATCTTCAGTCAATGTTAGCAGCGTGTTCTTTTCTTTTCAGAGGATAAATGTCCTACCGTTACAAACAAAACAAAACCTGACACTCTTTTTATGCTGGAAGAGTAACCGCTGCATGTTTTTTACCATCACTATATTATCTTATCGCGAGGCCATCAGCTTACCATTAAATCCTATCTCTTGGGAAACAGTGCTGGTAAATGCAGCGTAACAGGCAGGATTATTTGTGTGGTTATTACTTCTTTGTAGGGCTGGGCGATAAATCGATTTAATCGATTAATTCGAATGTGTGCTTTAAGGCGATGTGTTTTATTGAAAATCGAGAAAATCGCCCCCACCCCTCCCCCCCGTTGGGTTCCCGTAGTAGAGTGCGCGCGCATTGTTTACAAACTAAAACAATGGCGGCCAGCAGCTTCACTGCTGGCCGCCGCCGCCGCCACCTCACAACAACAACCCAGCATTTTGGAGACATTCACCAACTGTACTCCGCATGAGAAGAAGACTGCCCGGTGGAAAGCCATCACGGATGCAGTCGCGATGTATATCGCAAAAGATATGGTGCCCATATACACCGTGGAAAAGCCGGGGTTTATTCACCGTCTCAAAGCTTTGGACCCCAGGTACGTGCTACCAAGCCGTAAACATTTTTCTGACGTTGCCTTGCCTCGGCTGTACAATAGTACACGCCAAAGGATCTCTGCGGAGCTGGAGGGGATGTCATTCTACTCCGCAACAACTGACCTGTGGTCCAGCAGGTTGACCCAGACACCGATCCACTTGACTGGTGGAAGCGTCACCAACTTAACTTTCCAAGGCTAAGTACTTTAGCAAAGAAATACCTCTCTGTGCCAGCTACAAGTGCCCCCTCTGAGAGGCTTTTCAGTGTGTGGGGGGGGCATTGTTACATGCCACCGTGCATGCCTGAAGCCAGAGGTAGTAGACAGGCTTGTCTTCCTGGCAAAAAATATTTAGAAAAAACATGCACTACTGTTTAATACTGTTGGTTATGTTGTGAATGCACTTGATTTTGTTTACATGCACTTATTTACTGTGCAAAATATGTTATGTTGATGTTAGATCAGATGTTGCACTTTTGAAAATGTGAATGTTAAAGGGTCATATACATTTTATTTCATGCTGTGTTTGTATCAGTGTATTCAGTTAGAAAAGCTTACTGTAAAAAGTTACATTTGCACAGTTGTTTACAATGGAAGGCTACTATTTAATGCCATTTAATGTTATGTTTAATTAAATTTTATATTTAAATGATTCAGGCAAACAAAAGAGTGACCAAATACTTTTTGTATACTACAGGCACCTTTCTACAATGTTCAGGTTTTGTTTGCACTTTATTTTTATCAACCTACTTGGGAAAATCATCACAAAATAAAAGAAAAAATTGTTTTCAACAGCTTCTGTCATCTGCAAAAAATTGTGGGGGAAAAAAATCGATTTAAATCGTGAATCGGATTTTTTGTAAAAAAATCGGAGATTTTTTTTTTAGGCCATATCGCCCAGCCCTACTTCTTTGCACTACATGCGTCACACATGTTCATGGAAGTCGATGAGTAGAATGCATGTTGTTTATCGTGTCCATTGTTCCGCCCTGCAGACGGAGGAATTTCCAGTACTGGAGGAGGGAGGTGAGGGTGCAGCCTCCCAGTCCATCATGATGGACCAAGAGCTCACCTTGACCCAGAGCGACGCTCCTCACCAGCTACAGCAGGAAGTAATTGTCATAGTAACGGACACAGAGAGTGAGGATGAACAGGAGGAAGAGGAGCAGGTAGGGACTTTATGTCAAGCATTTTAAAAGGCAGTGTGTAAAGTGGCATTAGATGCGAGGCCCAGAATTTGTTCCTGCCACTAATGATTTGATCACTGCTCAACGTAGGACTACGAAGATGAGGAGGAGGAAGAAGAAGATGAGGAGGAGGAAGATGAAGAGGAGGAGGAGGAGGAGGAGGAAGACGACGGAGAGATGGGGGAGGAAGGAGAAGACAGTAACGAGGGGAGCGGAGACGGCAACGAGGCTTACGAAGAAGACGACGCAGAGGTTTGATTACCTATAATACATAATGTACACACAGTTACAACATTGACCTTATCCACACACACAACTTTCACATCTGGTACTCCACATTAACCCTTCCCACGCTTTCAGTGAGCGATTCATGTGCAATTTCCAGCTCACAAACTCAGTTTTTCCACACCGTCTCGCTTCGCTGTCATTTGCATTTTGTCTCGGTGTCGTAACGTTCTGTCTGCATAGAAGCTGTCTGTGTTGACTTTAGATGTTTACCCTTTTTTCTCTAGTCTTGGTTGCACAAGTTCAGAAGGATGAGTCAGTGTCTGCAAAGCGACAGTTGACGGTCTTTCACTTGTAATCTACATGTGCAGGATCTGTTAACCGCTGTCCTGTGGGGGGCGGGGGGGGCTTTGGGCATAACTAATAAATGTATTTAGTTTGAAGGCAGTTAAAAGAAAAAGGTCCAGCTGTAATAATGACCAAAGTTTATTAGCATGTAATTGAAGTATAAACTTTTGATGTCATTATGAGACATTTTTGAAACGGAGTCGTCCTCATCAGATAACCAGTTTTTATAACATTTTCGTAATATTTCTAAGATGTTTGTTGTAGTTTTTAGGAAGCTGTAAACCTGGATGGAAAGTAAAAAAATAGGATACAAATCAAAGATGATCACTGAATAATGAAATGCAGCTTTCTTTTAATGAAACATATTTATTAAACTATGGAAAACTGCAATTAACATATAAAGTTATGCTGAAATAATACTCAAATTATCCGGCAAACATGCCCAGTCTGTATCAAGAAGACATCCAAGACACACTGAGTCCTTAGTATAATCAAAATGAATTCCAGGGTTCCATCTGATCCTTAGTGTTGAAATCATTCATCTAAAATTAGGCTTCAAGCAGCTTAAAAATGCTTCGAGCGTTCCAATTTTTTATATATATATATATATATATATATATATATATGCTTCGATGCTTCGAGCGTTCCAATTTTTTATATATATATATATATATATATATATATATATATATATATATATATATATATATATATATATATATATATATATATATAATGTTAGTCTTGCTGTATGCGTCTCCATGCGCACATATGGCTTAGCCGCAGCAAATAAATAAATATATATATTTTTCTTTTGAATAATTTACAAAGTGCCTCTCGCAGTAACGTCACGCAGATCCTGAATTAAATCGTGAGACAAATCGTAAGAATAGATAGACAGTCTGATTTGAAATAGTTTGTGCCTGCTGTCTGTGTGGGTCCTCAACATTTTAAACTAATGCATATCGAAGTACACGAGTGTTTATACTCATCATTTCTGGCCTTTTCTGAAGGGCGTCTTTGTTCCATATCGGGACAAATGCAATTATAATCAGTTTGTGGTGCCCTGCCAGTATATCCTGGCATCTATAGTGTGCGGGAACCATCCAATAACATGCTTCCTCCAATTCTAGCAAACTCCTGTTTTTCCTTTTCTCTTCACTTTTTTATTTGCCCCTGTTGAACTTGTTTAGAATCTCCTTGTAGTTTCTCTTTATTTATTATAATATTAACTTTTGTTCTTTCCTTTCTCAGGGAGCTGATGTAACGGACCCGGGCACAGAGACGGAAGAGAGTTTGGGGGCGTCTGACTCCACCCAGAGGCCAGCAGATTCCCAGACGCCCAGCTGTAAGATCCGGGAAACCTTCTCAAATTCACATACGTAGATCCACCTCAGACGCTCCACATGCGCTCATAAACTGTCCCGCCACCCAATTAGTTATCAGACACTTGACGGTGACTGGGAAAGATGTAATATGTTGTCTGTTGGAAAGGAAGAGTGGTGTGTGTGTGTGTGTGCGCGTGCGTGTGTGCGTCTGCGCGTCTGCCAATAAAGGTAATTTCCAACACGGGTTGCTTTACTTTGAAGATTCATAATTCAAGTTATTTTGTGGCCCTCTATCACTGAGGGGAACAACTTAAGCTGAACTTTAGTACATTACACAGATGAAGAATCTAATCCCATGATAAAAAAGACATACAGCAATGGTTTCTTTAGGGAGACAGTCAGTGTAGTTTTTATTTTTTTCCAATTTGAAACTATTAAAACTTACGCAGTGTGCCTCTCGACAGCTGCTTCCTGTTCACCTTTTGAACAGAAATACAATGATTTTAAACATTTGTCCTGACCGGCTTCATTGAGTATCTATGCATAATCCGCTAATGTGGTTTTTGCCATTTTAAAAATCATCCAAGTCTATGAACTTTAGTTTAAATAAGTAATTGAATAACGAGTGGATCGGTTGGGTTTTCATACGTAGTTTTGGAACCACTTCGTTCTGATCTAATGTTATTTCAAATCAAATGGACCTGTTTGAGTATAATCTGTTTTTCCAGTTGACGGCGGTACGATAGAGGCGTACTCTACGGAACAACCAATCACAAGCTCCGGTACACGAATGCCCCAGTCGCCGCGGAGACCAACACATCAGCTGCCCCCTCGCCTGAACATCGCCCCGACATCAGAACTGGGGCCACCGGCTCAGGTATGAAGGAAGCGTGATCTGACCCTCAGTGAGGAAAAGAGAATTAAATAGAACATTGTTTTTAGTTTTTCATGGCACAAGACCGCCATTACTTTTTTGAAAAGGTGCATGTTCTTCTTTTCTTTTAATGTCCTCTCGATGCGCAGATCACAAGCTCTGCTAATCAATTCTGTACACATGAACTTCACAGCGTATCCCTGGTCGTCGTCAGTCAGTCGGCAGAGTCCCACAGCTCACTCCCGGGGTGCCGGGCAGTTCTGTAAGTCCGTTCATTACGTCATTTATACAACTTTCACTCCCCTGTGTTTGTATTCAACACTTCCTGTCATCGCTTCCTCTTGCAGCAGCACTTCTGTGACGACGATGACAGGATGGTTCCCAGCACTCCCACTCTGGTGTTGCCACAGCGCTCCGATGTGTTTGACCAGGTGATCCAGTAAGTCTCACAGTCCAGGAAGTCAGAATGTGAAACATTTGAAATATGTAGGAGTGACAAAATCACCGCTAATACAGTCCATGATGAGATATTATTGATCTAATACGCCGTTTGATTATACAACACATTTTTAGATGGTTTTACTTCTATACTCGTTCGGCGTTTTTTATTTTAATGTTTATATTTTGACGTACAACTGAAACTTAAAACTTTCTTTTTGATTCCTTTAAAATGTTCATACAGGCCTCTACGTTCTGGTTATTGTCTTGGACTTGTACCTTTTTTTAATTTTTTACAGTCGGAGGCTTAAGTGAATAAATAAGTTCTTGTTTCTATAAAAGGAAAAGTCAGGGGGAAGGAAGTACCTAAAATACCTCAAACTGTCTCATTCTGCTGTCTTACGGCACTGACTGACTTTGTTTTTTGTTTGTCAGTTCTCCCCAAGTAGCCGGTGTGCCTCGCTTCAGGTTTGGTCCTTCAGACGACGTGCCACAGACCAGTTCATCCTCTCACTCGGACCTGGGACAGCTCGCCTCACAAGGAGGTACTCCACCGCCACGTGTTGTGCACAGTTACACTTTATTTAAAACGGCATTAAACACCCCCACCAGCTATCTGCAGCAGAAAGATGATTTTCATTTCCCACAGAACGTTGTAGTTTTTGTTTCTTGTCTTCAGGTCTTGGGATGTATGAAAGCCCCTTGTTCCTAGCAACTCATGAAGAGGAGTCTGGTGGACGCAGTGTTCCCACCACACAGTCACAAGTTGCAGCACCAGGTATCCGTCTGTCTGATATGAAGAGATCTGTTCTGTTTATCTCTCGACCCGCCCTCTTCATCTATATGCTCCACTCGGTTCACAGTCTCTGAAAATAGGCAGTAAGCTGGATGGAATTAGTCAGATTTGGGAGTGCTATCGTATGCTACCACATATCTTGTTCTTCTCTTCCAGTAACGGTCTTCTCAGAGGCGGCTCAGTCCGACACCACCAGTGAGCACGCCTCCCAGTCGGTTCCCATGGTGAGCACGTCCACACCAGGCCTGGTTGTACCAGGAGCAGCCGGCACAGGGGAGGGCAGAGACGACGTCTTCCTGGAGCCGGACACTGATAGGTGAGGCTCACTCCTCTCTGCTGTTGGAATTCAGATGTCGAGCAGTCTGCAAATCTTCTCCTGCCCGTCAACTGTGTAACCTTCATTATTGGTTCCCATGCAGGCTATAAGCCTGATATGAAATGCTATTATTTCTTTATTTACTGAAATTCTGTTGTTTTAGTATCGATGGCTGAATCAAAGCAGTTAGCAGGTTGATAATAAATGCATCTTTAGGCTTTTTTTATTTTCTTGCATTCATGGTTTTTCCAGATGATTTTAAGACCAATGCATGTTGTTGTGTTGCTCCGTTTATTCCAGCAGAGCAGAAGTATCAATGGATTCAGTGGGCTCGCAGGGAGATTTAGAGGAGCCGGGCCAGCAGTCTGACAAGGCCTGCCTCCCCTCCACCAGCCAGGAGCCGTCCTCCAGCTCTGCAGGTACAGTGTAGCCACGTGGCTGTGCACACCCTGCCTGCGATTAGTGTTCAGTTCTGATTGCCGTGTTTGTTTGTGTTTCCAGATACAAGCAGTGCACCATCTAAACCCTCCAGACCTGCACCCAGCAGACAGCTGCAGCGCTGGCCAGAACACCGCGGTGGCCGCATGAAGAGAGGTAACCTTTGCAAGCACACCCCAAAAATGGGTGGTGATGGAGCTAATACTCTGTGTTCATATAGAGGTGTGTGGGTGGAAGATGTTCTTTGTACTTTGATAGAGCTTGTTGATCAGCTTGTCGTGTCAAACCAGTGTTTGACAATGCCAATAAGTAAATGTATATTTTGGAAGTTGTGTGCCTGAAAGATGGTACATCAACCTAAACTGATCTTTACGTCTCTTTATTTGCTAACTCGTAATGCACATTAATGGCAGTGCAACAGGTTTTTGCTTACAACTCACATTTTCTGCGTAATGATTTATGCTTATGTGTGCACACAAATCCCAGTAAAGCATTTGTTTCATTTTAATTACCAGTCACAGCATTTAAAACATTTTGATATGTTATAATTCAGTTTAATGTTGATTAGAATAACAGCGGAAACACTATCATTGTTTTACATTTCACACACACTTTATACAGCCACTGTACAACAGCTTTACATCAGCATAGCAGGCTGTGAATGAACAACGATGGTTTGTCTCCCAACAGGTCAGGGATTTCCTTCTCGGGGTGTTCATGGGAGACGATTCGCGAGATGAAGCACCAGTCAGAAAAACATTTCATATTTTCCAATCGGTGTGTTCGGAGTCTGTATTCAGCCATGGCAATGTTCGCTTGTTCTGAAGCCTGTCGTTTTTAGTTTTGTTTTTTATGTACTTAAGTACCTTTGTAGTTGGTCCGTGCTGCAGCAGTGTGTTTTATGAAGAATGTAATAAACTTTAAAGCTGTAAGACAAAAAACTGTGTATGATACAACTTTCTTTCGTCACACTCTCACTGAGCATTTCAAGAAATCGTTGCTCTGAGGTGACGCGTTGTCGGTCGGAGCAGAAATGACGGGACGTTCACTACCAATCCTCACGTTGTAGGATTTGGCTGCAAAAGAAACAGAATAATTCAATAAGCATTTTAATTTATGGATGGTATTCAGGATGTTTTGTGTTTTTATTTCATGTACATGCCAGTTTGCATTTTTAGTCGGGATGAACAGAATCTCATGCATCTTCACACAGTGCTGACCTAGGTTTAAGGATGTTAACTGACAGCTTTTGGCTTGAAGCTGGAGTGTTTTTTGAATGACAAACGACTAGACACTAAATGCTGATGATTAAACTGAAATGTTTTCTCAGACAGGAATTACAGTATTCTTTAGACGGTAGGAATCATTTAAACGGAATATTTTACTGTGGTTGCTCCATTTGAGCTGTAGGTAAAAGGACACCACCCTAAATGACCTTTACATAACCTTTAATATAACGACACACATGGTCCTCGTTAGGCTTCTCAGACATGATGTGAATACGGCTAACTAAAGTCTCAGTGCAGACGGACAAGTTGTGGACGTTTTGTTCTTTTGAAGAGGAATTAAATATTGGGATGGAAGAGAAACTAATTCACGACCTTTTTAGCTTTTATTTCGGTAACCAGGGTGTGTTAGGAGCTCATCAAAAATATGGCAAGGAGTTTCTTGATGTGCAGAACACAGAGCTTAAAAACTATATTTTGCTCTCCAACTAATTTCCATTGTACTACTAGACTGAGGAAATATCTTAAAACAAAACTGAATCAATGACTTACATCTTGAGAAGACGTAGTATTTGTATCTCTCTGGGTCTCTGGCGCTCGGGACGGACACAGCAGCTGTGATGGTGGAGGGGAAACCTCTCCAGGATGTCCGGATGTTGACTACCGGCTCTAAAATAGACACTGGAAACAAAATAGTTTGAAAGTAAAATTAATGAATTTATATACTCGTTTTTTATCAATATTTATGTGATTTAAAATGTATTTTTTTTTAAATGTTTCTGTTCAACATTACAAGCCATAAACGGTAGACAGGCAACCTATTTCCACTTGCCAAATATTTACAAGATGGACCTCACTGCCCTTCTCACCGTTGCAAAAGGATGACTCACTTTTTCAGTGACCTCATGTGTTGGAACTCAAATTAAACGTGAGTTTACATGAATCCAAGTAAACCTGTTAAAATGCTCGGCAAAAACGCACAGCACACTCACGGTTACATTTATTCAGGAATCTATGTCATTGTTAAAAGGAATATATGTTAAAATAGTTCTCGTCCTGTATTTGTAATTCTTGGATTACCTGCTTGTCGAACTATTCGGCTGCGGACGGTGTAAACGGGGTCCTGGACTTTCCTGCCACATGTTTGACTGGTGCCAAACTGGTATGAATATTTCTGGACCGATCCTCCTGGAAGAACCAGTCAAGAGTCTATTTCAGAATGAATTCGCACATTCAGATTATTTGCATGACGTACACAGTATTTAATTAATACAAATCTAAATTTTGTTTTACACAGAGGAAAAAAATACAATAACACAAAATCAATAAAAAAACTGAAAGATATTTGTAAGCTTGACTCTGTAGCAGCAGTGCATCACCTCTCTTAAAGAAGTAAACGGACTCTCTCCTCCTCTGGTACTGAGGCACAGACAGAGCAGCTGTGATTTGGCCCCGAAGCCCATTAAAGCCTACTTGAATGACCTTTGGATAGGTAGGATCCAACAAAGCATTTTCAAATCTCCAGTACTGGGATCCCTGCAAAGATCACAGTCGAAACATTAAACCTCAAGCAACAAAAATAAACCTTTCCAGCAATTTACAGAGGTGGATAAATGGCCAAGAGGGCTCAAGAGGAAATGTGAGATCAAAGAACAGCCTAGATTGAGTATTTTGCAGCAAAAAGGCCTCCTGATACAGTGCAATGGGTCTCACCCATGAAATCCTCAGAATTCTGATTTGTCAAATGCACTCATTGGTTTCAGATCCGATGGATAAATATACCTTGAAAATGTATGTTTTGCTTTGGCAGTTGCAGCGGGTGAATGCAGTGTCGATGGGCGAAGGGACGCCCCACACTTGTGTGATGCCACGAGCCGGACCAGGCACCATGTATCTGTCCAGAAACCAGAAGTAGTGCCCTGGAAAATGTCCAAAAATGAAAAACAAATCTTTGTGGATGTATAAAGATTTATAGGTACTTTGGTCTGGTGGTTTTCCAACCTAGGGGGCGGGCCCTCAGAAATGGTCACAAGTTAAATCTATGGCATTGTGAGATGATTGTTCGGACAGATTTTATTCATTTTTATACGGAACTAATAACAACTCAAACAGAAAATATTGTATTATAAAAACATCGAAAAGATTCCCTCTGAGATGTAGTGAAGTAGATGTGTAAAGTAGCATTAAAAACAAGTAGAGTTTTTGACAAAATATCCATCGCTTCTCTCTTGTATGTTCATGAACTGGTATTTTGGCTGAATGCATGTTACAGTTCTGAGGTCTAATGATCAGCTGCCTGGTTGGCACTGACCTCTGAAAACCACCACTGTGCCGTTCCTCAGCGTGGCGACTGCCCCGACCGGCCGCCCACTACACAGATTGGTATCGTTGCTGTCATCTTAGAAAAAGGACACAATTTGTAAGAAAAAAACATCTGTTTGGATAAACACGCAATAAGACAAAAAGGACAATCACCGACAAGTTACTGGGAGTCACATCCTTCATCTTTGAGTTTATTTGTTTTCTATGGGCGCTGTGTTGAGAATCTGGATCAGGAACATTTCTTACCTGCTTGGTGGTCTCTAGGATTGTCTATGTTGAGAGTTTGTGCTGTGTCCAGAGGCTTAGTCTCAGGTTTGGAGCTGGGTTTAGCCAGAGTCTGTTTAGCCAGAGTCGGTTTAGCCGGCGATGGCTTGTATGGGTCAGGTTGGTCCTGGTGTTTTGAGGGGACTTCGGATGGTGAGGGTTTGGTCGGGTCTGGTGTGACATTTACTGGATTAGCAGTGGTTGTTCCTGGTGTGACGTCATCTGTAGTGTCATGCTGCACTACATCTGTGGATGAAGGAATGTGGGTCGTCGGGGCATCAAGCTCTGCTAAGTCCCCGTTCCCCTCTGGAGAAACACTGGTTGGAGGATCTTCAAGGTCTGCCAGAGAAGACGGAGGGCCTGTTGTGACACTGTCTGTGTTGTTCTCAGTATCATCCGGTTCGTTTGAAGTGGTTGCCTCAGGGATGGGTGTCGGGTTCAGCGTTGAGGCAGGGATGGTGGTGACCTGAGAGTTTTCCAGGACTGTGGAGGAGCCCTGTGTGGGTCCTGTGGATATTGTGGCCACAGGCGTGTAGGAGGTTGTTTTGGATAGGGTTGTTACCTCTGGTTCATCAGAGGGGGCTACAGTCAGATCTTTGGAAAGAATGTCATCCTCAGGCTGTACTTCTGCCTGGCTTGCCGTCTCGAGCTCTGGAGTGTCGGCTGTGGGAGAATACGCTGTTTCGGGTACGGAGGTTGGAGTAGGCTGGCTGAAGTCAGCTGCTGTGGTGGGATGAGGGAGAGTTGTTCCTGGGTCGGATGAGCTGGTCGAATCACTGGCAACTGGAGGAGGACCGACATGAGTATGAATTCAACGCTAGTAAGAAACACGTTCAAAAAATTGACCATCCTCCTAACAGAAATATTTCCACAGAAACGTGAAGAATAAAACATCACTCTACATTGAAAATCTATTTGTGCCTGCCAGGTAATCCCTGGATATCACGTACCTGTGCTCTCAGTGGGGGCTTCTGCAATGGTGGGGTAAAGTGTGGCGAGGCCGTCATCAGCCTGTGTTGGTTCAATGTCTGCGATCGTCGTTGTGAAGACTGTAAATGTCTCTGTACTGAACTCCAGATCCTGGATGGGTTCAGTAGAAATGTGATCCAGCAGGTCAGCTGTAGACGATTCGGAGCCACTGGTGCTCTCTGGGATTGGACTTTTCTCCAGGTCCTCCACTTCATTATTGGTAAACTTATCATTGGGAAAAAGCTGGCTGTTCATATCTAGAGGAATTTGACAAGTGGGAAGAGATGCATGTCACACTCATGAAACTTCACTGGGGAAAAACACTTAGCATTATACATTTGGACTGTCCAGTGGAATCACATGGTCATCTGTGGCAAATTCAAAATAAGATAAATTGGCATTGTGTTCAAAATGTTTTTAATCAGTACTATCTCTGTTTTTTTCCAGCATTTGTTTTCTTGAGCACGCACTTCACTGACTCTGAATGTCTTGACATTCCAGATGGAAATGTGACAACATGTCTTCCTCCTGAGAGAGAAGTAACACGGATGCAAGAGTATCACCACCCACAAAACTATTCCAAGCCAACTACCGAAAAAAATCCTCCAAGAAAATGTTCTGTCATCATTTCTTGGCTTCATTGTGTGCTTTCCTCTCTTGTGACTGAGCCTGTGCCCGTAACCCTCCTACTCACTCATGACAACATTGCTTCCTTGTGTTTCTGTTGGCTCGTGGGGCTTGTGCTCTTGGCTTGTTCTGGTGAGACTTGGCACCGGAAGCAAACCACAGCAAAAGAGCCACAGTGTGGCGGTCAACCGAAAACATCTTTCTGCCATCTTCCTGACATATCTCTTATTAAAAAAACACGTATCATTTAAGTAATCTAAAACAAATGATCATTGGTTTCTGTCTTTGGAATCAAGTAGCAACAGAGTCACCTGCATCGTTTCCCTCGCTGAATGTGGAAGGCTCTGTTGCTTCAGTCGGCTCTGTGGGAATGTTCATGAATAAAGGTTAAAGAGCTACGCCTGTGAAAAACAGTTTGCCTTAAATCCTAAATGACTGAAAATGTAAAAAGAAAAGAAAAATCAATATTTTTGCCAAGTCAAATATACCTTTGGGCTTGTTATCATTTACATGATCGCATGAATTAGTCTTCACTGGTGCTGTTGCACTGGCTGCTCCACTGATTTCGTCTGTGGCAATTAACCGAGACAGAAAGTATTGTCAAATGTAGCTCAATGCAGCGGTGCAGATTACTGCATGCATTTCACACTACTCCACATGCTGGTGGACATGCCATGTCAGATTAATCCTGGCTTCTTCACCATTCGTACACATGTACTATGCTGGAATGGTAATTGATGCAGGACAGTGCAACTGAGAAGGGTGAGACCCGACTTTAACATGCAGCCATGCTGTCACACCACCGTCACTGTATTTGCTGATCATGTGTATCAAATGACCACCATATGTCAAAAGAAGACACCAAAGATGTAAAAGCACTGGTAACTTGACCAGGACAGCGAATATCATGGCGATACTACTGCGAACAAAGTTGTGAGGGAATTCAGTTTAACATGCAGAAAATACACACACACACACACACGCGTACAACCATGCTGACTTTGTTGGACAAGGCTTACCCTCTGCATCACAGTGGGTTTTGTGATCTGGACAACACTGTTTGTAATCAGCGCAGTTCGGGTCGCAGCTACACAGCCGGCCTCTTTTGAAGTTTTCGCCGCATCGTCCTTTACATGAGTTTCCTGTTTGACACAAACACAACATGACCACACAGTGCTGATTATTTAAGATTGATGTGATTATTTTGTTATTAATATGGAACATTCAGGCAGTATGTGAAATGTTGCTCTCTTCAGGGATGGGGATTGGTAAAAAAAACAAAATAGTGCAAACTTGGAAAATGAGTTATAAAGTAACATGAAAACCACATTTGATGAGTGAAAAACATTGTCGTCAGTGACTGAAATTATTTTGGACATCAGTGTCGTTGTGTTACAGTTCCTGGTATTGATGGTATGTCAGAAGGGAAAACTCTCACTTGTGGTGCATTGGGATTCGAAGTCTTTGCAGCACTCTCCATACGACAGGCAGCTGTAATCACACTGACACATGTAGCCCCTGTAGTACTCATCACCACATCGACTTTTACAGCTTGCTGTTTGTGAGATAGAGCACAAACAGAAGGAAAATGTCAGAGAGGGATACAACAACATCTGTGCCTTTAAAATGTGCACCATCTTGTGTCCAACAACATGTGCTCAAGGACACTGTGTGTAAATAACACTCTGTGCCAGAAATAGATTTTTAAAGTAGTGACGAATCCGCAGACAAATATTCCCCCTCTGGTAAATGATTATTAACAGAATAAACAGTACAAGAACAAAAGTGCAAAAAACGTCCTGGATACATTCCAGGAAAGTCCTTCATTCAAAAACGCATTCTGGCATTTAGACTACTGAATAATACATTTCAGGTAAATGTTTCTCTATGCTGTACAAAGGCCACACAAGTTATACTCACTCTGAGCAGCACTAAATGTCAAGGCACACACCAGCAGAATAACAGCACCAAGCACAGTGGAAGACATCCTTCTGTAAATATGAAACAAAGAATAAATACATCAGAGCAGAAATAGCATTAATTCATTCTGAAAATCCTGAGAGATAAAAGAGGAAATAAGCGTTAACCCACCTTGTTTGAGCCTCTGTCAGAACACTGCTGGATGTTTGACTCGGCAGCTTTTAAAGGGCTTCGAGAGACCGGCTGACTCCCCGTTAATTGGTGGAGCCGGTCTAATTAAAAGTGTGATGATCTCACAGGCTGTAGGGAGGATCCTCCAGTCCAGTCCAGACTAGACCATTGGTCCAGACATCATGATTCCCCACAAACACCTGGAAGCACACCAACACACATCTGTGCCAGGCAGACGGTTGACTTCACGCACACACTTCCGAGCAACAAGGAAAGAAAGTGGCTGTGACTTGCTATTCAGTCACACTATGGCTGAACTGGACACCTTCAAATCTCCCGGGACTTGGTTTGTCAACTCAATACCATATGGACAGTCAAGTCATTTCTTTAACTTTGAAATATATGAGCGCTACCATTGGTTGAAAAAGTATTCAGATGATTTACTTCAGTAAAATTAGCAATACTGTAAAGATATTAAATTAGTCTTGCATTCAAAATTTTACTCAAGTAAATGTACAAATGATCGTCTAAATGTAGAATCAAAAGTATGATATATTAAGAGATTGATATTTTATTATTGGATTATACTTCAATCTCATTTTTACTGCATATATCATTTTGAGCAGTTTAATTAAAAACAATTACATTTTAAAAACTGATCATATGTTTTGTATGTAAAATCTTAATTTGAAAAGTATATGCCAAGCTGTTTGTAGTGGAAAAATGAAATGTGGCAGATTAGATGTTTAAAGCAGCATAAAATGTAAATACTCACAGTACATGTACTTTAAGATGGTCCTAGTACAGTACTTGAGTGAATGTGCTCAGTTACTTTCCACTGCCGATAGGGGCGTTGTACATAATGAAGGACAAACTTGGGCTATTGACTGCAACTATATTTGAGATTTCTGTTGTCATTTAACAAACATTTTCCGTTATGTATAGTCAGTGAGTTTATATACACTTAAGTAACCTGGTTACCGCTGGCTTAATGCAGGAACCCTTCAGTACAGTGACCTAAGTATCTAGAAATGGATGCCAACTTAATTTTACATAAATTTACTTAAAAAAAAAATAAGATTGTTACTTTTCTTGTCCATTATCATGCTAAGTGTTAAAGACAAAAAAAAACAACTACGTTTGTCTTAAAGGTGCAGCAGTAATGTGACTCCTTAAAGCAATGTGTTCTTGCAACTCCTCATCAGTGTGCATGTGATGGTTTCTTTCTTCTCTTGTCTTCTTTGAATGCTTTTTAAAGGGGCTATAGCCAGTATGAGTTTGGGAGCATTTCTATTGCCTCACAACAGGTTCTTCTAGATTTTTCACTTGTAGATTGTGTTTCGTTTAAACGTTGACATCATCATCGGGCTTTTGTTATTACAGGGGGACAACAGGCAGAATCTATGTTACAACACAAGACTGAATACTGTGTTGATGTATTTTTATAATTTAGGCCTTGTTTGTTCTGTGGGTATTTTGTGGTTGGAAGTGCTGATGAACCATATCATGCCTGTGGTATTTTCCCATTATGTCATGGTCCAATTGGAGGAAAAGCGCTCATTAGTGCACTTGTGTCAAGGCAATAATGATAACAGGATCTGGTTTAAGTGACTGGGTCCACCAAACAGTCAGGTAAACACAGACACTAAGGGGCAACAATTCCCCCACCATCACACCATGAAAAGAGGAAGCATCAAGCCCTTGACAGTCTATTATAAAGGTCACTGACAAGTTGAGCTACGCCAGTCTGAAAGTTTTGAAAGTAGAGGCAATGCTCCCCCTTGTGTTTGCAAGGTTGTCTGAATTTCATTCCTGCTCTGCAATAACTTGACATGAGAAAATAGTGTCTGCACAATGTCTTGTTGAAAAACTTTTAACTGTAAAGCTTGTGGGCCAAAGTGAAGTTAGACAATTAAAAGTTTTGGAGTGTGGAATCTTATTAAAAATAGTGTGGCAACCCAGGGGACGTGGAGGCAGGATTCAAATTAAAACAGGAGACTCAGAGGCATTGAAACAAAAGGTGTCCTTTAATAAAGAGGTTGGGGTAAAGGAAATGGGGCTCAAACTTTAACGAAAGATTCCTCCCGTTCAGGGTCTTTGGCCTTCAGCCTTCTCCTAAGCCTTATAGGAGGGCAAAACTGTTTTACATACGAAGGCTTTTAAAAAAAATGTATTCTACATATTATACGAGGACTTTTTTTCATACAATACTAAGACATTTTTCAACACACTATACTATGAAGGCTTTTCTTTGACACGCCAAACCACTTTTCCACTTTTTTCGACATACAGTACAACAATTGTGGGTATTTATTTTATACTTTTTACTCTTCTTGCTCTTTCCTGTCCTATGCATTTGTTATTGTACTGAAAAAAGTAAAACTAATGTTCAAATTGTACATTATACTTTGAGTTAATAAAAACTCATTATTGAGGCCCTGGACAATATGGATAAGGATAAGGGATACATAAAGTAATGCATACTGTAAGTAAGATTCATATGGATGGAAAGTTGACAGTACAAAAACAAATAAAATGATGATTGACCATGGGTGCTACTTAAAAAACGGTCCTGATGGTTCGCAGACATGAGCAGCAGTATCCCTGATCACCTTCTTGCAGGCCAACAAACCCACAGAGAGGCAGAGGGACAGCCAGCAAAACGCAGTAATATCACGGAGATGAGGCACAAAGTACCGGTACTTATTATCACAGATGAATGTTGTAAACACTGGATCTCCTGGGGAGAAGAGAGGACCCCTAACGGGACAGTCAGCTTCTTTTTCTGGATCCAAATGGCTTTGTCTGCAGTGGAGGCCATCTTCTGTCTTGGCAGCTTTAATCAGTCAGCCTGTTCAAAGAGCTCGATGAAAGGCAGAAACACGGAGACACACAGGAGGAGAGGTTATTTGGAGCATGTTGGTGTACATTGGGCCTCATTCAAAACTTTGCTCTTGCCATCTCCCTAAAGACTAATGTTACTGCAAAAATGAACATGCTGAAGTCGAGTTCAAAACATGAAATAACCCAACAATCTCAGCATTCTATCATCAGAGGACAAGCACACCACTTTGTCTTAAAAAACTCTTGTCTTTTTCAGTTTGATTCCTGTTCAATTTTATATAAATTTGTACTTAATATTCTTAATTAGTCGGTCAAAAAAAGACGGCTAGTGATCACACGGCTATGGAAGACCTCGCTGTTGAAAGCCCTTCATCTGGTATCTGTCACACTAAATTGTTTACAGTGTATTGATATGATGAATGAAACTCACAAAGGACTTTTAGGGGGAGACAAATGAGAGTGTATTGTCTGTATTATGAAGCAAAGAATATGCACACCAACGGGTGACAGGCACCGATGATACATGATTAAATTCCACAGCTCATTCAATTTAATTTGGTAGTTTTTCTTTAAATTAAAGGCTGATCCTCCGTTTCATTTGCATCGTGGAAATGAGGGACACTGCTAACAGACTGTTTACAGAAAGATAGAGTTTGTATATAACCACACAAGTTGTATTTTACCTTCCCGTACATGCTATCTTACACTTAACATATGGATAAGTAATACTCTTCATGATCTGAAACTTGTTTCGTTTATGTGTTAATTCAAACCCTCACAATTATATCTGATATCTTGCCTTGTGACTTTGTGGTAAAATGTTGTCTTGTTGCAGCTCAATGTAAGTCTGGAGGTGGAAGTGAAAATAAATGAATCTCACCACAGGAAACTATTCTAACTATAAACTTGCATGCTGTGCTACGCCACCATCTTTGACATTATGATGTGTTGCACCCAGACTTGATTTTAATATTTCCTCACTCATCACATCAAGCATCAACACCTCCAGCAGAGGCCTCTCACTGCTCACATCTTTGATGTGTCAGAGCACCTGAAAGGACATGTGAAGTTGAAGCAGTGAGTCATAACAGCTGTGCTTATGGCAGGGCTCCCAGTGTCAACCAAGACGCCAGTTGCATGTGCTTTCGATAGAAAATGGCCAAATGTATACGTTTCAAATATCATCAAAAATAGTAAATAGTGAGCTTCAACGTCACTCTAAAATACTTACTGTGATCTGTGAGTTTTTTCTTCAGTGACGCATGGAAGACGGGGACAGTGCCTGGAGTGGCAGACTGGAGTGATGGTTCACATTTTTTTAAATTGGGGACCGGAGAGTGTGCTCTAATTATTGGGGCATTCAGGAGGAGCAACGCAGATTCTGTCCTGGCTATGGAACAGTGGACCAACTCTTTCCCCTTGTGGGTCTGTTGGAGGGCTTTGTCCATCCAGTCTACATGTGTTTTGTGGATTTGGAGAAGGCCTTGGACCGTGTACCTCGGGTAGTCCTGTGGGAGGTATACTGGGGGAATACGAGGTACCTGGGTCGTTTCTACGAGCCATACAGCCCTTGTATGGCCATAGTGAGAGCTGATTCCAGATACTCGGCACAAAGGGCCAGGGGGAGAAGAGTGTCCGTTTTGGGGACCTCAGAATTACATCCCTGCTTTTTGCAGATGTGGTTCCATCGTCCCCTTCAGAACGTGACTGCAGCACGCAGCAGCACGCTGTACAAAATAGCATAAAAGTAAACATATGCAGTTTTAGAAGCCTTTCCTTATTTGATTGTACCTTCATCATCTAGTCTATATACCTGCTGATGTAAAAATACATTTGACTTTGCAAACCAGTCACCTCTTTCAGACCATTAGTCACCCTTCAGTTGTTCTCCTGTTACAAAGTCAGAGGGCTCCATGTGTGAAGCGCAGCACTGAGAGCTGTAAAAAGTCACCCGGTTAGATTTGCAGTAAGGTTATCAGGAGAGATGCAACCATGCTCCATGTGTCCTGAGTCATTTAAGAGTGACCCAATACAGACTCAGCTGTTGACGCCACGGTGATGACACCCTGCTTGTTTGCAAGAATACGTCATTCACTCATGAGGATCAGAGCATCAGGGTTTTTTTCTACCTCCAATCATCCACAGCAAGCTTTACATTTGAGAGGAAAAAAATAACTGCACGTGTATGTAACAGGAAACGTTAAAGAACTGACAGAGAAATCCGCGGTACTTCCTCACTATCAATCAACATGCACCTCACCAGTGTTGCTGCCATAGCCTCCTCCAGGATGACTCCCAGCAACTTAGCCATCTTATCTGATTTTGATAAGGAGGTTGACCTGGAGGTATTTTCCTGTCACTAACCCCCTGAAATATATCCTGTGCAAGTATGATGGACATTTTGTCGTATTATCCTTTAAGCTGCAATTCTATCACATTTGGTGATTTACAGGTCAAAAAGCGATTATTTCAACAGCATTTAAATAACTAGATTTAACTTTGTGGGTCCTAATATGTCTTTTGACATGCAAATCACTGCTAACTGGGTTGTATATGTATAAATTACATTACATTTGTTGATGGTCATGGTCATCATTAGCTGTACTATAACTATGATGATTAGGACTGACAGTGATATAATAAGAGCACTCAATACTGCAGCTTCTTTTAACAACTTTTAAGAGCCGTGTTAGTGAGGCACATTTCTTAGTTATCACACTGCAGTGGACACCCTGAAGCTAGTATGGATCCAACCATACCAAATATCGTATAACCGGCTACATTTTGGGGAAATGTACAGAATGATTAGCATACATGAATAATATTTAAATTGGATGGAATGGTGCAGCCATGAAAAAAAGCAAAGAGACTAGTGCTTAAATAATTGTGAAACAAAAATAGTTAGTTGTTCGTTTATTTAAGTTGAAACACTGTACAGATTAACACTGTTATGGGAAGATTGCAACCGTGTCCGGATAAAAACAACAAAACAGATAAAACAGACTGCATGTGAATATGCATGTGTCTAGGTGTTGCACATGACATGCACTGACATACGAGTATATATGCTGTATGAATATGTGGGGTAACAATATGTATGTGAAGTGTATCCTTTTAAAACCCATTCAAGCTTCACTGAGGGGCTGGAACCAGCTGATACATAATACACGTAATGCTGTCAAACAGTGTGAATTTAAAAACGGGTACAGAAGTTATTAAATGCCCGAACTTTGCTCACTCTTTGTTTGATCATTGCTCCAGAACGGCAGAAAACAGAAGCCACCTCCTTCAGGTCCGTTTCATATCATTTCTTACGTTCTGTTTTTTATGGGCGTTGCTCTGGAAATGAAATGCCCAATAGGCTGCCAGCATACTCTCTTACACCCGCCTTTTTCACATGGTTGCTATACCTACTTACACGTTGCTATCTGATGGACGGGTCGGACAGCCAATCAGCGTCGAGCTGGGCGGGAGTTTGCGCGCACACTGAAAAGTGGCTGGTTGAATTTCTACTACTATGATCAAACCGCTCTGGGTGCACACAAGTGTCGGACCGTGGCCGCCGAAAAGACCGGGGATGGGAAATGTACTATAAACGCAGTTGGGAAAAGTCCATACAGGTACTGGAGTGTTCATCTTCTTCATTGCACCACCTTCTGTTATGTGAATATGATGCAGGAGTTGGCTCGTAAGCCTGAGCTAATGCTAATGCTATTTAAAATATCGAGTTGGTCATGCATGGCTGTGACATTGTTGAAATGAAACCCCGGCGGCACAAGTAGACACGTTTGTTTGACACATGGACGGAAAGACGTGGAGCTTGTTGCACGACACAACTTAACGAGGGACGGGCAAATGTATGAGCTTAAAATGAACGTTAAATATAACTTAGTAGGCAATGTTCACTCTCGCAGACCTAAATATCTCTCCAGAGGTGTTCAGAATCAGCATCTTCTGTCAAGGTGGGACAGGAGGGACTGGTGCACATTGGTGTTGCACTCTATTTTACTCTCATGCTCACTAAGAGTCATTTTTTGGAGGTGAATGGTGGATTTCTGGTCATATGGTCCTCCTGCATCCTCAGACAGCTTGTATTTTGTTGAGGGGATTTTTCACTGTGACGTTTGTACAATCATGTGAATCCATGACTTGATTGCTACCTAAACTGTGGCTGATAGCCGTTCAGATATTTGAGAGTTTAAAGATGGACTGGACATTTTACAGTTTAAAAAAAACAACAATGTTATCAGTGCTTTCCTGTGGTTATATATCTCCTCAAATATGTCTTTTGTATTTCTGTACTTCAATGTATTGTTGCTTATCGGCCAACATTTGTGTGTGTTTACTCTGGGTTAACAGAGAAACATTATGGGGTTTCTAGGTTACACGGAGAGAGAGCTGCTCATATTAACTGGTGTGTTCTAGATATCTTATGTGAGTTCTAGAGGTATGGCAGGTATTTATTGGTCTCCATTATACTCAACCTGGAGACACCCATATGGTCCAGCTCTTTGGATCGTAGTTTGATAATTCAGTTTTAAATTGTCTTTTTGAACCATCAACACTTGAGTAGTGGCTTTTTACAATGCATTATGGGCCCAACTTTACCAAATCAACCCTTTTTTAAATTTGTATTTGTATTTGTAAGACACAATTTATAATCTAAAAGTTTTGAACCAACGCCTGAAAATCAAATACAGGAGTGGAGCCTTCATCACTCTCACATTGAACGGTCGGTCTTTTAATATGACACTAAACAATCATTTAAGTTAATGTCATCAGTACCCGATATCAGTAATGTTTGTATGTAAACTTTTCTGATGAAACTATACACATTGGGGGGTTTCACTGTGGCCTCCTGGTCTATGACCACAACATCCCTGATTTCCTCTCAGCATTTCCTGCCATGCTGGCTCTATTATATGCATGCTATCTAATGCAAGAAAAAAAACTTGAGAAATACAGAAAATGAAACTGTTAAAGTAAGACGGATCATTTGAGTATTTTGACTCGGCCCCTGCTTAATTGCATCACTCTCAGGAGGTTGCACCAAAAACAACCAGACTGGAATTCCCCTTTAACTGCCAGACAGGTTTAATTCTCAAAACACTAACGTACGCCACAGTATTTGCATCTTCACACTGCAGCACATCTGTCTTCTTGTGCTTGTAATGGTCTGTGTTGTTTTTCTCTCTGAGATTTGAGTGCTGTTACGTCTGCTGGTATCGAAGATGTAAACAAGGCTCTCTCTGGTGCCTTGGCTTCAACAGGAGAGACACCTTTTCCTCGCTGTGGGAGGATGGAGAGAAAGGAGATGAGTAAAGGGGGGGGGGGTCATTAAATAAAAAGAAGTATACCAGTGATGGGAGGGGGGGGATGTTTTCTCTCACATCTTCTCAGTTTACAGGCCCAATCTTGGCAAGTCTTGGCTTAGTTCTTTACGATCGATGTTCATTCACTGACCAAAGGCTGTTTTCTCGTGCCTGTCTGTTGAGGCCTGCCTGTGGTGTGTATCTAAAGGTATGGTTAGACCTCAGGTTACATCTCCACCTCTAGGGACATGTATTTTGGCTTGATGAAGACATACTTTTGGTCAAATTTTGTGAATTCTCATCAGACTTTTATGTTTATCTATTGATTATACAGAAATGGTTTTACCCACCATTGCCATGACTTCTTCTAAAGACATTCATGGTGTCCAGAGGAGGACGCCTCATGATTGCCATAGCTAATAGCTCAACAGTGACCCAACACTGTGTGGCATGTTTACTGGATTCACAGTAGTAGACAGAGATTGCTAGTAATGTAAAAATGAGAGGAGTTGGACAACGTAAAAGCACTTTAATGTAAAGCTTGGATATTTTCAAAGGCCACCTGAGAACATGCTAGGAAAGTCTCCAACCCTCTGGTGACACTGGCCTTCGTCGACCGGCTGCTTGCTCACAGCCATGCGGCACTCAACCAATTACTAAACCACAAACACTTCTGTGAAGCCCGGCGCGAGTTTGACGTCTCCAGACATCAGAATTTGTGTCTGACAGAAAGGAAGGGGTGAGGTGAGAAGAGAAAAAGGGAGCAGGCGAATATAAAAAGAGCTTCCTGTTTTGCATTTATATTTGAATGCAGCAACAGTGTTGATGTGCAGCCATGCATCGTTAATCAGCCGGACTCTTCACCTTCCCTGGTGACTCCTCTTTCCCTCTCTTTGACTCATAGGGATCTTCTTACTACTACTTATTGTGATCCTCCCTACTAGCTCTCCTACAACACATTGTATGGTGCCAATGACAAATATGAATTATACATGTGTAGCCTCTCGTATGTAGGCTGTAGTGCTGCGGGGCCTTCCCTCTGCTTTGCCAAGCGGGGCAGAACCCAGAGGCAGGAAGCTAACCTGTTACACAATGACAACACAAAGAAGTACTTTCAATTCAGAGCTGTTGATTTACAGCGCAATAAATTCCCAGTGCAATTATGAATGCATGTTTAGAAGTTCAGGTGAGAACAGTTGTCTCCCTGCTGTGAAAACTGTTTGTGTAAAACCATCACAAGCTAAGGTCTCCTCACAGCAGATGGGAGGGTCCTGGGGCAGAATGGTTCTTTCTGGGTTACTGGTTCATTTTATGCTCAAAACAGCAAGAGTGAGAAGAGGAATAATTTTTTGCTGATATGCTTAATAGCGCAATGGAGGGTGATTTTCAATTTGAGATGACTTTAATTAAAAAAAGGAATCAGCCAGCCCAGAGGAGGGAAACCTTGAACATAATGATGAGTTTTGATTACATGTTTGATTACAGTTTGACTGCATAATCATGCTCAGAATCCTTTGTTTCTGTTTAATCTTTTTACTGTTTATTCACAGAACAGAGATCAGAAAGCTGAAGCAATTAGTCCGTTCATCAATGGACAGAAAGTGAATATGCAACAATAAAAGAATAATTCAGGCGTTGATGAAGCAAAAGTATCAAACATTGGCTGGTTGTGATACCCACCGCTTCAGGCTACCACATTGAAATGAATGGGAGGACTGGCGTTTGTGTGTTGACTTACCTTGTCTTTTTTACAAATATTTAACAAAACTCAAACTGTGTATAGTTTGTCAAGTATAAACATGTATTAGTTTAGTTTTACTAAGAAAAGAAGAGAAACTATAACTAGGCGCTGTCGATTGGTCCTCAGCCTCTCCTACGATGCACTGCAGTGTTGGTCTCTTCACCAGCAGCTGCACTGCTGCAAACACGCTCATCTGTAGCCGCGTAGGACGTCTCCGTGTATTGTGAGAGTGTCTGCTGTCACGCTGTTCACTCACTCAGCCGGTCATGCCAGTGCTTTGGAAGTGATGCCCGCCTGGCACGCTGACATAGACTGGACGGGTCTGGGGCTGTATGCTGCTGTGACAAAAGCACATTCAGGCCAGGACAATGGGGAGCTGACAGCCTGGGTTGCGTGTCTCTGTCTCTCTCTGTGTCTCCGTCCCTCCCTCCTGTCTATTGTGTTTGCTGTCTCACTGTTGCTGTCATTCGGTCTCAGTCACTGAAGGCTCACCCAGCAGCCTGTTTATCGCTTTAAGAGAAGAAGCTCTGCGCAGTGCTGCTGAAGCTGCTTCAGTCATTAACTACAGGGTGTAATTCTGTCATCAAGTTGCCGGTTTTGTGACTGTTGGTTCCAGTGTGTCATTGTTAAAGTGCAGGCTCTGGTTTTAGTCGTCTTGTGTTTTTAGTTGACTCATTTGGCTTTGTGGGCTGCGCAATTAGGGGGGCGCTGAATTTGTTGTTGATGACATCTTTCTCTTCCTAATAGACAGTCAATGAATCCCCACCAGGACATATCAAGTAACGATCTGTTGATGTAAGAAAACGTTTTCGAGAATCGATTAATCGCTTCAGCCATTTTTCAAGTAAAAATGCTAAACATTCTCTGTTTTTAGCCTCTCAAATGTGAATATTTGCTGATGTTCTTGGTCAGTATATGATAAGCAGGCTAAGTAAACTGCATTTTCGGGGGTTTTGGACTAAAAGTTGGAACAAACAAGAAATTTGAAGATGCCAACTTGTGCTGAGATATCATAAAGGACATTTAATAAACTTGAAAATAAAGATTGATCAAAAAATAATCCGCTGATCCATTGATAATGGAAGTAATTGTTAATTTGAGCCCTAAAATGTATAGCAGCACTATGACCATCTGTTGTCATGTGACCAAAAGCTCACATTTGGGTCCTTTGAGGCCTCACGAGTCGGCTCCGTTCACTGAATGAAGATCCTGAGACTGATTTAAAGCTCTGAATTGTATGTTGACCTTTTGGGTTGAACCATATGTTTTCCTCAAATGTCGAGCGCTTCTCTGATGCCGATCCGCCTGGAGCTCATGTGTTTGTCCTGACGGGCCGAGGGACAAACGAGTCGATCTGCAGTGCAGTAGACCTCTCTGTAATCCTGCAGCTGCTCCATGAATTAAGTTTGTCCTTGTCTTACCTCGCACCTGCACTGTAGACGTAGAGATCTGACCGCTCTGCTGCTCTCTCAAATAGTAATAATGACCGTAAAGACGTTTGTAAACAATGTGTGGAGACACTCAGGATACAACAAATGATCATGTTTTATTACATATTCATGTGTTGATTATTTCTGTGATTAATTGACCTAATAAGTGTGTCAAACCCAAAGATAAAAACAATGGGCAGTTTCTCACAATTAGAATTGGCTGAATATGATCACTTTGTTGATTCATTTCATTCATGTTAGCATTGTCGTGATGCACGTTACCATGCTGATGTTAGCCTTTAGTTTAAGAACAGCGTCACTGAGCTACTTGTATGGCTGTAAACTCAGTCGTGTTTCTTCAAGCTGCTAAATTCACTAATCGGAGCGTTGATGGAGCACCAAAGAGGTGAACACTTCGCTTTGTCAGCAATTTGGCCCTAATTTGCACTGTTAGCATTGTTTGCACCGTTGGCTGCGAGACGCCTGCTCTCATAGAACTGATCCCGATCTCATGTGTATAGCACCTTGAATAAATGACTCGATCAATTACAGTGATTGGTTTGTTGATTCTTTTTTCTGAAGATCGGGTAATTAACTAATAGAAACTTGCTGTTTTAGGATGAAAGAGAGAAAAATGATCCCTCAGTCTTACCTGTGTTGACCTGGCTTTACGCCTTTTGCTGCATGTTTTGGGAAACAGTTTTTTATCCATCTTACTTATGCCACATATGTAAGACTCTCGCCATCCGCCCACCTCGCCTCCTCTTATTTGTCACCTCCAACCGTCCTTTTTTCTTGCTCTATTCCTTTGTGTCATCTCCTATCTCCCTCCTGCTCTGCTGCCTGAGCTTGTGATAAATGTGCCTGTTCGGAGGTCAGTGAAGAATCTTTATTCCACGCTCGGCTGTGTCATTACATTTAACCCAGTTCCATTTTTATTTTTATTTAGCTCTTTAAGCCGGAGGAGGAGGTTGTTCTCAGTGTGAGGAGAGACATGGGGGGGGGGGGGTAATTCCTGTCCAACCTCTCTCATCTCCTCTCTCCCCCACAGGAGGGAGAGAGGCAGGTGGAGGTAGTGAGGGGGTGGGAGTTTGTGTTGACCTACCCTCCCTCTCTTCCTTCAGAGAGACATCTGTTAGTAGATTGCTCTGTGGCAAAAGAAAGAGGAAAGGGAAATAAAAACAGAAATGCTGAGCATGGGTGGAGAAGATGCACCATTTATTTCCTGCAGGAAATCAATGGCTTGTGGGTAGTGTTTGTCTGTGTAAAAGACTTTCTTTCACTCTGCCCCATCTGCTTTTCTTAAGGCCTAATTTTTCATGGCAGCCATCTGTGTGTTGTCAGGCAGTGTGAGGGCGGCAGAGAGCAGGAGAGGTCACTGTGTCTCCATTGATAAGGCCGGCTGCCTCGTGTCTCTGTGACTGATCCACTGGCTGTTTGGTGATGATATGAACCTCGCCGCAAACCTTGCATATTCATTTTTTTCCTTCTATCTTGCCATGCATGCCGTTGGCAATGTTGGTCTGTCATTCCAGCACTTTGGTCCGACAGCTGCTGGATGGATTGCTACGGACCTTTGCTCATGAATCTTACTCACTTTGCTGATCCTCTAACTTTTCCTCCAGCACCATCATGAGCTTCACGTTTCTCAACAACTATGCCATGAAAATGTTACAGACAATAAATAAATATATAAATATATATATATATATATATATATAAACGAACGAATAATCTTTTTTTTTTTTTTTTTGCTGCTGTGGCTAAGCCATATGTGCATGGAGACGCATACAGCAAGACTAACATTAGGTCAGGCATTTAATCAGAGTAAAAAATGATCTTTAACTTGGGAAATCAAGGCCACAGTGTGTCCTACTACTCTGGGCTTTGTTTGCCTCAGAGCTGCATGATTTCAGGTGAATGTTTAGTTGGAAGCAGATGGAGAATGCTGGATGTCAGCTTCTTTACCATACATCCCGCTGCGGCTGCTATCCACATGGGGTCTAGGGCACACCTCTCTCTGTCTTTGTGCTTCTGGATCGTGCCGTGTCAAAACAATCGGGATTCAAACAAAATGGCGAATTAGCTCAGCTCTACACTATGTTTCCATGTGGCGCAACAGGCTGTCACAAGAGGCTTCTGTCATACCTCACCATCATGGTGTACATCTGTTTTTATCTGTTGTTGTCCCTATGTGCCCTAAAAACATCTGGTGCGTTGGTCAGGATCACTGTCCCCCTGCATGGGTATTTAAATCTGCCCACACGGCATTTATCGGCAATGGACCTGTGACATTTAGAAATCTCATTTCACTGATGGCTGTGTTTACGTTCCTCTTTAGTTTGTTTTATTTGCGGCCTACATGGACTTAACATCAATATCATGATTAATAAAATTCGATATTATATAGAATTTTGGTAATGCAGTATTCATATAAAGATATAGCATATGTTTTGACTTTTCCTCGTCTAGAACGCTTCATTACAATTAAGTTCAGGACTTATTTTCTGTTGATAAGGTTGTGGTGCACAGCAATGTATCTTACAATAATCATTATAGAAATTATGCATTACATCAGACAAACCATGTCACACATAAAACAATGCTTTGAATTATTAATTTGAACTATCGCAGGATATGATCTCTAATATTTCACTCAAAATCAATAAACTGTTATGAAATATGTCAGAACTCTGCTCCAAAACATTTCTGTCCCTCCTCTGTTGAGATAACCTGCTCTGCCAAACAGAACGGTGTCTGAAGGGAACTTCAGTCCCACCGCTGAGCTAATTAACAAGGTGTGAGGGGGGTGTGTGTGTGTGTGTGTGTGTGTGTGTGTGTGTGTGTGTAGCAGGTCTTGCTGTGTTTGTTTCTCTGTTTATTGCTGCTGCCAGGTCACCAAGTCTGGGCAGAGTATATGTCAATGCAGAGAAAGGACCGTTGTCAGCACGCACACACACAGTCAGCAGAATAACCGATAACAGAAACCCTGTATGAGGGCAGCCCTGGGGAAACGCTTGCATTATGGATTCCCTTGGAAAGGGCAGGACCACATTCCAGTGTGTGTGTGTGTGTGCGGGGTATGTATGCTCAGCTGCTAGTGTGTTCCACCCTGAACATCAGCCAATTATAAAGTGTCTCCGTCATGCAAATGCTGAAACTCCACTCATGACAACTCAAACTTGAGAAAGTTAAGGAGACCCGTTGTATTCCTTGTTTTTTAAAATGCATCTTTGTGACTTTGTAGTTTAGAATCAGACTTTTGAATCTGAGCTTCAACGTCATGTCCTACACAGTCAAATACATTTTATCAAAAAATGAGAGCACTAAATCCTCATAAACCTCAAACTTAGAAATGACTAGCTGTTGTGAAAATCCATTTTGATATGGCTTCTGATGACTCAAAATGTCGGAGTGTAACGTTATTAGAAGGTAAAGAGAGTCCATGCTTTAAAGTAAGATAATAATACATGCATGCCATCTTTTCCACCATACTTTGTAGTAGTATGAAAAGTGTGTTCTCGGATGTGAGCTGATGAACGGCAGCATGGGACAGAAAGGGACTTCAGCCAATCAGAGTCGAGTGCTGCAACCTCCAGTTTCACAAGCTTTGATCGTCTCCTTGGTGGCTACCTCCCTTCTTCCCTCCATCGATTTATCTCTCCTCTCCTGTATTCCCTCACTCTCCTCCCCCATCTCCCCTTGCACTACTCCTCCCTGCTTCCTTCCTTCAGCTCCCTCCATCCCCAGCGTTTATCCTTGAAGTGATTTGTCCAGCTCTCCTCTGTTGTCCCTCAGGACCTCCCTTTCTGCTTTGGAAGGTGTCCAGAGAGTTTTTGATAAAGTCGGGACTCTTTGGACACTTGTTTGTATGTCATTTTCAGATGCTTTAATGCTGAAGTTTATTGTCAGAAGGAAGAGAAAAGGCTGAACAACATTTTACAGATTGCCCTAATACTTATTTTTCTCCACCTCTTTTATAGATTCCTGTGAAGATGGCCTTCTTTAAGAACAACTTCTGGGTAAGTGTCTGGATAACACCTGGAAACGAGTCAATGTAATGATGGAGATTATGCAGACGGGACACCTGCCTATAATGGCTGCAATGATCAGTATTTTACACTTTGAGCCACATATTACTTCTTCAATTGTTATTGAAAAGCTGAATAGCAACCGTAAGCTTTTCATTTGTATTCTCAGCCGAGAGCCCTGATGCTCATCAGGTACGCTCAGGAAGGGCTGGCTGTCTCCCTCCTCCGCTCACTTGTAAATAACAGACATTGATTTTGTATCCAGCTACATGGAGAGCAGTGTCATCGCGATCATTTTTGAAGGCAGAGATAAAGTCTTCATCTGCAGTGTTGTTAATTTAATGTAAAAGGTAATTTTCTGAAGCAGTTTTAGAGGCTCTAACTTGCTATTGCTAGCTATTAGTTATTTTTTAAGCTAAAGTCTTTACACTTGTTTGATATAACTCTGTGGTTGTTAATATGTGCAACATTGTTTTGTCATTAGGGCCAGTGTTATACCTGAGTTTCAGTACTAATACCGTAACAATACTTTTTTTTTTCAATACCTTAGTTTGGGGGAATAATGGATTTGTTTTAATAAGCAAACGTTTTCTGGTGACGAAGGCTGTGGGACGCAGTTGAAAGCTGCAGAAAAAGCCAATAAGTGCACTTTCTTTAATGAGAGTTGGTGGGTTTTTTTGTCCAATGTTTTTAATTTTTTATTTCATAAAATATACCAAACTGCTGAATGTGTCATGGTTTAGCAAAGAGCTTAACCAAAACAAAATATATTCCGAAGTCAGAAAACAGGAAATATCTGGAAATATCTGATCAGAGAAGAAGTAAACAACCCTGAAGGTGTGTTCCGAGAGCAACGTGCACTGCTGGGCCGTGTTTATTTGCCCCGATCAGCAAATGTACAGATGTTAGCAAGCTAGCCAGAAACAAATGCACCGACTATGTGTGGGAGTTTACCTAAAGACCTGTGTGTCTGTGTGTATTTGTGTTCAGCTCAGCCTTTGACTGACCTGAGAACTGTTTCTGTTTGTTTATGAAGCATAGTCATAAAGCCCGGGGTAAGCATGAATGTTCTACTCGGGTTGAGACAGTTTCAGCTCCCTGGGATCTGGGCGAATTTGCATCTTGTCTTTCCGTATTCTTTGTATGCTGCCTGTGAAATGTTGCTTCCCCTTCTGTCTGAGCACACAGTGTGTCTCTTGATGATGCATTCAATGTCAACTTACCGATAGGCCCTTATGACACTTTTTAATACTCGAGGCTAAGGACATATTTCGGTCAGTACTCAGAGTTCTCAGGTTTGATACCCAGCTCTGCTCTCTGTTTGAAGGTTTTTGTAAACACAAAAACCTAATTTGACAGAAACGTGATACTGGCGTACTCAAAAAAACTACCATAGAGTGGATTCATCGCCTCTCTAATGCAGTATCAACAAAAAGGCTTATCATGAGTAGCCTCACAAAGTTAGGCTTCATAATAGTGTTGTTATTAGCGTCTCATTTTCTTCTCCATCCTCATGTTCTCCGCTCCGTCTCTGCACACCTGGCACATCTATTTCAGGTGTGCCCTACTTCGCCTACTGTGCCTCATCACTTGGAAAAGTCCTCAGTGATATTTGAGCAGCTGAACTAATATTCAGATGCAAAAGTGAGATCCAGATAAGACGTTATGAGTGCCGGGAGGGGCATTTAAGGGTCTTTTATGAGATTATTTTCCCATGCAACGTGATTCTATAGAAATACGAGGAATGACCAGGACTTCTTAACGGCGCATAACGTGGTGGTGGCACATATTGTGTTAAAATGAGGTGCAGCCGCCACAGAAACAATTTAACGTTAAAGGTTCAGGCAACAAAAAGACTTAAGTCGAGGAAAAACATCTATGGGATCAAAATGAGAAAAAAGATAGCTCCACAACCCTTTGGGAACACCGGTCTCCTGTTTGAAAATACAGGTATGCATGTGTGCTTTTAATGGATGAATAATATTGTGAGCATAGTTTTTTTTTTTTCTTTTTTTTTTTTAAATTTTATTTCTTTTTTTTTTGCCTGCTAAACATCAATCTATGATCCATGGACATGGCAGTCTTTGTGCTGTGGGCAGAGTAGCACCAAGGCAGGAAAATGAGACCAAACTTGCAGGGAGGGAATTAAGCAGACAGATTGTCATGCAGCAGAATTTCAGCCAGCAACTGCTGTGCTGTGTCGGCATCACAGAGACGATTCAATTTAAGGTTGTGTCACTATTCCTACCCCTGAAACACAGCTCCATTTTATTGGTTATTGAAGCCAATATGTGGGATCTGTGTGCCTGCATGGGTTTACGTATTCATAACTGTGTTCCCCACCCAGCGTGCCCTCAGACTTGAATAGCTGTGTAATACAAATCAACCCTTCAGTAAATTAGACAACACAGCCACTTGGGAACACGTCGCGCACACAGAGCCTCGTCTTGTTTGGCTCAAGAACATTCACAGCCGCTCTCAAAGCCTCCTCATACAAAGCACGCTGTCCTGTCTCATTAACTACATAAGAGCTGTGGTCATGGCTCACAGGGGGACCACCGGCTGTAATTAAGTGCATCCTTAGTCATTTACGGCACCGTTGAGGCTTAGGAATATGATTGAAGGATTGATGCTGCTTCGTCAAGATTTTTCGTGTTATGATTTTATGCAACACGTCAGAATTTCCTCGTGAGAGATGATGGGAAAAGGTCAGTTTCTTATTTTTTATAAAGCAAAATGTCTTTCGGCTCCGTGATACTAACTGCTGTAGTCTCTGTTCCTTAACGTGGTTTGCCCCAAGAAGGGATAACCGACCAATAAAGCGGTGTCCAGGGCCCCGGACGCTTACGACTTCGTCTGGTTGGAGAAACCGATGTTCAGAGCTTAGTAGGAGGGATTCACAATGGAGTCATCGTCTCCATTGTTAATACAGAAGAATGATCACAAAAATGGCGGAGTGTGGATGGGATCGACGCAGCTGAACAAGTTGTTTGTCGACTTACAGAAATTACAGAACCCTGAAATCGACTCAGTCGACTGCTTTTAGCAAACGCTACTCTGCTTGTGTGTCGACTGAAAATGCTGTTGCCGAGACAAATTCATCACTTGCTACTGATTGGTTGGAGCAAAACGAAAATAGAACAAAACCCTACCTTACTAGAGTTTGTGTAACATGAGCTCAGAGACAAAAACAGAAACTCAACATCTTATTATCGTCCCTCTCAGTATTTGTGCTGGTTGTGTTAAGTCATTAAACACAACAGGACATACAGTATACACAATGCAAACAACCCTGACCCTGTTAATCAAACTACATCTTTAGTATCTAAACTTAATAAAGAGGCAGCAAAATCTTTAAAAAAAACAACGTTAGTTATTTTTAGTTTTCTCCACAATCTTTGTGACGGCACAATGGCCACTCTGAACCCGAAGCTCACTCACCCACAGATTTAACTAAGAGGGGATATTTGATTATTTTCCGTTGGGACACCAGCTTCACTACAGTAGCCGTATCCTCGTTCTGGTAGGATTTTGGTAGGAAATTAACGCTACAGCTGAAAAAGGCTTTTATTCATTATGTAGATGGTCTTTAGTAATATTCTCCTCTCAGTATAGACTCTCGATTCTCTCTCTGCAGTGGTGAATAGACCGTAAAATGTCCTTGACGTGAGTCTGCATGATATCCTGGGGATTTAAATGAACTATTTTAAAGAACAACAGTATAGTTTAGCAGGCTGTCCTGTTCTGAGGCGGTACAGTACACAGTGTTGTCTGTTCATTCACTTCCTAGAAACATCTCTGTCTTTGCCTGCAGATAAAACAGTGTGTTGGCATAGAGACGCACACAAACAACGGCCAGTGTTTTTTTTTTTTTTATTATTGCCCGGGTCTCAGTTCAATGATGCTGTTGGGGTCTGACCAAATGGCTTCAACATGTGCTGTGAACAAAGAGAATCAGGCCTTCCCTTTTTCAAGCAAAGGTTTCATCCTGATTGTGGTTTGATGACAGCAAACCTCTTCTGAAGGAATTTCACACTAGGGTGTGAATTCCCCCCCCCCCCCCCAAAAAAAACATGGTCACCTGAATGCACCGCTGCAATCTCATTGGCCGAAGGCCAAGAGACCCCAGGACCCCTGTGGTTCAACCACTGTCCAACAAAACTGCCTGCAGATCACACCACCTTGCTTTTTCCACCAATCCCTCCGGGGTAGAAGGAGGCACGCAAACGCTCTCTTCGCTCGGACCCCCGTCCAAGTCACAGAAGATCCAGCTTTCCCCGCCAGCGCGACGCAGGCCACGAGGAAGCAACGGCCTTCTCCCCTCCTCAAACCCAGACAGGGGTCCCCTGGGGGAAACCCCGTTCAAACGATCGCCTCACAACACATGTGTGCATCGGCACACGTGATTACATACAGCAGTCTCACCGCCATTTTGTCCGAGTCACTCGACTCCGCTATCTGGTGGTGGTTTAGCTGTAGTATCTTAAGGCCCCTCCCCTTTTGTCCGCATCACTCGACGCCGCCATCTTTGTAGTCTTTAGCAGTAGCTGTAAGACCCCCCCTTCCTTTTCACCCACAGACCCACACACACACACTGATATACACCCTCACCCATTTTATTATTTTCTTTAGGTATTAGGCATATAAAATTGTATGATAGCGTTTATTGGTTGCAATATTAATTGATTTGATCATTTACTATTTTGATTTAATAAACTCTGTTATACTTTAAGGAGCAGTCGTCTGTGATTACTGGTGCATATATGTGTAATAAAACTGTATGTAGTAGCCTGTGTACGAACTTAACCCTTCACTGTCACTTCGAATGTGTAGTCACACCCGACTATTGACATTATGAGTGACTACTAATTATGAGACTTAGTTTTATCGTTTGGTTATTGGTCCCTGTTCGCAGGGTGGTGCCCCGTTGTTATTAATAATCATTAATAATTGTTACATACATTAATAATTCTATTGATGTCAAGAATTCAGTTTCTTAAATGCTGATAACCCAAACACGCTCCTTTTTATATTCCCAACAATGCCGACGTTGTTGTTCTCATCGCTTTGAGTCATGGGGTTTCTCTCTCGGGGTGAAGAACAGTAAACGCACAGTGGGGAACTTCTTCCCTCCTTCCCATGTGTCCCTCCCTTACTCTCTTCTCTAATTGTATCTCTCCACCAATCCTCTGTTCCTGAAGTCCAACCTTTTCATTTATTCTCAGTCGTTCCTCTGAGATCTGTTCTGTGCCAAGTTACACTATAAGCCAAGAGAGAAATCGATATAAGAGTCACTATATGTGTGTTCATATTCCAGTGTGTGTGTGACAGAACTGGAATATAAACTATTTTTATGTGGAGGTGGATTTCTCAGTCTGGCCCACACAGCAAATTAGTCTCAAGCCATCAATGATGACGGGTTGCTGCTACCTGCTCCTGATGTTTTGACACCTCTGCTGCGGGACTGTTCTGGCTGCTCGAGCTGCCCCGTCAGCAGAAAATAAGTTTCTGTGAGTCAGCGAAACTCGCAGCAGTCGGCTGGCTTGATGTCGCGGTGATGTACTGTCTGATGCAGGCAGGGGTGAGATGTTTTCAGCTTTACCTTTGACAGCTGCGTAATATATTGCAGCTACATTGTGTGGGTACAGAGCTGGATCACGTGTTATCTGTATTTTCGATCCATTTGCAGCTTGTCAAAATTGCTGCGACAGAAAGTGAATTTGATTTAATTTACCTGTGGCAATTTTGGCCCAATAGCCACTTCACAATAATAAAAAAACTAAAAATGTTTTCGCTATATAGGGAGATGTTTAAAACTAACAAAGTAGTACAAATTCCAAGACTAAATGCAATGTTTTTATGACGACACAAAGTTGACAGCCGAAGCAGGACGCATCATGTTTTCGGGTCCTGAAATGGACACAGAAAAAAGTCACGAGTGACCACCGGGCTCATATGTGCAGCCCTGAGAAGCATAATTGTCTTTTCTCTTTTGTTCTGCTCGGTACCCTTTTCTTAGTTTCACCTGACTGAAGAGCCGTGCTGCACAGCAGGAATGTCATCGGACACTTGAACCGGTCTCAGACAGACTGTTGGGCCAGATTTGACAAATAGCCAGAACTAAAGGCACTGCTCTGCCAGAGAATGAAGCGCTGTAACATAAAGCCTGAGCCAAGCTGAGCAACACTTCACAAAAGTCTTGATGAAGCAACTTTTTACACTGGGAATGGGCAGTGGTGGAAGAAGTGCTTTGATCTTTTACTTATGTAAAGTATAGCATACAGTCCACGGTGTAGAAATACTCCGATTCATGTCCTGCATTCACAATATTACTTAAGTAAAATATAAACCGGTTTGATTAACTAGTGTCTCCTCCTTCTGGGCTGCAGTCAGCTGATCTCCTGGTGTACTGTTGTGTATACAGGTTGTGCAAGTTTTCTTGAATATCCAACGTTTATTCCCTCCGGATGTGGGAAAAGAGATGCGTAAAGTGTTTCCTAATTTGATTCGGATACACGTTTGTGCTCGTCTGCACCTCGCTTTGTGCGTGTTCTCATTAAGTACATAATACTGTCCTCATCCATCAGGTAAAGGGTTTCTATCACTTCATTTTTGCATGTCTTTTTTTAGCCTCAAATCTATTAAAGATTAGATTTTTGGTGGATATTTTTAGGAGAAATTTTCATCATTTTTAATTTGGAAAATCAGAAGCAAACCAACTACAGACAGCTCAGTGAGTAGTGTGTTCATCCACTCAGGTGTAGGAGGGCTTCATGCCGAGTGCCAATCATCTATTATTATTATTATTATTATTAGTCATTATTTGACAGCAAATTCCCATTGTCTTCTCAACACAATAATAATTTGCTAGACCTTTAGGTTTCAGTATAACTGAGCCAGTTTTGCTCGCTGGGAACAATTTTTTTTGTGAATGAAAGTTTGCAGCAGTACAGCACTTTTAGTTCTTGAGGCAACGTCGGCTGAGATCCTCTGCAGGCGAACATGCAGATGAAAGATCTTTTTATTTGTTGTTGTAAAGCAGGCCCTGCAGCACAGGTCTCCTCACCTTCCGTCTGTAGTTAGTTTCGTACAAGCCTGAGGGGAAGTCTGAAGATGCGTCGAATTAGAATCACGTGAGAACAGTTAGAAACAGACACACACGAGTAATAAGACATTACATAACAAGATTGAAGTGGAACATTGTACCAATTGTCTCAGATCAGCTTTTTTTGATTAGTGCTGTGTGCCAAAGATACTGTACAATAGCAGCATGAATCTTTGGAAAGATTAGCTTGTTCTGTTTGAAAACCTTTGTCTCATTACAGGGAGCATGTTAACTAAAAGAAAACTACATCTCAGACACAACTGACATTAGACTTTTATTATTTTTAAATAACATTTTTGTTGCAAAACCACAGTGGCTTTGCATGGACAAATGATAAGATTACTGTTCTACTTCTATATATTCTTCTGTTCATTGAATTTAAGAGCAACAGGTCTTAATAAGGAGGTGCTGTCTTTAACTAACCGATGGCTGAACAGAAGGCCTCATTGACTGATCAGACATGTAGTGTCCAATTTGTCAGTGGCCAAGTATGCACTGAAGTTACACAGGCCTGTGTCTCCACAGCACACATGAGCCTGAAAGACCTGACCCTGGGCTGAACCTAGCCGTTGAGCCACGCTAATATGTTTTTTCCTAAAGACGAAGGATTTGTATTTTGAAGCATTTGGGAGCGGGAATGCTTGGACGTCAGATATAGTGCATTTGTTTTGCTTTGGCGTTTGAGATTGAAGATCGGCACACTGACTTCAACAGCCCTGACCACCACAATAATAAACAGCTTGAGGAATTGAGGGGAAACCAGGGATCCTCACCTCTTAACAGAGCGATGTTGGCGTTTGATTTACTGAGATGAAATGATCATTTCCCTGCTGCTTACCATCCCCCTTAACACATTTCAACAGATCCCCTACAGCTCCCGGTTGTCTTCAGAAGACTTCATGAGAAAGTTGCACCTCCCCGTGCACCCCCCCTCCATTCCACTCTTCTCCTCTCCCATCATTCCCCTCTTTGTCATGGTAATGTGCTCCATCGTGCGTGAACAAAACGGTCAACTTAATTGATAAAAAAAAGAGCTCACCAAGTAGGGAGCAAAGAGGGGGTTTGTATATATATAAGACATGAAGGATTGTCATTCACTGAAGGCTTAAGGAATACATTACGACACGAAGACGACTGTCGGTGGAGTGGCAGCTCTCCTGTTATGTGATATCAGATTGTTGTGGCTGTTGACTGAGTCATGCTGTTTGCACAATCAAGAACATGCATACACGAGAGAGAGAGAGAGAGCGAGAGAGAGAGAGATGACGTATTCTGGCAGCTTTAGTGGCATCGAAACTAGACAGTGGCCTACAAAGGGTGTTGGGATGCCGACAGTTAGAAACTTCTTCATGTCAAGTTATGATGATGATGATGGAGTCTTTTGTGAGCAGCTTTCCTGACAAGATAATAAATGGATAATGGAGCTTTTGCAAAAGTTGATATAATATGCTAAACGGCTAAAATGCTGCTGCAATAAAGTTAGAGCATATCGCTCGGAGCACAGACTGCTCATATTTGCTTTTTCAAATATTCAACAAGACTTATCGTTATCAAATACTGTTTGCAAAACCATTTAAGCATTCAAATATTCTTTGATCTGTGGACATACAGCCTAGTGTGTGTGTGGGCTTAGACTGTCAGCTCACCTTTCTTTGGGGAGGTTGGAGTTTCAACAAAAGGCGTCTGCCAACTGCCCCAATGAACAACACTATACTGCTGCAGAACGCCCGTTGTTTATAAAAACGCTCATGTCAAAGCATTCAAATACAATGTAATAATACAAAACCCTATTCTGTTAAGAGGAGAAAATCGGACTGAACATTGAAGAGATGGAAAACAGCTGATATTAGTTTGTTTAGTGTAATTGTGGTAAATGCTTTATAAATCAAACTTAAAGCAGACATCTTGTTTTACGTACATAGGATCATAAAGTGTCGGTTCATCCAAATCATAAAACGACAAACTATCCTGCAGAGTTTTGTTTTGATCTAATAAAGTTTGTGATATAAATTGAGTTACAATTGTGATGCTTAGATCTTAACTTGTGGTGTTCACAACACTGAAAAATTACATTTGAAAAACTCAATTCCATCTGAGAAATATACAATCTAAAACACCCACAGGATAATACAACACCCTTCATTTAAAATGTATGATGCTTCTGTGTTTTGGGGGAACTGACCTTTTGAAAACCGCAGATTTGTCTCAGAAGATGCAAATATTAGCCGGACCTTGTTACTGGCATTTTATTATGGAAACAAGATGCAGGAAGGCAGTTTTCAGGTTGTTTGTTTAGTTTGACAAACAACACAAAGCTGAAAGATATCCAGTTCTTTATCACACGAGAGAACGACCAGAAGAAAATCCTCACAAATGAGACGCAGGATCTACAGACACTGTGGAGTAAAAACTTAACCAGACTGAATGAAGGCAATGTTTCTACCCCGTCTGATCTTCAATGGGGCACAAACATTTTAAAACTGCTTCCTCTCTGTCCAGTATGCTCTCTCTTTTGTTTTTCTGACATCATGAGAAAAGGCTCGGGGACGGTGAGCGTCTGACGACCGAAGCTGAGGTCAGCAGTGATGCTTCAGTGGCTGAGCTCGCTCTGTGTTTTCCGTCAGGTCTTGCGTCGTCAATCTGTCTGAGACTCCTCCTGTTTCTCTTCCCGACTGCTGGGAGTCTATGTGTGTGTGTGTGTGTGTGTGTGTGTGTGTGTGTGGGGTTGGTTTTGGGTGACCCTTGGCATTCCAGCCATTCCCCTGGTACCTGGGAACTGGTCGGTTCTCTTCCGACGGGGTATATTTAGAAGAAGCAGCTGTCTGTGTCTCTGTCTGCACAGATGTCCCGGCTGTCTCTCCACTCAAAAATGTGGCGAGGCCCAAGAAGAAACGACAGTCTATTTGTAACAGCGCTGTCGTGCGCTTTTTCAGATTATGAAGACTTGTGTTCACACAGGTGTAGGTTTGTGTGATTTACGACTGATGGGTGGGAGGTGTTTCTGTTGTGTGTCGAATCTGCTTAGCTGCAAGGTAGGCAGCTTTTCTGTGAACAACAACAACCCAGCGCTGTGGTTTTCTCACATTTTACATGTTGGCCTTTGCTCCACTTATGTACAGCAAGCAGCGAGGTAATTTCCAGTGTTGAGCAGCAGCAGCATGTGCTTTAGTGAAACATCAGCAAAAAAACATGACATGTCACTTTTGTCCCTCTTTCATCACAGACAATTGTTTAAATCACCAAAATGACTGTATTCTCCACCAGATAGTCAAGTATCTATTAGCTCAATATCTAAACAAAACTGTTACTGTTGTCGGCATACTAATGAGCACTTCTGATTTAACATATGAGGCCACCAGTTTTCTTATAAGGCTCCTTCATAGACATATTTTCATTTTCAGCCAAACAATTTTGGTTTTCACATGAGAAGTTTCTTTATTGTACTCAAAGGGGAAATGCACATGTTCAAACTAAATGTGTTGTGATGTTCGTCAGTAAATCTGTAAGTAAGTCTGTTTGTGCACCCAGTTGCACTAATACGTTCTCCACCTACCGGCAACTAAAGGGAGACACAAATGCTCAAGCGCAGGATGATGTGCAGCTCCTAATTAATAATAACAAATCATGTTTTTCCTAATTTTTACTTTGATTTTTGCTCATTCAGACATGGATTTTGATGATCTCATATAATTATTAGCTATTAATCTTCCCAACACACAAAAAATCCGTGAAACCAAGTTATAAAATGACAACAAGATAGAAGTATGAGAGACAAACGAGTGAACAAGAGAGTGAACAAAAGGATGAGAGCCTGCAGGCCGCGGGGACTTTTCTGCTGCGAGCTTCTTAGCGCGCACGCGCATCAGAAAAATGGACTGGATCCGGTTCACGATCAATAACAATATTTAATGTACTACACAAAGTTCACTTACAAGCTGAATTAACTATCAACAGTAATGTTCTCGAACAGAGACCACACGCACGCATCTCACTCACAGGTCTGAATTCAGGTACTGAAAAACTAGAGCGGATGTGGTCTGAGGAATTCGCTCCAGAACAGTCTCTTATATGCCCCGACAGTTGGAAATGTCCGAAACAGTCATAAAACATCTGAATGACCCTCCATGGCGATTAGTGATTGGCTCCATTTGAATTATGTCCCCTCCCATTATCGATCCTTTAGCGAAACATCTTCTCTCCTCGCAAAACTTCTAGACTCCCCATCTCCGTCGCGGTCGGATTTGGCTTTTGACCGATCCCCACTGCCCCTCCTCCATTTGCTGCATGTCCCATTCAGAATCCCTGTCTGACCCTCAAACTATTCTTAGTGTTTTAATACCTTTAGTGACTGTACTTTTATGATTTAATACATTCAATTAGTTAATATACTGTAACACATAATATCTTCTATAAGTAAGAATATTGTAAACATATTGTGACTAACATATTATTATAGTGACACTTCTACTCATCACTAGGGGGTTATTTAATCGTACTTATAATGTGTTTAATACTGAAATTCTCCACAGGTGCTAACAGACGGTGTGTGTGTGTGTTTTATTTCTATCTTGGCAGGGGGAGAAAAATGCCGGCTTTGACGTGCTCTACCACAACATGAAGCACGGCCAGCTGGCATCCAAGGAGCTAGCCGAGTTTGTCCGTGAGAGGTGAGGCTCGTGTGTGTTTGTGACTGTCTGTGTGGGAGGTGGCGCTGTGATGGGAGTCGGGTGGAGAAATTTCACATTCTTGACTCTGTATACTTGGATCTTTGGAAAGATGAGAGACCATGCCGAGGTTGAGTGAAAAGCACAGAAATGATAAATGACCTGTTTTTGTCTCGCCGTGTGTTTCACAGTCCTGTCAGAGAAGACTTTAACAAGTCTTTCTCTGTTGAAACTGCTTCAGTCTTCCCTCTGCTCTGATCTCTGGCCCTTGTCCTCACTACTGTGCTACTTTTGGAGCTCACTTTCTTTAAAACTCTCACACACAAGCCTGAAAAGGTGAATTATCCCTCAATGTCAGAGCTTTACATGTTATCCATGTTTGCAACTGCTGCATTTAAATACGCTTTTACGTCTTTATTTGACAGAGGACAGTGTTTACTATATACTATATATGACAGAGGACAGTGTTTAATATATATATATATATATATATATATATATATATATATATATATATATAGTAATCAAGGCGATATATCGTTAAATGAGCTCAATTAGCTAGCTAGCATCCATTGCAATTTCTGACGACAAAATCAACAAGAAACAAAGAGCAAGCTTTTGTTATGAATTACTAATTGTAAATCCTGCCGCTATTATCATTGTGAACTAAATTAACGCTGTGCAACAACTGAAGGCTTAACAGGCGTACAACGGTACCTAAGGGGGAAGTCGATTGTCTAATTAAAACGGTCCTCTCAAAGTGGGTAGTTTGTTCCATTAAGCACCCCGTCCTCTTATTAGGAACTTATCAGTGAGTAAATTGAGGGTAGTAATGAGGTTCCCACAGGGGTTTGTGCTCTCACAGCGGGAAGCTAACACACACACACGCACACAATGCTCTGTCAGACCAGTGATATAATCCTGACATTGATTCAGTGAATGTGCACATTCCTCGCAGAGGGAAATCCACTTATCTTACTCGGACAGCAGCAGAGAACAAATCAGCAGTCAGGAAATGAAATGGGGCCACTGTGGGTAAAATAGTGGAGGAAAGGCAATTGTTTTGATAAATTCTCTCTCGCCACTTGCCTTAAAGGTCGGGTTTGATATAAGACGCCACATAAAACACTGAGTTAAAGTACCGCAACAACTCCAACCGCCTTCTCAGTGACTGCATGCTGTATCACGCTCATACTCAGTTTAATGGAGATGTATTGTTAGTGGGGCACCATTGACAGTGGGCACTCGATAGCTATCAGGTTTGACAAGTGCTGAAACAATAAGTTTAGAATGAGTTAATCAATTAGTGACCCGACAGAAAATTAATCTGCAACTATTTTGGTAATCGAGGAATCGTTTCAGTCATTTTTCAAGCCAAACATTCACGAGTTCCATCTTTTCTAAAGCTAATATATTTGGGTTTTGGATTGTTAATCGGATTAAACAAGACATTTGGAGACGTCACTTTGGGCTTCAGTAAAAATTGATGGACATCTTCACTATTGCTTGTTGCAGAATATCAAAAGTGAGAATTTGCATCAGAACAGTTTTGGATGTGGAGAGAGTAATTATACACACATGAGAATCAATAAACTAGAGTAGCGGCTGCACACTGATTCCAAACCAAACATCTATTTAGAAAGACGAGGTTTGATTCCAGGTCAGAATCAACTGATTGGGATTGAAACTTTGTCCAATGACTGATTTTATTTTGGCCACTTCAGGGCAGCAGAAACAATTAGTACAGGATTGACTTATCCCCTTTAGGTTGATATGGTATCAAACAGTTCAGTTAGCAAACAGTTGCTTGTTTACACCTCCAGCATGTATAGAGCAACATTATTATTCATCTGAAGTCGTGTTTGTGTCCACAACTTTAAGTCCCAGATTAACTGACTTTTAGCTCCGTTTTTGGTCTTTACTAACTCCTGAGGAGACATCTGTCTCTGTATCTGCTAAATGGTCGAATATGTTCACCAGCTCGTCTCTTCTGGGTCAGTTTTTTGGAGCTATTTCACTGATATCAGCTGCATGATGCGGCCCAAAAAAAACACTCCCGTTAAGTGTGAACCAAAACGGAAAAGTTACGGGCCCTGTAACTAAACAATGAGCTGAAACTTGATGTGCTATAAAGCTCAAAACTATAAAACTCTGTGAAGTCGAGAAAAGCTGCAGATTCAAGCGATAATATCAGTTATAGCTGTTTTGAATAAATGTGTAGTTTGGAGTCAGGGTGCAGGTGTTCACCCGTTGTGTATATAGACGTGTATGTAAGATGACACTTCAGGCCTAATTGATTGAAATTATAACAAAACTGAAACATAAGTAAACAATAGATATCATTTGAAAATATTAGTTCGCCCTGCTTGTGATCCAATATGAGTTCCAACTCTGCGTCACTGCTTGTTTGTTGTTCATGACTTCCTGTAGCAAGTTGTTCTGTTCCACCCTCAGGATGTTTGGATCAATACTCCTTCTTTCTTTCTCTTCAGGGTCAACAGATGATGGTTATTAAAGTTTCATGCCAGCCTTTGCAAAACGACTCCATCTTCATTTAAATGTGGCTTATTGCAACAATTATCCAACACTGATGAAAATGAATCTGTATCTGTCTGACTCTAATGGTGGATGCCCAGAGTTTGGGACAAAGAAAGCTCCAGATAGAGAAGATAACATATGAGGCCATTAGCAGAGGCAGGAGCCTGGTGAGGAAGTGTTATTGGAGTACATTACATTCACCAGTCTAAAAGTTAGTTAGAAGAATTTACATTTTAAAGAAAGCAAAGCACACAACATTACTCTGCCTTTAGAAAATGAACTAAAATACTTGTATCTTCTGAGAGATGCACACATATCTATATATACACATACATACATATATTCATTACAGAGGTGCTTTTGGTCCTTAATTATAGTTATTGTCTTGTTTTTTCCAGTAATGGTCGTGTTTGTTTTTGCAGTGCTGCTATTGAGGAAACTTACTCCAAATCAATGAGCAAACTGGCCAAGATGGCGAGCAACGGAAGTCCACAGGGGTGAGTACCACCATGTGAACACTGAACAGCCCGTCCTCGTCCCCGATGGTTTAATTTATGCTGTTGAACGGCTTTGCTGCTGTAATTGTACATGTTATGGTCATGGCTGCATATAAGATATGAATGAGTACCATCTGCATCACCAAATGTTCATATTTATAATTAAAATGATTCAGCTTTTTTGAAATATGAAAGGGCATCTTGTTTTTACTGACTCTCCTCGCTCGTTAGTGCGATTGAGCATGCTTTGCTGGTTTGCTGCCGCCACAGCCCCACCTCGGGTAGATTGTGATTGTATGCTCTTAATCGCTCCATGTCTTTGGAAATAGTTATTTATTTATCATAGTTCATGGCCATGTGTACACAAGAATGTCAAAACCCTTTACTTGCTGAAACTATTTTGGTTTGAAGCTTTCTTTAGCAAAGTCTTGAAAAAGATAATATTTCCACAGTATGACTCTTGGTATTACAATAGATCTTGAATGAAGAGAGAGTTTGTACCCAACAGTCTCCTTGTGTGTGCTTAATGCTTGTGTGTGTATTTCCTAGGACCTTTGCTCCCATGTGGAATGTGTTCAGGGTGTCTTCAGACAAACTGGCCCTCTGCCACCTCGAGCTGATGAGGAAGATGAACGATCTCATCCGGGACATCAACAAGTACGGAGACGATCAGGTCAAAATCCACCGCAAAGTAAGTACCTAGCATCAGGATGCTTTACCGCTAACATGACCGCAAACTGGCTGATTTTATGTGCCTGTGTGAGTTTCTGTGAAGATAAACTGAGACAGGTTTTCTCCTTACTCGCCCTTCATCGAGACTCTGTCATTTTGATCCAATTTATCTCATAGAAAATGCCATTACTGTCTTCTCCCCTGGTGGTAATCGGTGCGTTTTCCCTTCAAGTACAATGATGATCTGTTCGGGATGTTCATGCGTCGTCTTTTTCTTTATGCGTGTGTCACCCAGACAAAGGAGGAGATGGTGGGAACAGTTGAGGCGGTGCAGGCGCTGCAGGTTCAGAGCGGCCACCTTCAGAAGTCAAAGGAGGGCTACCACGCCAAGTGTTTGGAGCTGGACCGGCTCAGGAAGGAGGGAGCGCCACAGAAAGAAGTGGAGAAAGTTAGCAACAACTCTCTTTATTTTCAAGATTTTAGTTTTTTCAGATGTTCAACACAATAAAAGCTAATCGGTGTCCTTTTGAATAAAACATCAGAGGGGTGGTTCACAGAAATTGGGGTTCCTGGATTGCTCTCTGGAGTTTAATCGTCTTTTGTTCACATCGCTCTATCTTTAGTCTTTGTGACGCAGACAATAAACAATCACAAACATTTATTATCACACAGTTATGTTGTAGTTTGGGAGGACCGATCCTTCAAACAAACAACACGTCTCATTTTAGAAGAGAGCTAAGAGTCGGTGTTGGGCGTGATATAATATAAATACATCTTAACTCAACAGATGGAGTGTGATTGTCATGTTGTTGTCACACAGTCTGCATTATCTTTATTCACAATAATAAATCTGTGTTATTCCTTTGCAATGCAACATAATATTAGTACCAGTGTGATGGAATTATTTGTTGTATAAATAGTCTTCTTTAATCGTGCATTCAGCCTCGTACCTCTCTCCCTGTGGTCATCACACCGCATCCTCAGGAAAAGTGATTTGTGTTCGTATAGTAGTTTTAAAACAAACCCTTTGACCATGATTGCTTAATCTCACAATTTCATAAAAAGCATAAATCAAAAATACTGCTTTTTGTAAATTTGTATTCGAAGTATATTCAAGTCCAGAGCTACTCGACGTGTCTCTCAGTACATCGTGTGGACAGCTGGATGTGAACTGAGACTTTGACAGATTCAGTGTCCTGCATCACTGTTCCTTAACTCTGAGATGTATTATTATTATTATTATTATTATTATTATTATTATTATTATTGTTGTTGTTCATCTTGTGACCCTAAAATCCATCATACACTTGTTTCACAAGCGTGTCTGTTATATCGAGGTTAAATACATTTTTCAATTCATCTTGACAATTATGGAAAACAACTTGTTCTAATGCTCTGCCCTAGATGTCCGCTCTGGGAATAAATGGCTGTTCTTGTTTTGAAGGTACAGACTGAATGCTGAATGCAGTAGTTGTCGTCATGGGGCAGAAATTGTTCTCATTCACTCACTGAGCTATTCCTATTTATTTCAGGATTGTGAATGAGTCCGGAGCTAAAGGCTGTCATTATCCTTTTTCCTTTTCTTTCTCACTAGGCGGAGCTGAAGTCTAAGAAAGCGGCCGAGTCATTTGCGTTGTGCATCGAGAAGCACAACCGCGTGGGTGGAGAGTTTGAGCAGAAGATGAGCGAGTCCTCCCAGGTCAGCTCTGACTCCAGCTGGGAGTCTCTCTCCCACCCTCTGATGTGGTGTTTTTGATGCATTTCTTCTTCTCTTGGGCTTTCTCTTTCTCTCCCTGACTCACCCTCTCTGTAACCTCCCACCACACAAGAACTCCCATCTTATCCTTTCATTCATTCTCTTATCATGACTTCACCAAAAATGGAAACCTCAACCCCCGACTAATGAACACCCACCCGCTCGCACACGTATGCACATCCTGATCCTCGCTCATTACCTTTCATCACTGCCTCCACACGTCCATGGGTAGTGCTGCTGTTTCCATGGAGATCTTCAACAGACCCCAATGTGTGGCGTGTGTGTTTTACATTTCAAATGATGACTGAAATCCTTTTGACCAGTTATTTCTTGTATTAGCTTTGAGGGGGAAGATTCGGTCATTAGTATGAAGGGAGAGAAAGGTGTCAAAAGGGAGGTAAACCAAATGAATAACGGATAAGTAAATACGTTTTTAGATAAATCTATTTTTAAATCAAGCATAAAACTAGAGGGGATCACAAGAGACCTTCTCTAAAGGCACCTTTCATGCCGGTGGCTTGGTTTATTTGGTCTGATCAAGGGAAGATTAAAAAACACATTGTGGTTCAGTTGTATTCATGCAAAATTTGATAAAACCTCAGTTAAGTATTTACGCTCGCTTGAGGTGGTTTTTGCCTGTGTTGAAAAAGAGTTGATGCGCTAAATAGATGATGGAAACACTTTTGCCGAATAAATTCTGACGTAGCGAACATTTAACCCACGTGACCGATCTGCTGTCGGCTTCTCCCTGAATATTCCCATAATGTGCGATGGTTGTCCTCGTCTCCGGACAACAAGAAACGTGTCTGAGACTAGCCGGTATGAAAGAACAATTAAAAACGTGCCCAATTGAAACAAATGCCTTGAAGACATCTCTCCATTTTCGTCGATGGGTTAGAGATGAGTTCAGGAAGGAGACGACTCACTGAAAGTCCGTTTCCTGTATCTGTGTCGGGTGTTTAACCACAGCCCCGCTCCTTTAGGAGATTAGCGGCAGGTCCTGAGTTTCTTTACGTAAACACACACCGGTTATTTTTGCTCCATAGTCACCACAGTAACGATTGATATGAATACAATCCAACTCGAGGTCTAATACAATAAATATGCTCTAAATTCTCCTTTAAAATAAGTCAGTCTTTATTTCTGTTAAATTGTCCCACTTGCATTCGACAAATCTAGGAGCAAAATAAAGAAATGTCTCAAACTACAGATTAGTCTGAAGTATCTGTGAGAAACTGGCCACTGGAGTTGTGGCACATGTCGGATGTGAATGAAGTGCCCTGCTGGAGGCTGACAGCAGTTGCAAAGAGTCCGTTTGGACTCTGTCCATTTAATTGGAGAAAATAAACTGGCAAAGCTCACTGCTCATGAACTCTCTTCTCCAATAGAAGCCACTGGCATTCTATCAAGACAATTCCCCTGAACCAGACAATGACAAATGAGTTGGCTGAGTTAGAAGCAGGATCAAACTTAAATACTAAATCCTCTCAAATTATCGCTGGTTTAAAGACCTGGCAGCCCGGTGCCTCTTCTGCTGGCGGACCGCTCCTCCATAGCTGCTCCTGAATCCGCAGATCTCCTTTAAAGTCTATTTTCACTTTATTGCATATATGTTGAGTTTAGAGTTTCTGCATTTTATGCAGCATTTAAAAAAAAAAATTTTTTCATTAAGAGACAAACTCGCAACAAACACCATAACAAATATTAAAATATACTAAAAACAAGCAAGCAACCACTGAAATAACACACAACCAGACAAAAACTAATAATCAGCCTATACAGACAGCTTCATATCAACAAATATATCCTGTACATCATCAAGCCCAACATCATATTTATGATTAGAAATAAACAAAGTTAGTTGGACACTGGAAAGTTGCATTTGCTGTTTGGTAAAAAAAAACTTGTCTAAAATATATTTTTTCAGCAACTTAAAGAAACAGCTGTGTTTTAAAGTGTATTTCAGTTTAGCTTTGAAGTAATGTGGTTGGCTTGGAGAGGATTTAAGTTGCACACAAAGTCAGAGAATGATGTCGACCAACAGAGAAAGATAAATAAACCTACAGTGGAGTTCTGAGATTTCACATGGTGATGTTTTTTTTGTTTTCCTCACTGTGTGTGTGTGTGTGTGTGTGTGTGTGTGTGTGTGTGTGTGTAGAAGTTTCAGGAAATCGAGGAGACCCACCTGTGGCAGATAAAACAGCTGATCAAAGGTTACTCACACTCCATAGAAGACACCCATGTTCAAGTGGGACAGGTAAGCCTTTTCTTATATTTTAAAGTATAAATATAACAATAAAAACTTTATTTATACAGCACCTTTTAAAAAGAGTTTACAAAGTGCTTTGACAAACAATGCAGCAAAAGCAAGGCAAGAAATAAATGACAACATGCCATTCAGTGTGTCATAATTTAGGACCCTTGTGTCCACTGAATGTACAGTCATTGCCAACAGTTTTTTTTCTTTTTTTTCTTCTTCATCAGACACGTTTAGTTAAGCGAGATGCATAGTTAGATCCTCTTGGACTCAATTTGAACAAACAATAAAATAGAAAATAATAAGATTATTATCATTAATATTAATAGTAGTAGTCCCATTGAGGGCGCACGGCCAAGACGGCAGCAATAGTGTTTCAAACAAGATACACACACAAACATTTCAAACACAAAAACAAACCTACAGTATTTCAAACATACATGCAAACACGTACAACATTACATACACAGCATTATCACACAGAGCATTGATAACAAAAACAATACATTTCATGTCACCTTTTTTTAGATCAGCTTTTTTTTTAAGGACCAACTAATCATCCTGCTCTGCTTCAGGTCCACGAGGAGTTCAAGCAGAATGTGGAAAACATCGGCATCGATAACCTCATCCAGAATGTTGCGGAGCAGAAGGGCACGGGCAAAGACAGGCCAGGTACAGCTCATCTCACCAGGATGAGGCTTTATTTCAGTTTGTTTCCAGTAGGTGTGAAATAACCTCACAACATAAATCAGCAGCTTACATAACTGATATGTGAATGCACCCACACTGACAACAGAATGGTGGAGGCGGAATAATTCATAGTGACACAAAGAGTGAGTGAATGGTTCAACTACGTGCGTATATCCGTGTGTTGGTTTTCTGAATGTTTTTTATTTTGATCAATCTGCCTGTCATCTGTAGCTGTGGTTGGCTTTGAGGAGTACATGACAGCTTTGCCACCAGAAGGCGGGAAGAAGAGTCGAGCAAAAGCCTTCAGGATCCCCGGCCTCGGCAAGAGGGACAAGGAGCCGGACTCTATGTGAGTGTGTCCACGCACACACACACACACACACACACACTGATATTTAGACAATGTGATCTTAATCTTTGTTCTTTGTTACTGGCTTCAGTTTGAGTACTTGTTGATAAATGAAAACAAAATACATCTGTGCGTGTGTTATTTTGTATTTGCAGAGACTCAGCTGTGCCGGAGACACCGGTGAGTATCACATATAACTCGAACTAGAACGCTGCAGCTTCTAAACCGCTGACTCAACTATCTGACTCCTAAAGCTGCAGTTATCCCTGCAGACAAATGTGTTGAAGAGACCCTCTGCACAGTGGGAAGACTGTGTTTTTTTGGGGGGGGGGGGGGGGGATCGAAAGAAAATCATGTACAAGTGTGTGTTTGTGGAACGAAGTTGAGCGGGAAATCACGAGTGTGTATTAATGGCTTGACTGACGGTGTGGGGTTTCCCAGGTTTATTTCGGGACTTCTGAGAAGAGGTTTCTGAGATGCTTTGGCAGCGACAGGGTAAATGCGTAACTGCATATGACTGTTTGTGTGAACGGGCTTTGGACGCTGCCATCTAACAGGAGAGTAAACGGTGTATGCACACACTGACACAGTCCATTCACGTTCTAAGTTCAACATTATAAAAGTCAGCAAAAGTTGCATTAATACTGAATGATGCTTAAGTTAACCCGAAAAACAAGCGAGTCTGCTGTCTTTAGATCATAATAGTGTGCTAATTGTGTTTTCCTATAAACGCGTATGGCTTCGTGGGCAACCGAGTAGCTCACCTGGAATGCTGTTGCTGTTGCTCTCGCTTTCCCGCCACCCTGTCTCTCTTTGACTGTTTTAACCAATAAGTGGCAAATTCTCAAAACATGAATCAGGGGCTGGATAGACTATAGTCAGGAATTTAGGGCAAAGTGACAGCCTGCACTACTTGAAGCCGCTTCTAGTGACGTCTGTCCTCTAGAGGGCAGAAGAGCTTCAACACAAGCTGACTGACCAACATCGCGGACATATCGTCGCCTTATACATTTGTTATTATGAGTAATGTGTTTGCTGTATCAATTTGAAAATGTCTACTTAGACATCAAGCAGACAAAGTGATCGTCTCTTTGACCGACTGAGATCTGTTTACTGGAATCAGATCTAATCAAACACCATCTGTATACGTCCACACTCTGTCTAAAAATAACTGCTCCCTCATGTCTTATTTTGAATATCATGTGACTGCAGCTGACATGTGTTCCCACATCCAAATGATCTAAATCAAACTGAAAGCGCACCTGTGTCTTTAGCACGCAGCTGTGTTTGACCTGTTGGTGTAATAGCAGCTGAAGTTAGTTCCCGACTCGCACCATCAACCTTGGTAGCGTCTGTTTGCTCCCTCACACGCGCTGATGGAAAGCTCTCAGTGGTACACGTAGAACGTAGGAGTTGAACAGTGTGACAAAGCACTTCTGTGTGTCGGATATGAGAATTAAGTGCCATTTGTCTCTGTGTTGCTGACCCAGCTGATGTCTGACTTCCTCTCTTTCTCCCGTGTGTGTGTGTGTGTGTGTGTGCATATAGAACTCACTCCTGGAAGTAGATGATGAAGGATTTGTCATCCGAGCTGACAGCACACCCAATGATATCCTTTTATCTGCTTACACGTGTTCTGGCAGGATAATTCAACACAGTATCTGATTATAACTTTTTAACGTTTCCTTCTTTGATTAATAATTGCTTTATAGTCATTCTTTGTTTGAGGTGAACCATGTTGGTGTCAACAGATGTTTGTGCCACATTGAGAGTACAATTACAAAAGGAAAAACACAAGCCACTGGAGCTCTGCTGGATGGATGGACATAAGTCAAAAGATCTGGTGTTTGCCCTACAAGTTCATCTCAACAGTTCTTATTTATTGGTAGCCTCTGTTAGTCTGCCAACAGTCAAAAGTATTCAGTTATATGAACCACAAAAAAACTTGAATCTAGATGTTAATGTTAACAAACTTGAGCCTTCTTTAAGTTCACTTCAGTTGGAAGGTAAGACTTAAGATGTCTGAAGGATTTCACAAACCTATCTCGCTCACGTGACTGCTGCATTTTGCTCCAAATGAAACCTCACGAGACCACTGAATAGACTCTAAGAAGGCACTTAACTAAAGTGGAGGCGTTTTTCATTGTTGCGTAGTCAGAAGTTTGGAGGAGAGAGGCGGGTTTAACCAATTTAGTGACTCAAATGGCCACATTCATGGCTTCATCAACTGTAGAGCTCTCGACAATAATAGAGGTCTCTAACCTATTTGTTGACTGAAATGATTGGATGCATCCCCCTCGTTAAGTAGAGACGAGGTAAACGCCTGCATGGGATGTGAGTGAATTGTCCTCTTAACCGAACGCTCCCTGATCCATCTGTCAGCAGCAGCTCTCCGTCCTGACTGCTCCGAGATAACAACTCTTCCTGACTTTGTCATCCCTCACGTCGAGCCCTCCGCCTGCTCAGAATAAAGGGTTCACGTTCATTAAAATGCCCTCATGCTGCACATGTTCTTCAGTTTCTCTGAATCTTCTAATGAACACAAATGCAACTCTTCCAAGTGCAGCAGAGTGCAGTCCAAACGAAGGGGAAGGGGAGGTGACTTGGTGCTGCAGGATGTGGCGGTTTGGCTATTTGAAGCTCTGCAGCAGTCACCTCCAGCACCCTCTGTGGTGCTTCTGCATCTGTTTTCATATCTGTCTGCTTGCCTGCACTTCTTACAGTCTTACACTGAAACAAAACTCTATTTGCTCTTCAAGGAAGTCACAGCATTTGTCCAAATAGTAATATTCACTCATGAACAGGGGAGAAAATACTTCCACCTGCTGGTTTTTAATGTACTCTCGTGAGTTTCAGTCTCATATTAGTTTTATTTTTGAATATTGTTCTTGTTGGATTCTACAGTACGTCACAATTTTGTTCTTAAAATCTCACATAGCACACAGATTGAAGCGATCTGTATAAAATAATAATCACACAGTCAGTACTTTTATCAGAGCATCAAATCAGCAGTTTACATTTAACTTCTATCATTTGAATCATTTTAAATGTAGTCATTGCGTACATTTGATGAAAGTCAATTGTATGAATGACAGAGTGGTTAAATGTGATATTTACTCGCTTTTCAGTAATCTAACAGACGCTCTGCACATTGTCCGTAATTCAATTTTTCCCTTATTGCTTGTGGAAACATAACCGTAGTGCTCAAGAAGTAATTATGCTTCTCACTTTTGTAATGTTGTAAATGTGCAAGGTCATTCTCTTCATGTACTCACTATACAGGGGAAGAGATGCACATAAAAAGACAAAAATCGGAAAGTGCAAGTAGTATAAAGTTCATTAAAATGAACACGCACTCTTTGCATTAAGAGTTTTGGATGATGAAACTGTTGAGTAGTGTAATGTTAAACAGGGCGCTCCCTTTGTCTCTCTGATTGCCAGTAATGCTTTCCTATCTTGATGTGTTCTTGCCAAACATCACTTTTCATTCTTTGCATACAGTCTTGGCTTGTTCTCCTTGACCACCCTCTCTTCTTCACGCTGCTCTGAGATGAAGGAGAACAACTTCTACTCCAGTGACTCGGACTTTGATGACGAGGAGCCCAAGAAGTTCCACATCCAGATCAGGCCGGTCGCCAGCAGCAATCGCAGTAACTCCGCTGCCACAGAGAAGGAGCTGAAAGCCACCGTTGGGGCGCTCACCCTGCCGCCCAACAGAGTGGTCCGGCAGCAGGTTGTTTGTTTTTGTGCTTCTGTTTTATGTTCTGTGTGTTTCAGCATCCCTCTGACAAGACATGAGCATTTTCCCCAATATGCAGAAATCTAAAACTGTGGTAAATATTCTTAATGCAGGTTCCCCTTACTTAGCTAATCCCTGATCCATATCCATTCCCCAAAGAAACTCTGGATGTAGCTACGTGTACCTCACCTTTAGAATATTTACCTCAAATACTCTGTCCTCAAGGTCTAGAAGGAAACACTCAAATCTCCACCTTTTCTAATGACCAACAAGTAAAAAAGAAAGTCAGACTTTACATGTTTATGGATAATTCCTTCCAATATCATTCTATATGTTCCTTATTGCCAACAACCCTCATGGAAAAACCAAACTAACAAGTAATTGATCCTACTGACTACTGTCTTTTTGTCCAATAACTATTAAAACACATCACTGTTCCACTGGGATACATGGGTTCCATATATTATCTTGAGTTGCTTTAAATACCCACTACAGACCTAAATGCATGTTAATTTGCAGCACTATTAATTCCTATTTGATTGACTAAAATCTACAGTGTCCAGTTGTTGTCTTAATAATTAGGAACCTGTAGTCAGAAAGTACTTGGACTGATTCATTCATTGTTTTGTTTCTTTCTGTCTTTCTATGTTTCTGTTTTTGACAATAACAAACAAACAAACATAGACCAGCACCATCCTTTTCTTCTGCATGAGTCCACTGTATTGACCCAATCTGTCCCCCTCTCCTGACTTTCAGGTGATAATCAAGCGGCATCTCTCCAGTAAGTTCAAACAAATGTGTATGAATGTTTTCTTTCTGATTTTGGAGTCATTTTTAGTGTTTGTAAATCAGTTACAAATGTCCTCCCTGTACTGTGTCTTATAGTACAGACGTCTGAAAGCTGTTTTCTGTTGTGTGTCTGCAGGGAACTCGAGTACTGCAGGAGGTCGATCAGAAGAGGGCGAAGTTGCCTCCCACGGGGGTGAGTCTGGTTTTAGTCTCTCATTTTCAGTAACTGTCTGTCTAGCTCTTCTTTGTATTTATTTTAGTATGGAGCTGAAAGTTTATGATTCAACTATGAATCAGGAAATAACTCTGGGACTTTCTGGACGTTCTACGGACCAAAAGAGGATGAGCAAGAAAATTATCTAATTTGTTTCGTAGTATTAGTATCATCTAATGTCATGTTACTGCAATAGAGGTTTGAAGTTTCTATCCGTACATTTGTTTGTGGTTCATTTGAAAAGGATGAAGACCATTTCTCACACACGCTCGCACAGAACCACATCTGTAGGATTCAAGACATGTTTTACTTCCTGCAGCGTCTCTCTACCTCCAGCCTGTATCGCCATGGTTCCCTCTAGACAGAAAATCTCGTCACTGGCTGACCTTGCATGGACAGCCACCCGCCATTAGTCACGCCCGGCCCTCTGCTCGTGCTCCACAGCGTGTTTTATCAACCGAGAGGTTTGTTAGCCGCCAGTAGGTTAGGCTGGAGGCTACAACCTGCTGCTCCACTGCAGCGGGGAGTCTCTCTCGCTTAAGTCCAGAGGCAGCAGGGTTAACGATGAGCATCTGATTAAAGCAGTTGCTCTGCAGCGGTGGCTGGAGCTGAGTGAGACCGGGCTAATTGCTGGTATTTATCACAGAGAAAGTAATGGGTTTTCCCTCATGTTGTCCTACCTCAGTCGATCTCAGCCTCCCATCAACGCTGCGACGAAGAACACCATGCTGCTGATTAGGAAACAGTCTCTGCAGTGAGCCTGTATCTCATTGTGTGTGTGTGTGTGTGTGTTACAGATGGAGAGCAGGAGGGCCTGCGCAGGTCCACTTCCAGTCCTGATCACAGCAGGTGAGATTGCTATAACCTCCATATCTCTTGTCCATCTGAGTGGTGGAGAGGTAGACTTATTTGAAAGTTAAATTGCATCATCCGTGGCCTTTTCAGGGGTTTGAACAGTGGCGGCTGGTGGAAAATGTTCTAGGTAGGGCCATCTTATCAATTTCAGCAAACATCCCAGTATGATTTAATGCAAAAGAATGTAAGTATGAAACACGCATTATTACTTGGCAGTTAAATATTTAACATGTATTCCAACACGAAAACAATCAGTAAATAACACTTATATAATATAATATAACATGTTTATTTGTTGAGATGCCCCTATGGACCTTGTTATAGGAGGTAAAGATCAGGAGAAGTAAACATGAAGTGTAATTATGAATACTGATGTTAAATTAAGCTATGATGAGTTTTCACTGTTCATTTAACATCTCTATTACATGTTGATGCCTCCATGACCAAGTTAAGCAGATGAGACTGAGGACAACTATGTAGAAGAAAAGATGTTCACTTTGTCTAATATGTAGCTTGACAGAGTTCTCATGTGTGTCCTGGTGTTCTCATGTTTCCTTACCTCCTCATCCCTCACTCCCTACCCTGGTGTTCTCATGTTTCCTTACCTCCTCATCCCTCATTCCTGTAACTGTCCGTGCTGGATCCGTCCCCGTTGTTTTAAAAAGCTAAATACGTTATTAGCATGACGTCATCCAGCTAGCCAAACCTGTCTGGTGTTCAGCTAGTACAGAAGCTTCATGTACTGCTTCCCTTTCCCGCGAGTCTGCTGTCTGATTGTGAGGTCAGGCTGATCTGATATCAGCTCTTTGGCTGCAGAATCTCCGCCAAAGTTCTCCTCTCAAACGCGTCTTGGAGGAGGAATGCTCGCGCTGACGCGCTCGCCTGTAGAGACTTCTCCTGACGAGAACGCGCAGCGAGGGGGGCTGATCGTTCTGGCCCCAAGCTGAATCTATTTGAGGGCGCTGATTGGCTAAATTGTATGTCACTCATTTATATCTTGAATCAGCAATTGGCTAAACTGCTTCATAGACCCGCCTCTTTTGGGCCAAAACGATCAGGCCCCCCAAGCTGCACGTTCTCAGAGTGTCGTAGACGAGCACACAGGCGGAGAGGACGAGCAGGAAAAGCATATATTTTGCGCAGATATATCATATTTTACACACATTACTGGGTACATTCCATAGTTCAAAAACACAAATATTGACAATTTGTATAATTTATGATTATTATAATTTATTTATTTATTTAATTTTTTTGTGTGGCTCATGGTGGCGCCATGCCCCATGGCCCCTCTATTGACCAGCCGCCACTGGGTTTGAAGCTCCTCAGGTTTCCGTCACCGTCTTACCTTCGTCACTTAACTTCTCTCACGGTTCTCTCCTCCGTCTTCAATTCCTCTGCAGCTCAATTAGAGCACCAACGTTTACTTTTACTTAATTTTAGTTTTTAGTTTTTTTTAAAGAGAAACAAAACAGACCAGACCTGTCGATACCTAAACATTACACCCATATGTCTTATTACAACGTGGTCGGCATTGATCTGCTGCACCACTGTACTGGGACGGCGTTCCACAAGATTTTGAAATCTGCCTCCAGGAATTTGCTTCCATTCAGCCACAATAGTTTATTGTTAATGAGTTTCAGGGTGATGAGGTCTGGCCTGTAGTAGGCATTCCGGTTCATCCCAAAGCCGGTGGATGAGGTTTACATCCGGGCTCTCTGCAGGCCAGTCAAGTTCTTCTACACCTGGTTGTATGCGGGGAGGCATTGTCCTATTTAAACAGGAGAGAGTCTTCATCAAGCTGTTGCCACTAAGTTGGGAGCACACTATCGTCTGAAATATCATTATATGCATAAATATTCCCTTTAATTGGGACTAGCGAGCCAAACTCTGCATCATTGATGCAATAATCGTTAAAATATGCAGATAACGACGCACGTTATCAGACGGTTTCTCCTGGAAGACATTCATAGTGCCCCCCTCTGTTGTTTCCATGAACAGTGACAGAGATAGTTGTGTTAAGACTGGAGAAACGAGAGATCTCAGGAGAGGAATCCACCGTTGGCTTTTTTCTCACCTCCACATAGCTGGCCAGTCACAGTGTGATGTGGGCGTGAATATCAGATTGTTTGTTTCGGAAAGTTACGCAAATGGTCGGACACAGATACAAAAATGTTATCTTTTCAGAAAGTTACAGAGAAAAATGCACGGTTTGATTGCTGTTTATATTATTTCTTCCTCCATCCTTCAAAGTCATCTTCTCACACACCCACGCCACTTTAAAAAATATTCTATTCATTTACAAACTCAAAACAATAAAGAAACTGATACAAACGCATACAGTGGGTAAGCTTTTGAGTACAGGTGCTGCATCTTTGTGCCACAGGCTTAGAAAGCTCTTCTTAGTGCGTACCGAGCTGTGTTATAGCGCCATGGTTCAAGCCCACGGTGTGTTGTTATCCACCTGTTCCTGGGCAAGGTTTGTATGCCTCTGAGTGGACATGAAAAATGTCACGCCAGATGTTCATTGAGCTTTGTGCGATGCCACAATAGATGAGCTGAGGATCCATCTGCACTTTTGCATTCAGGGCAGGTTGAAGAGATTTATGGGTAAAATAATGTTGACGCAGGAGTAGTGTCATCTATTAACTTCCTCATATCGGATTAACTGTTCATTCATAAAACAGGAGTTTATACTCTGCAGGCACTTTACCCTAAGATCCGACTCCCAGGTTTCTTTAAGATTTGTTTGCCCTGTAAATCTACAAATCTGGATACTATATTTAGTTTTTGAGCTCGGGGTGTGCAGTTTTACAAGAGGGTGGGTATGTTTCGAAACTCTAACTTCCATTGGACATAGTTTCTTATCTGCAGATATGCCATATTTCTCTTTCAGTTGAGCAAAGGAGGCATGCCCACACTTCTGTTCTCACTTTCTCACTTCTCCTCCTCATCGCTCCCTCAGTCACTCCTCTACTCGCCCTGATTTTGTTTCTCCTTCCCTCCTTGTTTGTACCAGGTTGAGCTCCACAGCGTCTGGTTCAGACAGTCTGTTCGGACCGCCGCTGGAGTCGGCCTTCAAGTCCAAAAGCTTCGACGGTCGGGAACAAATCAGAGAGCAGAGCGCTTTTGGTGCCTCTGAATGTAAGAGTTGTGTATATATATTAGTTTTGTTCATATTGCTATTATTGGCCCAAATATAAGTAAATCCCCCCTTTTTTACAGTTTTTTTTGATAAACTAGTCTAAGTGGGGGGTTTTCCCTAAAATACTCCTCATCCTTGAAGCCTTATCTTTTATAAAAGTCAAACATGAAATACTTAAATTACAGAAAAACATAAATCCCACATTGCTGCAGCTTATCCAGGTACATTGGCACACATTCCTGATTACTATTTTAATGAACGATTTTCGGTGGCAGTTAGACTTTTTTTCTTTTTACTTTTTTTTAAAGTATAAACAAAAACACAAATAAGAGGCAATGACCCACAGTCAGATGAGGAGTACTTCATTTTCTCCAAATAAAGGCAGGAAATCGTATCAGTGAGTCACTTCTTAAAACGAGGACTGGAGGTTGATTTCCATTCCCTTCTAGCTATAATCATACAGAACATTCAGAGAAACCCAAAGTAGACATGTCTGGATCAATTTGTTCCCCAACAACTATACAAAATAAATTAAATATTTCCTCTCAAGCCCAGAAAAGACGAGTCTTTTTATACATACGTCCTATGATCCAATCAAGTCTGGTCTTTTAAAGTGTACTAGCTGAAGTCTCTTATTAATGGAAGACTTTAATCCTCCATCCCATCATCCTAAAGCTCATCAGATAACTCTGAACCAATTTCCAAGCCTCCTTAGATGACTAAAACAGATTGGGGTATCAGATGTTTACAGGTAGGTGATGTGTCAAACTGAACCAGAGACTGCTGAACAACATTTCTAACCTGCTGGAAACAAAAGAACCGACCACGAGAGACACCAAATCAGGCTGTAGCTGCCTGAAAGAGGTTGACAAAGAGCTCTCTGAGGCTTTTTGGGACTTGAACTTTCATGAATATTTAAATAGGCAGTCCTCGAATATCAATGACCCCCATTTTTCAAAATGTAATATCCAGAAGCTAATATTGTGATATATTTGGGCCAAAATGGTAAATTGAGTTTTCTTTATTTTAGTTTTTTGTACTGCAACTTTAATTTACCACTGAGTTCTTTGTGTCTGCCTGGTGTTGATCGCCGCTGATGTTCTGCTCTGTATTGATGCCCTGTGATGTGTTTGGTGTGTCAGATGCTGCCTTCTCGTCAGACTCCTCCTCTCCAGAGAACGTCGAAGACTCTGGCCTGGACTCACCTTCCCAGCAGCCCCTTGGGCCCTCCCCCGAGCCGGTGGGTTGGGCGGCTTGGCCTCCTGTGTCACAGAGTAAAGAGCAGATTCAAACACTGGGACGACCCGCGGACCCTTTCCTCTCTGCTTTCCGTGACCCCTCACCTGGTCGGAGTCCTCACCTGCAGGACAAACCTGCCAGCGTCTGGTCCGTCGCCTCGTCGCGTCCCTCTCGTGTCCCCCCAGACATGGACCTTTCATCCATGCGGTTCCCTGCTTTCTCCCAGTCACTCCCCCCGCCTGAGGTGGAGTTGTCGGTGTGGAACTGCAAACACATCCCCCCCGAGGACCCCTTCCTCGCTGCGTTTGAGAAGACTGTCACCCAGGAGACATTAAACCTGTCCGACGCCTGGGCGCGTCCGCCGCCTCGCCCAACCCAGGAGGGCAGGCGGATGGATGTGCGAGGGGAACCGTTCTCCATCGCCCTCACCGACACCAAGACACTCCCAACCCCCTCCTCCTCCTCCTCCTCCTCCTCTAATCGTAAAAACAGAGACAGGAAAAGAGACCAGAGCCTCCCTCCTCCTGTTACTTCTGATGACCCGTTTGCAATCACGATGATTGGCAGCCCAACGCACCAGTCGTCGCTGGCTGTAGCAGCCGGGTTAATCTCTGCACACACCAGCAGCAGCAGCAGCATTGGTGGTGGCGGCTCTACCAATAGCAACAGGCTGGTACTCTATGCTGATTCAAGCTCTTTGCCCACAGCTCAGTCCAAGAAGGATCTGATTCACTGGAACTCTTTCCACAACCCGTTCAGTGAAAGTGTCTCCGGAGGGCAGAGCAGCTCCAAAGCACAGAAAGAAGAAGGAGGAGGGGGAGGAGACGGAGGAGGGAAAGGAGACGGAGGTGGCGAGAGGAGGAAACATCGATCATCAGACAGTGAGCCACGCAGGAACGCCCCTCCACTCACAAGGCATTCAGGACCACAAGAGGATCTGTGTTTTTCCACAGATAAGGATCAAGACTGCCTGGATTTGAACACTCAGATATCGTGCAGTACCGGCTCGCACAAGGGTACTAATTTATTTCTTTAAAATCTTTTTTGACCATTACGTTTTTATTGAGGTTGTCAGCAAGTTCATCATTTTAGGGTTATAAGAGTAGACATACTAAAAGTGTAAAAAATTAAATGATTAAAACAATTTAAATGAGGTATATACAAAAGTGAGATATAGCATTAACATGAGGATCTTGGCTATGATTGAAATCTGAGTCAGTGTCCAAACAGGAAACTAGCTTTTAATCTAAAAAAAGTCATACGCTGCCATCTCGCCCATAACATTTACATGTATCCATTTCCAAAGCAACGTACATATCAGGTACAATCCAAGTCACAGTAGATCAAGAAGGAGAAGCAGAAGTGCTGCAACACTCTGTTCCAGGTGTATGAGGTAACACACAGGTGCATAGAAGGAGAGATGCATAGAAAAAGGAGAAAGAGATCATATTAGATGAGTAAGAAGAGAAGAGGTACCACTTAAAACAATTTGTAAACCCAAGAAGGATCCTGTTGAATCGAGTTCAGTATCTTGTTCCACCACAAAGTAAAGCAGCAGCAGTAGAAGAGTTTGGATTGAAGGTTTCTGCCTCGCAGTGACGGAATGATGAGTCAGCAGATTCGTACTGAATGAGAAGGGGCTAGTGAGCACTTTATAGGTGATCACTAACGACTTGAGCTTCATGGAGAGTAATTAAAAGTAGAGTGACATTTCGGACCATTTGAAGAGGTTTTGCTGTGCGTGCAGTCCTGCCAGAAGGGCGTCGCAGCAGTCAAGGCGAGAGACGGCCAGTGGCTGTACGAGGAGTCAATCATTCAAATCTGAAGTTTTAGCTGTTTACATAATTCACAAGGCTGTAATCGAACCAGCCATAACAACTGAAAATGCACATTATGATATATTTAGTATTTAAGATCTACTGCTTTAGTAAACCAAACCATCTACCCAGAACTTTCAGATCGAATATATGAATAAAAACATTTACAATGCAGGACGTTCACGCTTCTATTCCGCACTTCATCAGTTCGCTTCAGATTTCTAATTAAAGCACCTCTCTGCATTGAGTCAGCCTTTCTAATTAGTCAATCTGAAGCCTAATCTTTCCAGCCATCGTTAATTTAGTGCTGATTCAGCTTTCATTTGTTAAATTAGCTGCAAGGATTTTTTTTTTTTCCAATGCGTATTACCTCGATGACAGAAAGGCTTAGCTGGGATAGTTTTATGGTTATTATTCAACTGAGGATTTATTTAATCTCTGTAAAAAAACCAGGGGGAGCACGTTAGATTTGAAAAATGTCTCCAAACGAAACACTGAGCTCAGTGCTGCCAACTCTTTTCCACTGAACGTAGCTAGCAGCACCAAGCTTCAAAAGTTGCTAAATCTAGTAAATCGCTCCAAAAGCCACTCTCCCCAAAATGATCATAATGAAGTTAAACAACAAACATGGCTAGTGTTAGTACTCGCAGCTTGTGGAAGACTCTGGTGAGGCACAATAGATGCATTACATTAATTGATTGCTGTCGGGATGTAATGAGAATTTCAACAAATATGAAACAAAATTTGTTCTAAAATACATTACCCACCCTAGCATCATCATGGAAAATGAATGTCATATCATCATGAATTTTTTTTGGGGGGGGGGGGGGTCTTTCTTACTGAAGAGGAACATCTATGAAGAATATTCCGATACTAACAGGATGTTAAATCCCCCAATTAATCCAACACAAATATAATGTGGTCATGTTTTGTGCCAGCTTGTATCTGGCAGCGCGGCGTGTTCCGCTGCTCTCCGGCTGTTCTGAGAACGACTTCCTTCTGATTATAGAGGATGTCTTTCATGATCTAACTTGGGATTGTTGTTTTGGTGTGTTTGTAAGGGTCCAAGCACAACTTCAGACGGGACACGACTGAAGTGGTTGCAGCTGCTCCTCCGAGAGCAACCCGAGCCAAGAGGGCGTCGGGCCGACTCGGCGGCTGCGAGAGAGTAAGTTCACTTCTCAGCTAATTGACTAAATTCATATTTTCTTAACATTATGTTCGCCCTGATACTCTTGAATTATTTAGATATGAAGAGTATCAAAATTATAGACATAATCTGTCACAGTTTTATTGCAGACAATTGTATTCTGCAATAGGAAGAACTGAATGACTCTCACTCACTAGGCTTGTGATTCTGTATCAATATTACCTTTCTGGTGGTTCTAACATTTCTAAAATGTCATCATTGTTAATATTATATGACCAAATTCATGTAAACTGTATAAATGATAACAGCCCCACTGATGCAGTCGGTCAGTAAGTCTTCTATATGAAAATTGAGCCATTATTGCCAATTCTTGTGTTTCAGTCTCGGTCTCTGTGCTCCTCCCCGCTGCCGGAGCCCAGCCCCTCCCTCACCACCTCCTCCTCCTCCTCCAGCCCCAGTGAGTGGGGTCCTCAGGCCCGGGACACCGACTGGGGAGCTCAAAACCGAGCGCCTAGTCCCGTCAGAGCAGGCCAAGCCTCACCTCTGCCTTACCAGCACCACCATCAAAGACAGTGTAAGCCTCAGCGCATAAATAAAGTTCCACTACAGGATGGATGCTTAAAAAAGAAAGACATGGAAAACAGCAACTCAATTTAACAGTTAAAGAAACAAGATATGTGTTCATTAATGAGCTGTACATGTGCTGGCAGGCAGATTTTGTTACCTTCAAACAGAGCCAGGCTAGCGGGCAATTCCCAAATGTCAAACTATTCTTTTAAACGTGACTTAATGCATGATAACAGCAGGATTATCACGTTTGTTCTCCGCAGTGCAGCTGTCGCGAGGTCCCAGTCCCATTTCGCTCAGCACGCAGGAGGCCTGGCCGGTGGCAGCAGCCATAACAGAATATATCAACGCCTACTTCAAAGGGGGACAACACAACCGGTCAGCATGAAACCTTTTTCTGAAAGATCAAAGAAAAACACATGTTGCACATCCTCTGCTCTGAAGGAGGAACTCTGACTTTACTCATCAAAGTGTGTTTGCAGGTGTTGCACAGTGTTGGAGACGAGTCTGATTCCTGTTTTGCCCGGTGACGTTATTGTCCCGTTTGTGTCGGTGAGGTCGGTCACATGATCTACATGTCATGACAGGAACGCTCCCTCACAGCTGCAATCAGACTCCACTGGGGTGTTGCTGCTCATGTGTGGAGTCTGATAAATGATATCTCTTATTCTGCTGCATTGACTGGTGGGGTTCCGAGTGTATTAATTGTTTTGGGACGCTTATGAACAGGATTAATGTCGACTTGTGTTTCCTCCTTTCTCCAGCTGTCTGGTGAAGATCACTGGAGACCTGACCATGTCCTTCCCTGCTGGCATCACCCGGATTTTCACAGCCAACCCCAACGTTCCCGTGCTCAGTTTCAGACTGGTGAACATTTCAAGGATCGATCACTTCCTGCCAAATCAAAAGCTGCTCTACAGGTCAGCTGCCGTCCGCATGTTGAGTCACAACTGTGTTTTTAGCTGTAATGCAATCCTTACCGCCCTGCCTCTGTGTCTCTGCAGTGATCCGTCTCAGAGTGACCCAGACACCAGAGACTTCTGGTTCAACATGCAGGCTCTGCAGCTCTACCTGCAGAGAGAGGCTGAACTCAACCCTCAGGCCTCGTACTACAACATCGCGCTGCTGAAGTATCAGGTCAGGATTTCAAATTAGTATTCTCCATTTCTATTTTTTTCTGCATATTTGGGCCATTTTAATAAAAATTCTCGATATTAGGCGCACAATTAATTGTACACAAATTCTCCATTGTATCCTCAGGTGTCCTCTCAGGACCCGGGTAGGGCTCCCCTCCTTCTGTCTGCAGAGTGTCAGCGTAGCGGCACAGTGACGCGGGTGTCCCTGGATTACCACTGCTGCCCCGCCACCGCACCCTCCACCCAGCTCGCCGCTGTCCAGGTGCTGCTGCCGCTCGACCACACTGCCACAGATCTGCAGTGCCAGCCTCCCGCCTCCTGGTGAGTGATGATGTAATCATGGATGTGACGATGAGCAGTTTCTGATTACTGTCGGGTCAGTTGCCTGTAACCAGAGTTATGGTCTGCCCTGTTATTGACTTGATTGTTATGAGTATCAATAGAGGTATTGGAAAAAGTGAAACGACTTGATGATGGTGCTCTAAAAGTACCGGACTACACACTGATTGTCACTGGTAACACATCAATTAAGAATGTAAAGGTGACTCTGATGGAACAGGAACGGGAGAAAGGTGTAGACCAGGGATTCCCAAAGTGTGGCGCGCGAGCTGCCTCTAGGGGGTGCGCGAGAGGAAAAATGTAATGGTGGTCTCATGGTGTAATAATTAATATTAAATATAATTTTCACAAAATAAAAACATGAATGTAACTGTCTCATGTTTGTCATTCTGGTGTTGACGATGATATGTCCCTTGAGGGTTGCCGTAGCGAAGGCGCAACCCCCGCCTCTGGCTAATGGAGAAAACAATAATAGAGTAGCCGTGGGCTGATACAAGATGTATAATCTCCCGACTCCAGTTACTACTGTATGATAAGTGCCCTTATACACGAACCCAAGATGCTCAAGAGAGGGAGCGAAAAGGAGGAAGGGATTGCACATATGCCCATCGCGGAGTCAAAAAAGAGGAACCGAGAGAGAGAATCAGACTGGGGGAAAAAAAAGAGGGAAAATGATCTGTGTCTGGGCTTCACTTGGATTGCCAATGCAGTTTGCCCAAAGCCACAGTGTGTGGTGTGCAGTGAGGTTCTGCTAACAGCTGTCTGAAACCCTCTTATTTACGTCGCCACCTGAACACCAAGCATGCCAGTGCAAGTCAAAAGACCCTTACATTGTTTATATCGAAATTGGAGGAGTTACAAAACAGCCCAAACACAACTGCAGTCTCATTCTATGTGTGGTTAATTGTAAATTAAATGTGATGCAATCTGCCTCTGAATCTGTGCGTGTGTCCTCGCCATAATGATTGCTCTTTAAAAGTGACGCCTTGTGTAACTAAAAGTTATTGAAACTTTGTTGCAGTGTTTCAGGGCGTCTTCACACCTTCAGTTCGTTTGCTTTGTTCTGATTCAGGATTAATATGATACAATGTTTGGGGGTGCGTGAACCCGGTCGGGATGTAGAAGGGGGTGCGTGGCCTAAACAGTTTGGGAACCGCTGGTGTAGACTGACTTTTTATTTTCCTCTGCAGGAACGCTGAGGAAAGACGGCTGCTGTGGAAACTACCAAACATCTCCCCGACAAACCACAGCAAAGGTCAGAGCGCTGCTGCTCTCTTGTTACCTCTTTGCTTTCATTTCTTCTACCCCTTATTGCACGAGGGGAGTTTAATACAGAGGGTAACCTATGCACACACTCGCACCTCGTCATCTGTCTAACTTGTTTGTGTCAATCATAAGCTTCCATCTCATTCAAATTAGTGCTGCTTCTACTTCATTTCCTTCTTGTCGGATTCACATTGCGTCAGACAGGAAGTGAGTAATTAAGATCTCTGCATTCCGCATCCTTCTCTCCTAAAAAAAGCTAAAGTCTGAAGGCGTGTCATTACCTTTTAACAGCAGCGTTAGCATCTGAACGTGCCAGCTGCTCTCATCCACCAACACAAAGACGAGCATCAAATGTTCCTCTTTTATTCTGTCAAATGGATTGTGGCTCATATTTCACATCGTTAATGGTGCACAGATAAGAGATGATATAAAAGAACCTTTCAAAGCTCTATTTTAAGATGGGAAAGTCTCAAATGTAATAAAATAGCTTGAGCTTGACGTTTCCTTCACCTGACTATCAGACACCCACATTTATTCTTTTTATTTCATTCTTTTTTTTCATCTGAGGATATATTACTCCCTCGCTGCGAGGCTGCAGGCTGGGAGAACACAGAAAGAGACTCTTCATAGTTGTCAGTGATGAATGGGATTTAAAAAGTTTATCGTTAGAAGTCTTCTCCAGTTTATGAGCCAAAGACACAGCACTGAAAGGTCATCGTAACTCCTCCCTGAAAGATAATGTTTCTTTATGACTAAAATGTTCAAAAAGTGCTGTTTTGCATGAATAATGTCTGGCAGTGTTGGTCAGCGATTCATTCATTTTACTGGACGTCTTGTGAACCGTTTTGCAGCTCGATGACGACTAAAAATAAGCTGTCCAGTACTTAATACAAAAATGAAATGGAATAAAATACCCTTCGATAATATAAAAGTCAAAATAGTAATTCTAATAATTTAAGAAATCTTTTTTTAAGATAAGATTTGAGAAGTGATTTAGAAGTATTTCACTGCAGGGAAATCACAGTGCTGTCAATTCGTTGTCATATAATCCTGTAATGAACAATGTTCTCTCCACTTCTTTCTTCAGTCACGCTTGCATTCATACTCTAGCACTTTGGCAAGCAGCAGAAGCCGCATGTGTTAACTGTTCATCCATTACTTCGAGCTGTCTATTCAGACCTCTGCTAACAGGTTTTATCTTTTTCTTTCATCCTCAATGAAAGCAACAGAAAGTAATTTTGCGCTGTTGTGAAGAGCACGAAGAAGCTGCTTCTTTATGATAATCATAACGTTAATTATTAAAATGACTCTCTGTATTCGTGAACCTTATCCTTCATGTTGTTCTTGTATGGATGTCTCTTTGCCTGCTGGTGTTGTGCCAGGCTCAGGGACTCTGTGTGCCAGCTGGCAGTGCCTGGAGGTCCCCCGCGGTCCTCCACCCAGCCTGGCTGTTCAGTTTGTGGGCTCCGGGGCCTCTCTGTCGGGCATGGACGTGGAGCTGGTGGGCAGCCGCTACCGCATGTCGCTGGTCAAAAAGAGATTTGCCACAGGTGATACTGAACTCACACATCGATACACAAAGGAAATCATTTCACTTTATTGCTATACTGCATGTATATCTATATTTACAGTATACTATAATGCGTTGACATTGTTTTTTATGACATAATATATTATGATTTTTTTACATACTATATTGTGACTTTTTATCAAATTGACAGTCATTTAGCAGACGCTTTTATTCAAAGCGACTTACAATAACTGTATTCAACATCGGTATTCAAGTGAACTGCTTGTCACCAGAAGTCATAAGTGCATCGCCTCGTTTACACAAGCATCTAAGAGCAGAAACAAGCTAATACGAATACAATAGTAATCAAAGATGAAGTAATGGGATTAGTTTGGTAACTGAAAGATGTTCATTTTGAGTTTGTTAAAAGTGAATGTTTTCGCATACTGAATATGTTGGTTATTCAGTTTCACTAAATGATAAAGTTTCTGAAAGGTGTCTACTCATACTGTATGTGGACTCTGGGCAGAGGTGCTTTCTTTTAGTAAATGTATTCTGTTTTATAGGGAAGTACATGGCCGGCTGCTCCTTGTGAACCGTGTAAAGGACCATCACTGCAGGTTCAGAGAACTTTGCACTTTTTCCAAGTCCAGTGCCAGACGGAGGAGGAGAAAGAGGATTCGTGGTGAGAAAATAAAGCTGAAGACTGACAACTCAACCTTGAAGGACAATGTGCACTTACTTCTGACAGTGTCCTGCTGTTTTAGGACCAAGCCGTTTCTTCTTCTTTGCCTCTAATTTAAGTTGTGTGTGTTGTACACTAAATTGTCCTACCTTCGGCAGCAGGACAACTCTTTTCTATTGATTTGTCTCTGTTCAGTGTGTTCTGAATGTCAGAACCTTTCTTGGATTAGAGAGGAAAACATGTGAATAAAGTTATCTGGAACAGAGTTGAAACTAGGATTTTAAAATTATATAAATACTGTAGAAATCTCTGGCGCATCTCAAAAGATCAAACGAGTCATGTGTGAGCAAAATATCTTCTACCAAACCTTAGAAAAAGAAATGTTTGTAAATTTGATGTTTGTTCCAAATAAAGGTTTTGTGATGTTCATGTTTAATAAAAAGAAATGTGCTCAACCATTTTTGGTTTACACCAATTTATTACACATTGTGACCAAGTACAAAATACAGCTGAACTATTACAGACCATCTGTCCTCAGGATAGTTAAAGTGTAGTCAAGAACAGGTTTGAAAATGCACAAAAATAAGGGTTCAGTATACTTGTAAGAAGAGCCAAATCTAGTTCAATAAAAAATAATCCTCCGCCAAAAATCTAAAACAGCCTTACAAAACATTACAAAGTACATACAGAAATTACTTTTTGCTCCAAAGCACTTGAAGGCAGATTACTGTGACAGGCACAAGGGTAGGGGGAGGGGGGGAAATCAACCAAACCAATTTCAACACGAAGCTGATGATCAAATCAGAAAAATTCATATAAATAAAAATGTCTTGTGAAAGTTTAATAGCGTACTCGGCACCGTAACGGCACAGTAATAAATGAGTTTCGCACATTGAACAATTGAATTGGAAACAAATGTATAACACACACACCAGTCTAATCAATTACACATCAAAGCATATTCTTCTGATACAATGTGACCAACCAAGTACAGTGTGAGGCGAGAGATTAGGCAAAGACTGAAGGCCACTGAGCACACAATTTCTACATCATACAAAGATATATATATATATATATGTATTTAAAATGTATTATCAACAAACTCTCCAAATAACACACTGTAGTTTTATATCTATTTTAAACGGAACATCAGACTTTAATCTGAGTAACAGCATGAGGTCACTATCTGAAGTCGGGGGAACGTGTGCCGGCTCAGATGCCAACGAGATCCTCTTTCTGTGTTAGAGTTTTGGTTTTACGGGTCCATCGCTCTAACGTGTACTGATTGATCTTCCTTAAATTAAATGTACAACCACTCTGTTGATCAGGAAATAAGGCTCAGTAGAGAGACCAGATTCCAACACACCGTCTCCATTAAGACTAATCATCTGGATTTATTCCCAACTCTGACAGTTGAGTGAACCACCACAGGTGTGCACATATGAGTTCCTGTATTAGAACTTACTGAATGCATCCTTCCACTGAGGAGCAATCACAGGATTGAAACCATTAGTAGAGAACTATTGACAGTGGGAGACACAACTGCAATAGTGGCTACATATCTTTTTTTCTTTTAATACTTCCCTAATGTCATCTGAGCCGAGCAGAATATAAATCTATTGAGGTAAACAAACCAACATCTTACACAGCACGGTAGCATACAGACTTCCTGACTACTGCGACACTGAGGCCCTACGCTGGTGGGAACGACTGAGGGAAAGGTCCTTTGGGTCAGTAGGTTGCATGTTGTCTTTTTTTAAATGTATTTTTGTAGTGCGTGTGTTTGCTACGAGCTGCAGCAGAGGCAACAGGGAGTATACACACCTACACACTTATCAATGTTAAAGGTGCTTTGAATGTCTGAGGTTTGGAGACGATACATTCATACTGCGGTAGAGGCACAGCTGAGGGACAGAGAGACATCGGTAGTGGTGGTTTCAAAGTTAGCGATCTAAGGCACTCAAATGACACTATGGCACAGCTAGTTAAGATTTTTTTTAAAAGAGAGAGAAGAAGAATCACAAACACCACCACTCAAAGTTACACATCCAATGAAAAGGTACTGCACGTAGTCATTCACAGTTGCAACAAAAGCAGAAAGAAAATGTAGACCTGTGTTACGCCCCTGTGAGTAAAAAAAAAAAAATTGCTAGTGAGGGAAGGACTGACATTGCTACTCTCTTCTCTATGTACATTGCACACACTGACTGAAGGAGGACACCGTGAGCTCAGCCCCAAAAGCCACTTTAGGGTCACCTTGTTCGGGGGGGATGCTGGTCCTCGTAGCCTTTTAGTCCGGCCCCGTTCAGACTCGACTCACATCTCCTGCAGAGGGTGGCTCATTTCAATCCTCTCTCTTTTGACAGCTGGTTCAGTAGGCCCCCTGGACGCATCGGCATCACTGCCAAGGTCACTCATCTCATCAGAGAAGGACGCATCTAGTGGCACAAAAACGGCGAGGGAATGTTAAAATAGTTCATTTCCATGTCAACTGTTAGCCTAAAACCAATCACCGTATAACCGGTGCAGAGAATGAAGGACAACAGGAGTAAAGGGACAAATACAGCTGGGTTTAAAACTTTAGCACAACTCTATTCCCATGATATTAAAAGATCACACAAAGGATTGTATATTAAGCATTTAAATAGCAACTCGTACCTCATTTTCTTATTGTCAACAAATGCCATTGAAACACAAAAACATGTAACTAATCTAACTGTTATTGTCTTCAAGTTTGGCTTTGGTGGACCAAGTCATCAGACATTTGGGGGTAATTGTTATATTTGCCTACACAGGAAATACTTGGTGGAAAGATTTATAAAAAATGAACGTACAAGCGACTGAACACTGTTGTTTTTTTTTTTTAGAAAAACCCCAGATCCAGTTAGTTCGGCCTCTCAGTTAGCACAACCAGACAGTGTAGAATACAGGCTTACCTTTTTCCATTAGTGATGGCATAATAGTGGTCAGGTCACTGAACTGTGATGAAAGAGATGAGAGCGCATTACTCAACAAAACAGTTGAAAAAAACTGAATTGATCATTGTGATTAAAATGTTTTTTGAACGAGCGCAGTTTAAACATAAATATCTCCTTTCTTACCTCTCCCATGACAGCAATAGGAGTTTCTCCGGTGGCTTGAGCCACTCTGTGTTCTATCAGGTAAAACATGTATTCATCATACAGCAGGCGAATCAGGTGGAAGGAGCCAAAACTGGCTGCACTACGCAGGGTCAGGTCTCGGATCACCATGGAGCTACAGCAAGGAAGAAACAAACAAGCAGATAATGTATAAAATGCTGTTTGTAGTGAGGAAAGTGAAACAAAGCGTCACTAGTCCCCCCCCCCCCCGTACCTGTAGAAGGACCATTTAAGCAAGAACTGGCGTGCAGCTTTGGGGAAGCTGGGGCTGCCCTGGTGAGGCTTCAGGACCTGAGAGACCACGTTGTCGAGCCAGGTAGCCCACTGGTCCAGAGAGCTCTGCTGCTGCAGGGTGACCTTAAAGTCCTGCTCCAGACGCTGCACCACGCTCTCGTCACACTGACATACCCATGATGCCTGCTCCTGTTCGACACAACAAACACACCCAACCACATTAAGCAAGAATACACGAGCAAGAAACGGAAAACAGAGAGTTGATGACATTTTTTAAAGAGGGAAGCTGTGAGACGTGTTAACCTGGACGTTGGCAAAGTCCACCCGGTTGAGGTCAGAGAGCATCTGGTTGATCTGGGAGGTGTTCTGGAGGACGGCGCGGGCTGCCTGGGCCAGGTGGTTCAGACTGGTGTAACGCCTCAGCGTCTGGGCAAAGGCACTGACCACCGCCACCTACACCAGAGAGACAGAGAGTCCACGATAAACCCTGAAATTTGATGTCACTATGTTTTATTATTATAACCAAATGATGTCTTAAAGGCACGATGTTAGAAACTAGTGTGGGTTTCAGAAATTCACCAAAATGAACACTGTGTAAATGTGATGCTGCTTCTTGCATCTACATAAACTTCAACACTCTTTAATGCGGAGATCTAATCTGGTGTTCAGCATCACTGTGTGACAGGTTCTGTACATAGTAACACATGACACTAATATATGACACTCATGGATCAGAAATCAGCCACGTGAGACGATTATAGGTAACTGTCGAGATTGGATATGTGAGGAGCTGATCTGCGCACGACACATGTTTTAATATCAAAGTGTTTATAACGGCTGTTGAAAAAGGAGATTTTCTTGTTACCTTGGTGCGAATAATCTCTTGAGGAAAGTTGGTCATGGCATTAGTCAGCCAGCCCTCCAGACTCTTGGCAAAGTTACGGATGGCCTGAGTGAGAGTGCCTGAAGACACAGAACAGCCTGGATTACAAACAGACTCCACATGACATTAATAAATACATGCCCAACAGTTTCTGTTTACAACATGCTCAAAGAAGGGACTCCTTTATCTGTATGAAAGTACAAAAGGTAATAAGATATTGTTTGGTGTTGGGCCACCTTGTTACTATTATTGGAGCTGTAACTTTAACATGTTAATAAAAGTCTTGGCTGATGTGTTAACTGGTCACTGCTGTCTCACACAAACTTTACTACACTGTGTATGCACAACATATCGTATTGAGGTTTCAAATAGGTAATACTGGAACACTGAGAATTAGACTTGTGTGTATTCTTTGTATATAAATGAGGAGATTCAGCAGTCTTAATACATTGTACTATGTCATAGTATCTTATTAAAATAATAATGAATACAAATATCAAGAGCACTGACTGGGAACAGGACGTAGCACATCAGGGATGAGGATCTCTACCAGCGCCTGGTAGAGGATGTGGTCACAGCTCCTCATCCATAGTCTGACCGGTTCATATTTACACAGAGACACCAGCTTCTCTCGGGGGATCACACCCTCCATGTCGTCATCACTACACACCGACGGGAGGAAGCGTATACAATCAAAATAAATACTCAGCAGACAGTGGGGTAAAAAGGTTAAAGGAGCAGTTCTCTTTCCAACATTGAAGCCTCAGCTCTTCCTGTGTGCGTCATCTGACCTGTTGGGGATGGTGGTATTTCCGTCACTAGATGGCGGTGTTGAATACCAAAAGGTCTGCCAGAGTTTCTCAATGTAGTGGAACTGGAGGTTCATTACCACATCCAAAGTAGCCTGCAGGAGAGGGGGCAGGAAGGGGACAAAACATACAGAGCTGAACCATGGCAACCAGACACACAACAAAGTTTCTACAGGCAGGCAAGCAGCCTCTCGCTCACTGCAGGCCCTCCTGGTTAGACAATGAGCCAGCTCAAACACTGCTCCCTGCACATTAATCATCAGGAGGATCCCAGAAGCCACGTTTAGGCTTCATCGGGAGTTTTTTGAGGGTTGCTTTAACTCAGTTCTTTTTGATCTTGGTTTCCTTTAAAGAGCAGATCAGTATCATAGATCTTCGCATGCATTTGCCTCCTTTTAGCAGCGAAGCGCTGACCTGAACTAACCCACTTGATTTCCTTTTTCCTGTTCATATGTATGAGGCTCTTAGAAAGCAGAGTATGCTGCACTCAAGTGAACACCGAGGAGTGCAAGGGAAGCTGTGGCAGGCTGGGGATCTAAAAGCATAAAACTACAGTTGCAGGGCTTGGTCAGAGCAGCAACCTGGGTCTAAACTCTAAACCTGAACACACATACATCAGAGTAAAACAATAGATGTTATTCCGTCCGCCTGACTCCACATGAGGTCAGACTCTGTTGTTTCTAGTTCAGTGTATCTCTACGTTGAGCGTACGATCCTCTCCCGTCTCTATGTGGCAGGACATGCACTTGCCGCTGGATCTTGTTACACAGCAGCGGAGGCTTCAATCACATGATATGTTTTTGCTTCCGCTCCAGCTGTTGCCATGGCAACCATGTTTACGGTTGCCCCGAGCAACAGGTCAAACACAGAACTCCAAAACAAACAAAAAAAAGGGAGAATTCCCCATCCCCGCTAAACTAGAGCGGTTTTTGCCTCCACAGTTTTTGGGCCACACAGGAAAAACAACTTGCCCGACAAGAGAAGAAAAAAGTGCGGAGGAGAAATAACACATCTGTGCACACACACACCACATGTGGTCTACAGGGTGATTTATTAAACACCTAATCATTTGAGCTTAACCATTCATTTATTGGCACAGCTTAATATTTGTTGTTACCATGACATTAATGAATACATGGCCAACAATGGATACAAGTCCATTTACAGCCCTGCTCAAAAACTCCAACTTTAACTGCATGAAAGTAAAATAAGAAATAAGATTTCTTTTTTTTTTGTTAATGCTTCAGTCAACTTTATTTGTGTTGTAACTTTAAATGATGTCAATAAAAGTCTTGGCTAATGTGTTAATGGGTCACTGTTGGCTCACAAAAAAGTGAAATGCATAAACATTACACAAAGAGAGCAATGAGAGCTGTGAGAGTGACAGAAATGCGCTGGCAAACAAAGACAGGAGCCCATGTGCCTGTCCACAGACAAGGCAACACAAAGGCCCAAGGGGAGGCCACCACAAAGACACCAAGATGTCCACCCAGCGAGCTGAAAGGTTAATTGGCATGTCTTGAAAGCTGCAGAGAGATGAAAAGACGGCTGGAACAAAGGGAGCGTGGTGAGGCTGGACAAGGGAAGGGCAGGGATAATATGATAAAGCCAGAGCTCCGCTGCTTTAATCACAGCCTCTCTCCTGTCTGACAAAAAAAACACCAGAATTTGAATCTTCAATATTATTTCTAGTCTTCTCATTGCCGGTGCGTTTCATCCTGGCGGGTTATTCTTCTGCCTACTCACATTCATTGTTCTACCAAGAGACTATGAGCCCTGCAACCTGTGAGATGTCATTATGCAATGCCCTGTTTCTTCATGCTGTATCCTCTTTCTTCATCGATGTTTGTGTTGAAGCTGGACACCTCTTCCATTGTGCCTCCTGTTTCAGGATATGCACATGCACTTATTAAACCAATACACTATGATAAGGCACGCATTATTCTAGATTTTCGTATTGTCAAGAAATTCCATAAAAAGTCCAAAACGAACAATGATTACAATACCTTTTTCAGCCACTTAACTATTTTTTAAGATGTCTGTGGCACTCAGCCTCAAGCCCACTTGTTCCTAATTGTTTGGGTCGCCAAATAAATTTGTAGAATTTCCTCCATAGTCCTTTATTCAACATTTTCATCTGCAGTAACCCCGGAGAAAATGACGCTACTTCTCAGTTGATTTATTATCCGAGTAAACATTGTAAACATGAGTTTATAGTCTTGATCACTAGGTTTAAGTCTTCTTCAACACAGCGTGATGTTCGTTGAGTAAATGATGGTCCATTTAGAGCAGGGGTGTCAAACTCCCGGCCCGCGGGCCGAATCCGGCCCGCCACGTCATTTTATGTGGCCAGCGAATCCGCCAGTAAAAAAAAAAAAAAAAGAGTTTAATTTCTTTCTTCTTTTTTTTTAAGTTGGACTTGATAATAAAAATATCCCCAAAGTCGAAGTTATGAGATAGAAAGTCATAACTATGATAGAAAGTCAAAATGATGAGATACTTAAACAGAAGCAGCTCTTTGGCTGGTTACTGTACATTTGACATGTAAATGTATTGTGAGTACATTGAAGACTACTTTAAACGTGGCTTTAAAAACACATGAAATACTTCATGTGTTTTGCAAACGCACCCTTGAAAGGATTTTAAGCTTTGAACAAAGTTATTGTAATAACTTGTGTTTGATATTTGTCTTTGATATTTTCTTTAATAGTTTGATCTTTGATAGAGTAATGTGGGTTTCTTAACCCTCAATTAAAAGGATTTAAGTTATAACAGAAATGTGCTTAAATATATTTGTATGTACAATATTTTAACACTTGAATAAACAATAATCAAATGCAGAGACTTATTTATCAATATGTTACGAGGAGTTACATTTACAACCGGCCCTTTGTGGGCGACCATGATGCTGATGTGGCCCGGAGTGAAAATGAGTTTGAGACCCCTGATTTAGAGTAAAGTAGACCATAAAGCAGAGTATGGTGTCCTCATATTGTATTTTACATATTGTTGTTGTATTTGTTTTTTGATACTATATGGACTCATGAGTCTGAAATAAAAGTTGATTATATGCTTTAGGGCGGGGCTTACTGTGATTGACAGGTCGCTGCCGCTACCAGAGCTGTATACGGTGTCACTATGTCACTCCTCCGCAGACCATATATGGTCACTTCCGTTTACCGGTTCCTAAAATCCAAGATGGCGACGGCCAAAATGCCGAAGTTGAGGATTCAAAACCACAGTCCACAAACCAATGGGTGAAGAAAGGACGACTACGTCCACTTCTTAAATACAGTCTATGACGTTAACAAAGCTGTAATTCATCAAACATATATTGCTTCATAAATAATATACGGTGATGCGGGAATAGTAGTAAAAATGGTCAGGAACATTCATTTACACACAAATTTGCTCTGCTCACGATTTATAGATAAGGCCTGTTGTTAATTAGGTCGCGATTGTTTGTCATTTAAAAAAAAAAGTGGGTCCTGAAAAATAAAGTTGGGAAACCATTGCTCTAGTGATTGAGCTGGACAGTGTGTGTGTGTCTCAAAATAAACTTCCGTGCTAGTGATCCTGGTAATCAGAGAACACGTTACATCATTTGAGGCAATCACACTTCACACAAAAAGCTTCATATGTTCTTTCCACATGTGCAGTAATACTCATGTTAATATAGCATCAGTTACAAACACAGTCATAGAGCTGTACCTCACAGTGGTCTCTGTAGAGTGTCTGCAGTTTCTTGATATCATTCATGTTGATGCGCTCAGGCAGAGGCTGGGTGCCCAAGTCAGGAGAGGGAAATGGAGGCAAAGAGTGTGACGTATCTGCATGAGACAAAGATGTGGACAGGTGTCACTCATTTCAGTCACACACACACACACACACACACACACACACACACACACACACACACACACACACACACACACACACACACACACACACACACACACACACACACACACACACACACACACACACACACACACACACACACACAAATAATTCTGGAGACAGAAACTACAGGGCCTAGCAAAAGGTATTCACCCCATTTGGTGTTTTTCCTATTTAGTTGCATTATAATCTGGACTTTAAATTGATTTTTATTTGGATATTATGTAATGGACCATAAAAAAAAGCTCAAATTTGGCAAGTAAAATAAAAAAATAAAAAATGTAACACATTTGGGGTTTCCTTAAAGGTATGATGGAGACTTTTTGTTGAAGCAATGACTCTTTCTGGCCACCCTTCCCTAAAGCCTAGCTCTGTGGAGTATACAGTTTAAAGGGTCCTATTAGATAGATAGATAGACTTTATTTCAGACTCGGGGTCCATACAGGCAGATACATAAAAAACCAGACACAAACAATAAAAGTACATAGGCCTAGCAATGCCTTACGAAGAGACAGCTGTACCAATGTCGCCACAGCTGGGACTGGTAGCGTGTCTATTCTCTATATCATCACCATTATTGCCGTTTATTACTTACTATGTGTAGATTGAAATATATCCCATATTACTACCTAACCTCAATCGACAGTCCTCACTCACCCATCAAACGGATCACACATAAATGGCCGCACACACACACACACACACACACACACACACACACACACACACACACACACACACACACACACACACACACACACACACACACACACACACACACACACACACACACACCTCCGCCTCTCACTTGTATACACCTCAGTCTAAACCCGTTATTGTCCTCAGTGCCCTTATGTCCCCTTTGTTTTGGTCCCTGTCCTGTTTTGTATAATTCCTTGGGTGTGTATGTGTTTATGCTCTCGCCTGCCATTGTTTCGTACTCGTTTTTCTACACAATGTAAAAAAGGGGTCCTTTGTACAGATCCTCCATTCTTGACTGTGAAGCTTTCCAGCCCCTTCAGGGTGATCTCTGGTCTCTTTGTTGTCTCTCTGATTAATGCCCTTCATTTCCTGTTCCGTGAGTATTGGTCCTCTTTTGGCAGGTTTGTGGTTGTGCTTTATTCTTTACATTTTGTAATAACAGATTTAATGGAGCTCCGTTAGATTGCACACAGGTGGACTTCATTTCACTAATAATGTGACTTCTGAAGGTAATTGGTAGCACCGGATCTTATTCAGGGTCTTTGTTATTTTCTAGGTTTTTTTAAAACAAGTTTTTATTCAATTTACCAATTTGGACTTTTTTGTGTACGTCCATTACATACAATTGAAATAAAAACGTATTGAAATTCCAGGTTTTAATGCTACAAAATAGGAAAAAGGCCATGGGGGTGAACACCATAATGGTCTAAACAAACAAGATGCTTGACGGTTAGTCATCATTAGTATTTCTGTTGACACTGCAGGTGATACTCCTGTCCTTACCTATGTACTGCTGGTGGTGTTGGCTCTGAGCAGCCACAGACTGCTCTGGAGTGCTGCTACAGTTCTGAGAGCTCCCGCACAGGCTGTCAGACATGCCGTCCACCTTCTGTAGAGGTTTGAATCTATACACGCAGCAGAAGACACAAAATGTACGTCAGCTGGGTTTTGAAGGACGAGGAAAACAGGAATAATAAAGAATGTGCCAATGAGGGCTGGGACTATGCAGGTTTTCATTCCAATGTAAGCACATCTTCAACAAAAGCTACTTAGTGAATAACCAGGGTTGTGATTAAAAGGAAAACAACATTTGTGAATATTTTGCAATATTGTTCTGGTTTACTGATACGCTTCTTCCCATTGTTGCAAAATGTTTTGCCTCAGTTCGGCAGGTATTTCTAAGGTGAAAACCAATACATACATACATAGTGTAAAGGCTACGCAGTAGTGACCTTTATACAATACAAAGAATACTGAAGAGTAACTTAGAACCAGGCGGAAAAGCCACTCCCCTCTCTAATTTAAAGTTTCATGTCTGTTTCACCTCTGAGACAAGGTACTTGTACATGTAGACACACCCAAAAATAATATTTGACCCTGGAGTAAACTTCTACCTTACTGCAGCAAGGTGAGAAGGTAAACCACTGAGGTTAGGGTTAATGATTTTCAGGGGTGTTCAGTTGCTCTTTCAACATACATTCAAACCTTCGCTACCAGAGTTCTATGAACAGAAATTCACTTTTTTTTGCCACAATAGATGCAACTGGTATCAACACCTTTCAACGAGTATGTTTTGGCAGCACTGACAGCAGTCCTGTTCTAGAGTGAGAGGTAAGAAGACGGGTGAGGAAAAACAAATAGAACCACGAAAGAAAATGAAAAGGGCAAAGAAATAGAGAGGAGGAAATGAAGATTAAGCAGCAGAGTATTGGCAATTCTTAAAAGAAGAACAAAATAACCACAAAATGGCAAAGGATGAATGGAAACTGGCTGAAAGTTGTGACAAATGTGACGGAGCAAGACAAGGAAAAGTTCAAAGCGGCAGACAGGGAGAAATGCTGACCTCTGTTTCTGGTGGACAGGCTGTTGCCTCATGGCCATGTACTGAGTGTCTTCCTGCAGCCTGTTCAGCGGCGAGTCTGGCTTCACCCGGATGCCGTAGTAATGATACTTAGAGTTGCCTCTGGTAGATTCATGAGAGAAAAGCAAGAAACCAGTGAGGAGAAGACTTGCCATCAGTGTAATCACAATCATTATCCTCTTCCATCAGCAAGTCTCCAATGCCTATAAGCATTATCATACCCGTCATATCTATAATGATTACATGATTACAGTTATCAGCATCTTTGAGCAACAACCTCTTCCTGCTTGTACCTGGTACCGAGGCGACGGGTCCGCAGGCCCATGAAGACTGAGCGGATGAGCTTGCCGAAGGAGGCTGCGTTGACCGGGTCCAGTTTCTGTTCCTGACAGTGCCGTAGGTAATGGTTGTACAGGGAGCACCGGGGCAGGCTCACGCCCTCCGCTGTCTCATAGTTGTCCAGCAGCCACTGCAGCTAAAAACACACACAGAAGACACAGTTGCACAATCGGTGAGTCCCAGCAAACATACTAATCTCTGTGACACCTAGCAAGAGATGAAGAGGAGCAGTGCATCTTATTGGCACATCAAAAGACAGATAACACACACCACACACACACACACACACACACACACGCATCACATAACCTCCTGTTTTAGGAGGTTAAATACCAAAGAGACCACTGCACTCCTGCTGTGGCTACGCTTGTATTCTTGACTGAACCAGGAGAGACTACTGCATAAGGTGATGCTGATTGGGTGAACACTCAAACATCTGAAGTGCTATTCATTATATTCTCCAAGACAAGTTAATATTGAGGCAGACACAGTTTTAGCTCTGTCTGTAACGGCACAATCAAATGTTTGCATAAAAAGCTCAAATTATACATTTTCAAATCAGATGTAAAGCAGATCCTTCAGACACTATTCATACAAATGAGATGGTGAGATCCCAGCTGAGGTTAAGAGCTGGTAGGGAACAAATCTAAACTTCTACATTTCCCCTGTGAGTAAAAGAGTAAAAGATGGAAATACTATATGAATTTTCTTAGATTTCATTATCATCGAGTCACAGGGAAGAGTCATTGCAATGCACTTTAATGACACAGAGTGTAAATCATGCCTTGGTGAAAAACCAATCAATTTAAGTCCATGCAGGGCATTAAGAAATAAACACAAGCTGCATTATTAAGAACAAAGTGATAGCATATGCAAGTTCAAACCAAGGATAACAACTATTTGGAACAATTGTGCATGTCAGTGGGACAGTGCAAAGTAAAGTTAGCAGCAGGCAGCGTGTTCAACGTTGCAGGTCGAACACGCTGCCTTCAGGTTCAGCTTTTGTTTGGTTTTTATTTTCCCTCATGTCGCTTTTGAAGAAAGTTCCTGGTTGACTTACATGGCTGTTGAGCAGGCTGCTTTTGTGACTTGCAATTCCTTCAGACTTTTGGAGGTTTTCAATCGCCATTTCAAGCTAAAGAAAGAAGAAGCATGCAAAAAAGAAAAAAAAAGAAACAGAAGAGGGAAGAAGCAGGAGAGTGAGAGAGATAGAAAAGGAGAAGGGAACAGAAATAAGCAGGAAAAACACACAAAAAAAATGAAAACAGATAAAGGAAATAAGACTGTTAGCAAGCAGCCAGATCTTTGCATTTCCATTCAAATCAGTCGGTTATTATCCGACTGATTATCGGCTGACAAAAGCATGCAAATCAAGGGACTCATTGGGTTAAGCTGCTCAGTGACGGTTTGCGGTCAGGCACTCTAATGTATGCAAATAGGAACCACAAACAGGGGCACAGGTCACGTCAAGTTTGCGGACAACAGGTCAACCATGTCTAACCTAACCCCACCCCCAAAAACGTATCTCTGAATTCATATTTAGACAAACAAAGAATCAGATAGAGTGAGTTGTGTCTTCAACATCAGCAGCAGTGCCATGGTACAATACACAGTACACTGCCATATTATTCTGTCATTGGGCAAAAAAAAGAAAAGAATGGAGTCCAATTGGTGGGCAAAGTGAATGACAAAACCAGGGACATTCTCTTGAGCCGCAGAAGAAAATCAAGTCAAAAAAGAAAAGATATGTGGTACTGCAGCCAAACTGGAGACATAGAAGAAAAGGAAAAGAAGCAGGCAGCGTTCCAAATCTTAAGAAGGCTCCAGAGGGCTCATAGCCAAATGGTAATGAGCCCCAGGGGTTGCTTTGTTTCGCAGGGCGCACAAGTGCCTGTGAAAACCTCTGAAACAAGGCATTGCTGAATTATTTAAGCCAGTGTCCCGATTCTACAGGCCCACTGCTCTGCTCTCTATGCGGTACTGCAGAGCCATGAGGCCCCAACTCAGGTTGCCGTAAACGCTGTCGGTCTCTCTCTGTCTTTCAGCCTGGACACAGGCTCAGGTAGCAGTGATGACAGTTATACGCCATATGGTAGTTGGGATGTCTGCTCAGTGAGGTTGTACTGAGACTTAAAAGTAACAACTTATTTACATCCTTTGAAAATAAAAAAATAGAATTTGTCCACATAGCAGCTACGAAAGACAAATAATCCCAGGAGTATATTTGGTGAGTCACTCAGTCTTTGTTGGTTGTGAACCACTGATTTCGAGTTTGTTTGTTGTTTTTACGAACATATAAGACCCTCTCTATTGGAGTATCACAAACATTGGTCTGGGTGTTTGCTCACCATAGCTGAGGAGGAGCGTGATGAGTGCGATATGTGGTTGCGGCTTCCCTCCATACTTCCTCCATGAATCAGGTAGGCGCTTCCGCTGGAGATGATGTGGCTGCTGCCCACGTCCATAGCGATGCCCACCATGCCGTGAGGGGGCACCCCACCGCCGGCAGAGGAGACCACCGTGGTGACATGAGCTCCACCGGCCTGCGAGTCAAAGTACGTGCCCCCACTGCTCTGCCCATACAGCTGAGCCTCGGGGTTGTAGGAGTAGGCTGTTCGGCTGGGGAGAGATCATTGTAATTAGGAACTGGGATGGTGCTAAACAAAGCACATTTAAGGACAAATGATGAATTGGAGGAGGCCAATGAAGAGCATTTACAATCTTTATACAGCACATCATCTTGCTTTCAAAGACAATAATAAGAATATAAAACTGGTATCGTTGGCCATGCTGGAATCAAAATACATAAACTGTGAAAAAAAAAATCACTTTGGCTTTAAGTAGCTTGTTTTGATTCGAGCTTATTTAAAAGCAGTTGGCTATAAAAATGATGAGTAAGGTGTTGTGGAAAGCCGCACTTATGCTTTCTACCCAGCACATATTCATTCATAATTCAAGATACATTTTTAATTTGTAGTGGAGCCAAATATTATGCACAGTGCTGTGTCTGTTTAATTTGAAAAGCAAAAATCTTTTACAGCACGTTAGCATCTTAAATTAACACAGTGGCACGCAAATTAAACTATGGTACCTTCTTTTTCTAAAGTTATTCCTGTAATCTATTTCAATGTAAACATTTACATCACTGGGTTCAATTCAACTTCATGTCTACTTTAACTACACAATGAAAACAATGTGTCCTTTGATGTAATTATGAAGTGATGCAACATTGCTTACATGGTTCCATTGGTGTACACAGTCTCTCCACTTTCTCCTGCGTATTGGCCCTGGGATGGGTAGACATGTTGCACCTGCTGCACCAACAAAGAGACAACAGGAGATCAAAGCGGGCAAAGGGAAATCTTTATTTATGTTTCCCTATTTGTACACATGTAAGTCAAACTGGAACTAGAATTGTAAGAGTAACTGACTCTTTTTAATCTATTACAGCGTGCACATGAGGTGCAATGAAAAGGTCTGTACACCCCTTGTTTTTTGCATGTTTACTTGTCCAAAACAACAACAAGACACTGCCTTCTAAATTGTGACCTACCAAGGTTCTTTATGAGGAGGTTCGATAATACTTGAAATAAGTACTTTATTTCAAAAGGGGACCAGGACTTAAAGTGATTCAGTGAATGTTTGATGGAAACAAAATAAGTTGTACAAAATAGAGTTGGTTACAATGTGCACTTTCCCTGTTATTTAAAAACAAAGTTGGTAAATTGAATTGATTTTAACTTGAACTGATGAAGACATACATGTGGTTTAATAAAGATTAGCTTGATTTGACAAACATCACAACTTATAACGAATGATAAGAGCAGTCTATCTGCTATTGGCTAATGTTGTAACATGTGGCATCACACGGAAATATAAGACAGGTACCTAAGACAAGCGAATAGTAGACAATCAGGTCAACTCATGGTTTTCACCATTAGAGTAGCCGCTACACATCACAAAGAATTCAGGAAGGGATTTGGTTCAAGCCCCCAGGAATCACCAGACTTTGCCGTAGAAGACTTTTTGCCATACGCACATCACAACAAACAAGCTGTAAAGCTCAGCAAATATCACACACATTTAAAAATGAGTATTTCAACCACCAACCATTGGGGCTAATGTTGATTTAAAACCTACCAAGAGTTTTATTAAGATGTTATTTTCATGTACGCAGGCAGTGGGCCAGGCTCAGCCAGAGAAAGACACTTTAGCACACGAGGGGCACAGCAAGCAGGAGAAGCAGTTTGGCACAAGCTCGGGATGAGCAGTGAATGTGCTGCCACGTTTAGGATCTTCATTCAACAAACACGGTTTAATTACTGTTTAACTTCTTTACAAAAGGTCAAACCTACAACGCCCCCGTCTGTTATTATTTAACTGAATGAAAAACTCATCAATCACATATTAGTAAGTGACACAATTAAGCCTGGGTGAAGCTGGCTATATGCTTACTTGCTTATTGAGTATTTGTGTTACTTTCTTGTGGAAGAAAACACAGTACAGGTCTCCAACTCAGTCACAAAATAGGTTGATTTAAAATAGTTATAAAACGTCAAGGGGTGTACAAGTATTTTCACAGCACTGTATAAGTATGTACAGCACTGTGTACCTGCTGAGAGACCTGTTGAACCCTGGGTACTGACAGTTGCTGTACTTGTCCTCCCTTCTGAGCTGAGCCTGTAGCATGAACCAGCACCCTCTGTGTGGATACAAGACATAACTCAATTACATAGGTATGCACGTACAATAACACACGTACACACATAATTGTAAAGATATGACAGTAAACACAAGACGGGCAACCCCCCCCCCCCCCCCCCCTTGAGATTTTAAGCTAGTGCTAATAGATTTATGCTCGAATAACAAACATAAACCACCACCTCTCTCTGCCAGTCACACATCCTGAATGTCAGTACAGGACAGTGGTGTGTTAGGACAGCACTGCATTTTCATAGTGTACTCCTCTGTTGTCGTTACCATGCATCCAAAATAATGTACATATTTAATCATATATTTTATACTTAACATTTGGAAATAAATAGGATGGAGCAGTAAAAGCTAGAGTTGGTGCTAGCTGCTAGCTTGACAGCTGTGAGGACTAACAATAGCCATATTTGTTGTTTACGTTCATAACAATCATTTTAGGGGAGTGGCTTTGGAGGAAGGTCTGAAGGGACGGGCTGTCAGTGTTACTGACTTGGCGACTTTCTCCTTACTTTTACTAGTTTTTTAAGTTTACTAACTCTATCTTTGAGGCATTACAGACTTCCCCCGTGTGTCCTGTCATTCTACCTACCTGTTGGGACGCTGGCACCGGCTGTACCACAGGGGCCTGAGCTGATGATGAGGTCCGCAGCGCTGCCACGCTGGTCGTGGTGTCTGACCCTCCTTCTGAGCTCTGCATGCTGGGTAGCAGAGGAGACTTGAAGAAGTGGAAAAGAGAAAATACATGAAAAGGGAGGATTTAATACAAGACTGCAAAAATAGTCTTACAGGTACACTGGAGCATTTCAAGTCCCCCTCCCTTTCTCTCTTGGAGCCACCAGGGCATTCATTGTGCCCCAGGGGACTTCTGGCTTTACCAAGTCAAGCTGAATCAGTGCCCACCTTTGGCCTTAATCACTGGCAAAATAAGCAGCCCAACAGTTTTACACAGACACTGCTGGTCCTGCTGACGGACCGAGGCGGAAGAGTTACAGGACAGGAGTTCAAGTTATCAACGGGACTGAACTGCTTCCTGAGGACCAAATGTACAGCATAGCAAAGGGGAACTACAAATGGAGTGACACAAAGGCTCTCTAAAAAAAAAAAGTACAGAGAGGGAAAGAGCGGGAGTAAGGCCGGGACAAGAGAAGAATGGAACTGTGAGGGGGAGTGAGTAGGTAAAAAACAACTTCCCCACTCCCTGAAAAAAAGAAGAAACTCAGGGGGAAAGATGAAAATGTCAGTGGGGCTCCAGCCCCTGACAGGGTCGTGATGATATCCAGCGATTGTGTCGTATGAGAGCTGTTCTCCGAGGACTCCAATAATCCAGCTGATATGAGGAAATTCCTCAAAGCTTTGTAAACGTTTGTCGGTTGCTATGGTGAGGAATCCATGACGACCACCCCCAACTCAACACTCCTCCTCCCCTCCCCATTCACTCCTCTATTCCCCCCCCCCTTATAAAGCTCTTGCACAGGAACTTTCGAGTGCGACCGCAAAGAGAAGAGGGGGAGGAGGATAAGAGTAAGAGAGAGGGAGGGAGATACGGCACAGTTGGGGGGGGGGTTGATTTGATGAGCAGAAATCCGGGAGCAGCAGGAAACGTCAGTAAACGAGAGAATGGTGTTCACCTGGAGCCACAAGCTGCTCTAGACATGCTAGTCACAACACAAGACATGCAAGATAATGTTATTTGAATTCACTGGAAGAGATCTGACGAGCACTACTTACGCTGCAGTAATCTGGAGGCTGAGCTATCAGACACAAGCAACAGATGCACACTTGTCTTTTGGCTTTCTTGAGACTCGACCTAAAGCTTCTGATGGAGCTGCACCATTAAAGCCTCTGCTTACAAAATCATGAAAATGCTCTAAATGTATTAATTAATAACACAGCTGCCTTACATCATCTAACAAGCACAAACAAATCTAACAGATAAGAGAATAACTAAAAGGGCTAAATTAATCCGAATCAAGTAACCCAACCGGTGACGGATAGGAAGAGGAAATAAATTTCACCAAAAAGTTGTTTTCACACCAAAATAGGAATCACATACTCTTTGGTGGAACATTTTTAGAGGTAGAAATGATGCTGATACAGGATAACACCGTTCATTGATACAACCGCCTAATTGTTGGCACTAAATACAATACGATGATGAAAATATCAGAGACGCTGCAACTAAATCTTTCCCACAGGCAAAGGGAGATTGCAAAGGCATATGTTTTACTAAAAAATGGTTTCCTGACGGATCTTCCCACTCGAAAATAGTGATCCGATACCCAGAATCGAGCGGGACGACTTTTGACATAGCTCAAGATATTGTTCATGGCTGTATCACATGCTGACTCAGAGGAGGAGAGAGTCCGGCATTTTCACTTTTAGTTTTTTCACTTTTTATTTCTGTTTCAAATGTTAATTAAAGCATCAGTCTGCCAATTACAGCTCTCTATGTTCAGCGACCAAAATACAAAAGAAAAAGAAATACAAACTGGCTGCGAATGGAACATTATACTTACACCTGCATTACATGAAAGAACCAAAGGAATTAAACAGATGGACCGTGACTAGATTAACCTTGATAAATACACTACTTGATTTATAACCAAGAGCACACACATTTGCTTGACAAACATCCCTGCTATAGCCACACAACTAACAGTTTTCAAACCCAACTCACAACAGTGTTCACCTTTACGCATCAGTAGGAACTTGGAGGGATAATTAGGGTTTGGAGGGCACTAATGTATGCTATATCCAAATCAGAGAGTATACCTTTAAGACAGAAACGCAACAGATTTGGGTGTGCCACCACTTGTATTTTCCATGTGAGGAGATTTTGCCACAGGCAAAGACACTGCTCTGCATTCATGACTAACAGACTGAGTGGAGGAGGCCTATGTTGAAACTCCTGTTATGTGTCAATCTTCAGACATGTGGTCCCAGCACCATCTGCAGTGCACCTAAGCAGCCCTCTCTCTTCAATGTATTTGTTAGCACAGGGCACAATTAGCACTTAGATGTCAAAGCTCTCAAAATCCATTAACATTTTTCTCCACACTTCTTTATTGTATGTCATTAAAGTACCAAAAGACTATTATTAGAATGATGCAAGCACCAGTAGTAAACATTTCAAAAGTCACTACAATGCTAAAACATCTTTATAAAAAGAAAGGGAATTTGTCTATGGAGTGTCACTTGAGTTATAAATACACTTAATCCCATCATTTATCTTCAGAGTTTTCATTTTCACCAGAGGAAGTGACACAAGCCTGAGGGATTCTCTGTGCCATTAAGGAGTGGGTGGCATGGCAAGATGATGGGGGGGTGGGGGTCAGGAAAGACTGACCTGCACGTTTTCCTCCATTAAAGCATTAGGGTTAGTATTAATAGGTATGGTGAAGTGTGCCAAATCATTGACTAAAGGGGGACAGACAAGAGTGCAGGCAGAGAAGAGTCTTTTTTTGCTTCGTGCTCATGGAAGGTCAAAAGCCACACAAATACCCCACCAGCAGCTCTGAAAGGCACAAAGGTAGAACACAGCAGGAGACACGGCCGCAAAATAGCTCCTCCGGATGGGCTTCAACCCAGAGACAACTTCTCACACACACACACACACACAGACACACAAGTCTGTTTTCATGTCTGGTCTGTGAGCCTGGTTTCATTCAGGGAAATCCCAGATGAGCACTTAACAACATTACAACAACAGCCCCTCCTTTAAACTGTTACCCGAGTTGTAAAAGCTCAACGTAAACAAGAAAACACACATTTTGAAGAAGCCCATAGCCTCAGAAACCCTCCTTGATGCTCGGAGCCTACAGTGGTAATAGACCGCATTCAAACATGTGTCACTGACAGATCGAACTTAAACAGGGCTCAATCACAGGAAAACACATACAGATGTTCAATTAGAAGCCGGAGCCCACAGTCTTGGCTCATGTTTGCACTGGCCCACATTGTTTGCAGAGCAACAACGGTTGCTCGTGGCAACACCGTCCACTCCCGTTTCCAGGAGCCTGTTGCTATGCAACCAACAGAATACTTCCCAAACCAAACAATGCCATCCCCCCACCTGATCCCTCTATCTCATGCTAAGTAGAAACTTACAACAATAAATACTATGTAAGCTATTCATTTCAGACACCAGGGGACATGGAGGTGGACTTGTTCCCGTGTCTATGTTATAGTTATAGTATTAAAGTTATATACAAACATTCAGACTTTATGCTGGTTTACACTTGATTGAAGAGGACAGGATGAAGTGCTCTGTGTTTGTCTCTACTTGGTGCTCAAAAGGAGGCGGAATGTTGAAGTCATCAGGGAGACAACAGTCTATTCTTTATCATGCCACCCAAAAACAACACTTTAAGAAGCAGTTGAGTCTTTCCAAAGTTCCTTCAGAGGAGATAGTAAAACCACTTGAGCCGAGCAACTAAATAAAGCAGAGACAAACGTTTTTAAAGGGACATTTCTTTTAGCACTATGCATATGAACCCCTTTGTCACACACCTTTAATAAATGTACGAGGACCCAGCAACAGGTCTTTGATGAAGCTTCAGCATGAGTTCCCCGATTTGAGAATTATATCTTTTTCGAAACGCAAACAAAATTGTGATTTTGACTTAATTTAATTTAAAAAAAACTATAAGATCACAGAGGCACATGCACCCACACAAAGAGAGAATTAAGATATGATCAGAGATTTACACAACAGAGGCTGGTCTTCAAGCCTGTCGCATTAATTCATGGCTAATCCAATCAAAGCAGCTCGTGGGGTCTGTAGATGGCAAAGAGAGAGAGAGACAGAGAGAGGCACAGACCTCTGTCTCTGTCTCTGATCCAACTCCCCCCCCCACACACACACACACACACTGACCATCTCAACCTGTCACCATGTGCGCTGCAGGCCCAACAGCCACAGAAAGAAAGATCAAACCGTTGCCATGGAGATTGTGTGTTCGCCAATGCTCTACACTAGCCACTTCCTCCCCCACCGCCCCCCCTAACCCTTTACAGATTCCTACTGCCCGTCCCCCTGGCCCTCATCCTTAACATTTAACATCTCCAGATACAGAATGAGGATTTGAAATGGAACATTTTGACAAAATAAAATGGAAAACATATTAAAAAAAGACGACCAGGGGAGATGGTCACAGCTGGAGGGAACCCAAACTACTATTGTTACGTGTGGGCGTCTGAGTCTTTCACGGGTCGTCATCAAATGTGATCCAAGGCTGCTACTGAAGACACGAAGGAGGAAACTTGACTCAAGTCACCTGCTGCTTCAGGAGACTGAGGAGTTACTGGGAAATGCTGACGGTTACAGAATATATATATGTGTATATATATATATATATATACATATATATATACATATACATATACATATATATATATACATATATATATACATATACATATACATATACATATATATACATATACATATACATATATATACATATACATATACATATATATATATATATATATATATATAGACGAGTAAAAATAACTTAAAACATAACGTAGTCATTGGAGGTAATGTTGCAGCCCCTTTTGATTCAAAAGCAATCCCCACTTGGTTGAGTAAGGTAACGCTTCAGCATCCTGTTGTGGAGTATAACGATACTCACACTAAAGCTCTCTAAATCTGCTTCCACTTGCTCTTTTACTGTGTGCTTCTATTTCCCAGAGAACCACATTGTGCAGAGATGACCTGGCAGCGTGCTGCCACCATCGTGACCCATGAACCTGAGATAAAGCATTTTGTTACACTGGAGGAGTCTGCCTTTTTGGGCAAGCGTTCACTCCACACAGATATGATTTTGAAAATCATCATACTGTACATACAGTATGCTTTCACAGGCACTACATGACACAAACATTGAGTCATCAGTTAATGCTGGAAATTTGAGAGGGAGCCAAGTGTTTTCCTGCAGTGAATACCGCATCAGGCCGAATACTTGCCATCAGATTTAAGTATTTAATAACACACATAATATAGTAATACATACAAATACAGACATGATCCTAAGATATTAACATGGGTTTACTCTGCATTTGTCATGACATACCAGAATAGTAGTCACAACTAGCTGAATCGCTGCCATCTACTCAAGTCTGCAACTGTGTTTTTTTTGCAAATTATACTGCTAATAACTACAGTTGCGACATTTAAATTTAATTGAATGAGTTTAATGCAGTGGGGCTGTCTCAACATTGGTGAGTCAACATGGTGCAATGACAAAACGGCAACTTTTAATCAAAACTCATACTCCATAATTTTAATTAAACTAAAATGCAACTTAAATCCATCAAGCTTTAACACAGAAACTGAACAAGGTCTGGATTTTGAATCATATTTTCTGCAGCCAGATTCAGTGGCATGCTTCAGATATGAAAGATATCAGCAGCATTCACATCATAATTCAGCAAATCCTATTCAGTGACATTTCCAGACCATGAAGCATTAAATTACTTCAAGATCTAACAAGTGTTCCTGCATAGCAATTTGCATCGAAATGGCAATTAGAGATCACACAGGATGACATCCTGTCTCTTGGTCTATATATATGATGCTCTTTAAGTTCAGATGTTATTTCATTTTGGGTTGAAATGTTTGATAAAATTTCAACATTTCCAAGATGAGAATCCAGGTTGGTTTGACTATTTTGTCAGTGGCAACACCCTTCAGTCAGGCAACACAAATGCTTTAAGTCTAACATGAAAACAATTAGCATACAATGTAGCTTTCAAATTGAACATTGAAACATTAACATTTGTTCTTCTTCGACGCTAGTGAGTGGGAGGAAAGGGATTCTCAAAGATCAGGAATGGGATCTGACGGTAGCACTATATAAGGACATCCACTATTTAGCTAAAACCGGGTTTTTTCCACCTGTGACAACAGCGTCCTCTGCGCCAAATCTCGCAACTAAAGACGAGCTTCTTAAAAATGTACGTTGCAGCTTATTTCATCCAAAAATACTGTCTGGGTCTACTCCTTTGCAAAGCTGGTCAAATATCACTCCACTTAAGGCCGAGTCTTGGTTCTGGTAATTACTTTGTGGCAGGTTTACACTGACAGAAGTTCTTTTTTAAGCCAAATAAACATCTCTTAACAAGCTAGCATAAAACTCGACAAAGGAAAGGAATAGTGAGGAGAGGATGGGGGGCTGCTACTATCCCTGCCTGGAAGAGTGTGTGTGTGGGGGGGGGGGGGGGGTCAGCCATTGTAATGCAAATGTCACTGCCTTGTCTGCGGTTTGTGGCAGGAAATTTAATTAGCAGTTGTGTAGCTACGATACAAACAGGTGGAATGCTAAGAATGCTTCTGATGACACACAGACAGGCAGAAAAGACAGGCTGAAAAACATTTCATTTCACAACGTGTTGCAACTTGTTGCCATATGCGAGGGCCAATCAGTAGCAACATTTTTTGCTATATGACAAGATTTGTTTCTTTGTATCCTAGCAGTGTAAGCCTACAATGATTTCCAAAATCTTTTTAGCTGGAAGACCTGATGCGAGAGTCACGAGGACACTAGGAAAGGAAACTACTTTCCTTTCAACGGATTCTTAGAAAATGGTAACGGCACATCTGTTGAATGAAAGCCCTTCACAAATAAATGAATTGTAGAGATTATGAAACTGTAACATTGTGAACAAATGACAGTATTAATTTCCACTTAACAAGCCCCACAAGGCATTCTCCTCTCACTTCCTCTGCTTTGCTCTGTGATTTCCTGACATGCCTTTGACTGGAGTTATGGGATAACCCATTAAATGTGTGTTAATATCAGACAACAAAATGTGCAAACGCCAGGCAGTTCAGCTCGCACAACAGGAGGTAAATGCAACTCAATATGATCAAGTGTAAACAGCAATGGCAGTGACTGGGTCCATGTCTATATCTGTAGCAGGCTATTGGATTGAGAACTTCTCCCCGGGGCAGCAGTAGGCCTTATCAAGATGATCTAAATACAGCAATAACAAACACACATACATAAGCACATCCACACAGCACACTCATGTATGTGCCTCACACTCACACAGAGAACATGTGACCAAAAGCTGTGTCAGGACATCCACTACCCAAGTGACCACTGCAGCTGTCCTATTGATAGCTGAACTGCACTGCACACATGGGTCCATTAAACACTCAAAATGGCACACGGGTTAAGGCGGACACTGCTACGGACAATCGTACAAGCAGCTCCACAGATGACTCAAAAACAAAAAGGCGAGAGGAGAGAATGTTATGCCTAATTTTCTTTAAATCACAGGCTAGTGTGACAGTCAGTGCTAAAAATGGTCCACGGCACAACCTCGATCACAGGCTGCAGGCTACACCAATAAAAGGCAAGGGGAAATGAGGATACAGACAGATTACAAGTAGAAAAACAAAAGAAATCATTGTGCTGCCCCTTTCAAATTGACATCATTAATAATTTCCTGTATAAGCCTTCTAATTAACTGCCTAACCACCGGCTGCTTTCTACTTTGTTTAAGTCTCCTTTCTGAGCACCATTTCTTTGTGACCTGCCTCTGCAAGCCAACGCTATTTACTTATTACAAAGAGAGAGATGAAAATAACCTGATTAAAAACACAGACTTTTAAAAGAATAACATTTCGCCCCCTGGCCCACTCCATCCTCTTTCTTTCCATGATTTGGGTGTTTTTGTATGTCAAGTTGCCATGTAAACATAACAGTGTCACGCTCAAATTGGGGAGTGGGGTTGGTGGGGGTTACACACAGTCTCATTGCTGTCATCTCTATATGTTCTATGTAGCTGCGGTGAGTTGTCTGACCAATCAAAGTTAATTTCTTTCTCTGACACTTACTTCAAAAAAAGTTGAGTCTTCAGTTCATTCAATTCTTTCCTCAAATATTCTGGCCAAAATCGAGTAAAATCACAGGGAAGGAAAGCTTCATAAACACTATATTTGAACCTCTTATATGGCCGAAATATTAATTATCATACTCAGTCCTGTGTTTTGACATCTGTGAACATAACAGGAAATAGATATTGGGCGGCGTCAATAATCCGTTATCTGTCTTCTTTTACCGGATATACTTTATGTAGATACTGTACACATCCAAAAGTGTATAGCTCAAATCTTTAATAGCAAGCACAAGCAAAGAGTGTATTAATTAGAGAAAGTGTCATGCTGCAAAGATTCTTCCTGATGCTTCAGTAGCAAACAACATTACAAATGACCGAGCACCTGACGGCTGTGTCGGAGAAGATAGTCCATAAGAATTGATGTATCTCAGGGGAAAGAAAAGGAGAAAAAAAGGGTATGCAAAGAACAGGGACAGCCCCAGCTACACCGTAAAGCTAATGAAAAGGGGGATTTAAAAGCATTGGGGGGTCCTTTCCCTGGGTTTTTTCATTATTGCTATAGCACAGATTGATATGAGCCGTCAGCTCTGAAGAGGTCAAAAAGCAACCCTAATGAGGCCACTTAAACAATGAAGCGCAACACCTCGACTATTGGCTATTAACTAGTCTCCTTTGGGCCTGGCATAGCATCATCAAAACTGGAAAGATTAGTAGATGCAGCTTTAATTTCACTTGAGATTAATTCAGTGAGATTCGTTCAGATTAATATAAAGTGCACAAGTGTGTACTAAATGGTGCTTAGTTTTAAGAGTGCATATAAAACCGTAACGTTACTTTACTAACTCGCTCACCCAAGATTGTAAAAACAAGACAGACCAGTTTTAAAGAGCCATCATAGCACCACCTAACGTTAGCTGTGTCATATCCAGTTATTCAAGCTTCTGGAATAATAAAAACAACAACACTTTGTGAAGTACTTTGGTGTTTGGTACATTGAATGAACTGATTAACGGAGATTAGTTGATTTGTTTTTAGAGTTTATTGGTGTTTACGTTAACTCTCTCCTGAGATAGAGACCATTGGAAGCACCAGGTTTGGTCAAGTTAACGTTTTTAGCGTCGTCGCTATAAGTTAATATCCGTTCTCGACTGCGTTATAGTTTAATTCCTTTAACGATCGAAGTTAATGCATGCGTAAAAATTACATCAGAGGAGCTGGAAAACTGCAAATGAAATGGAAGTGATCCTCCTGCTGAGTGAACGCTCGCTCGGAGCGGACGTTAGTTGCAGATCGAGCACCAGGACTAACTTAGCTAACGTTAGCTTAGCTACATGTCCACCTGCTTGAATACATGTCTAGAGAAACATAAACAAGAATCTAGTGAGTCTGTGTGGTGACGATGAAGACAGAGCGGCCGTTACCAACGAGACTAACGCCACGGCTCAACTCACAACTGAAGTCGCACTCATCGCTGTCGGTAGTTAGCATTAGCTTCACTGGCAGCATTACCATCCATCCTGCTGGGACTGAGCTCGACACACACACACACACACTACACAACGGAAAAGTGATATTTAATCTATTTTGAGTTGGAGTAACGTCGTCGCTTTGTTTGACGGGTGGGTTTAAGTGTCGCAAAATCAGGAAGCAGAAGTGAAACCGATTTTTATCGAGGTGCAGAAAGCTGTTGCAGCAATAGGTGAACGTCAGTTAACGTTAAACCGTCCTCAACTCGGGGCGGATGCCTCACAGAAGGGAAAGTTGTGTTGTGGAGTATCACCGAGCATTTGTCTCCAAATTAAGAATAATTCCGTATTTAAATCTTCCAAAGATAATAATCACCTTTGTGTTGATAAAAGTTGTGTCTCCGCTCTCTTTCCCCTCTCTCCCTCTCGCTCCGTGACTTCCAGATGCTGCTGCTGTTGCTGAGTGTTGGTGCCCGTTGGTAAGTAACTGTCTCCACGGCTACAGTCACTATGGCGCGACGGGGTCTCGAGGCAACTGTTGCTACCCTCGACTGAATACGTCATGGCCCACACTATGTCAGGGGAGGGGCCAAAGGGACAAGAGCCCCGCCCAGTTCAATGAAGCTGTGAATCTATATCAAACCACTAGGGGGTGGTCTTAGCTAAGGAGAGGATGGACGTGCATTATTTATATTCATACATTTAGTTTATGATTTCACGGTATGTAGCACATGTCTCACCACTATCAGACTGACCCCTGTTAGGAAAATATGGTATTTCTTTAGTTAAAAATACATGTTTTATTCTTAATTAAACTGATAATGTACTCACTTTATTGGTGATATTCAGCTATATTCTAACACTTTAATTAATCTCCAATAAAGAAGAGTAGCAACGACCTGAAATATATTCAAAATCTGTAATAAAACTGCTCTTTCATTTAAAAAATGGATACATTGGACATGTACCCCTCCCCCCTCTGTCCCTCTGCATGGACACAGAGCCCTCAACTTCAAAGGGCTCTTCAACCACCTCTTTGATTTCTCCGGTGCATTCAACACCATCCAACCACTGCTACTGAGTGAGAAGCTGCGGGTGGTGGGGGTAGACACGTCCACCGTCTCCTGGATCACTGACTACCTCACAGGCAGACCACAGTTTGTCCGACTGGGCCGTGTGCTGTCTGATACGGTGGTCAGTGATACTGGAGCTCCACAGGGAACTGTTCTGTCTCCCTTCCTGTTCACCTTGTGCACCACTGACTTCCAGTACAACTCTGTGTCATGCCATCTGCAGAAGTTCTCTGATGACTCTGCAGTGGTCAGGTGTATAAGGGACGGACGGGAGGAGGAGTACAGGGCAGTAGTGGATGACTTTGTGGAGTGGGCCGGTAGAAATCACCTGCGTCTGAACGTGGCCAAGACCAGAGAGATGGTGGTCGACTTCAGGAGGAAGCCGACGGCTCCACAACCGCTGAGAGTTCTGGGAGAAGATGTGGACATGGTGGAGGAGTACAAGTACCTGGGTGTCTCCATCGACAGCAGACTGAACTGGAAGAACAACATCAACGCTGTGTACAAGAAGGGGAGGAGTCGACTCTTCTTGAGGAAACTTCGATCCTTCAACGTGTGCAGCAAGATGCTGGAGATGTTCTACCAGTCTGTTGTGGTCAGTGCACTGTACTTCTCCGTAGTCTGCTGGGGGAGCAGCATTGGAGCCGGAGACACCAACAGACTTAACAAACTAGTTAAGAAGGCCGGCTCCATCGTTGGCTGCAAACTACACACTCTGGAAGAGGTGGTGGAGAGGAGGACACTGAAGAACCTATAATCTTTATTGGATAACCCGGACCACCCTCTCCACCACCTCCTGCAGGGACAGCGGAGCACTTTCTCCAACAGACTGATCCAGCTCTGCTGTCACAAGGACAGATACAGGAGAACATTCCTGCCCTCTGCAATAAGACTTTACAATAAATCACCTCAGGCCAAATCATACACAAGACTATAACACTGTTACACTGTTGTTTAGTTAGTTCATTTAATATTATTGTAATTTATTGTACATATTGTGCATAACTCTGTTATTTGTTGAAGCTCTGTTATTTGTATTGCTTTACCATCAATGCTGCTATAGTGAAAAAATGTCCCCTTGCGGGATTAATAAAGTAACTATCTATCTATCAAACATCTATCTATTTGTTGACGTTTGCAGTAGTGTACTTACTTTTTTTCTTACTTTGTTCATTGTTATGCACCAAAACACCAAGGTATATTACTTGTGAAAACCTACAATGCAAGTGATACTGATTATCGAGGGATTTTACTAGAATGTAAATCTTTACCTCTTATTTTTCTTC